>NC_137793.1:1200000-1610000 GCF_963383645.1 Muscardinus avellanarius
GGAGCCGGTGGCGATAGGCTCGTGGCCTTCCACAGCTGTGCACGACTTGTGTGCTCGGCATGTCCTCCCCCCAACCCCGTGCTCTCTGGCTGGCCAGTGCTTCCACCCCTGGAAGCCTCTGCTGGGGGGCTGCTCCTGGGCAGACCCCGGCTCAGGGATGACATTGCTCTGTGCAGAAGGCGCTGGCGTGGCACACAGGGTGGAGGGAGGGAGGGGGGCTGGGGAGACTGAGGCTGAGGCTGAGCAGAAGGGGCCCAGGGCAGTTTGCCTTGCAGAGGGAAGGCCCCACGGGTGGGTGGGCGCGGAGCCCGGCTCGGCGCCCTCCAGCATCTGCGGCTCCGCTGCTGTGTCTGCGCAGCACATGGGCTTTGGGTGGGTGGGCTCCGGAGCAGGCCGCCGCTTTCCTCAGCGTTGGAAGGGTTTCGCTTCAAAGACAGTGCTTTTTTTTCCTGGACTGGGGGTGAGGGCAGCGGTAAATAGAAGTTAGAAGCCACACTCTGGACACACCCACCGTCCTTGCGGGAGCCTCCCGTCCCCATCTGTGGGTAGGAGCGAGCTGAGAAGCTGAGTCGCAGATCAGGGTTCGAGTCTCAGGAAGTGTGGCCCGCCCCTGCAGAGGCAAATAAAGTTTCTCTGGGCCGGGCGCCTGCGATCCCAGCCAGCCCTGTGCATGGGTTGGGGGCAGCCCTGAGCCCCAGCCCCGCCACTTCCTCTCAGAGCCCCCCAGGCCCCCATACGGAACCGAATGTGTTAATGGACTTTGAAGCATTAGATTGCTAGGTAAACTAATAAATATAGAACGAAGCCGGGCCTGGAGGTACACACTTGTAATCCCAGCGCTCGGGAGGCTGAGACAGGAGGATCGCACAGGTTCGAAGCCAGCCTCAGCTACTGAGTGAGGCGCTCAGCAACTTAGTGAGACCCTGTTTCCAAATAAAATAGAAAATAGGTCTGGGAGTATAGCCCGGAGGTAGAAAAGCCTCTGGGCTCCACCCCAGTACCACACACACAAAAATAAATAAATAAATAAATAAATAAATAAATAAATAAATAAATAAATATAGAATGAGAGGATGTCAGGGCCCCTCGCGGGGCACCTCAGCTACAGGTCTGTTTCATGCCTGTCGCTCCTCAATCCAGCCCACGCGCTCTTTACTTCCAAGTAGAAGCCGGCCACCGAGGCCCATTTTCTCGGATGCTTCCGCGGCTCCCGAGGCCCTCAGCATCGTCTCATGTCTTTGCCGGGCTCACCTGACTCGCATGCCCCTGCCCACGCCACTGGGCCGGCTCGCTCTCACCCCGCAGACGCACCTGCCCACCCTCCTCTGCCCCTGGTGCCCGGAACCAGAGCTCAGGCAGCCGGGATCAAGGCCGGGCCGGGGGTTAAGCCCGCCCGAATTCGGCAGGAGAACTGGTATAGCCCCTCTAGAAAACATAAGGAGCTCCCCCAAAAATCAAAACCAGAGTACGCGGTCCAGTCCTTCTGCTTGGAAGTATATGTGACCAGAGGGGAAAGTGAAGACCTACGTGCTCCGTGTACACGCGTGTTCACAGCAGGGTGTTCACAGCAGCCAAGACACAGGAGCCGGTCGAGTGGGCAAGCAGTGCTGGCAGTGCAGTGGAACGTGTTATTTATTTTGTGGTGCTGGGGATGGAATCGGGGGTGCTCTACCTCTGAGCTATACTCCCAGCCCTGTTTTCTTTCTTATTCAGAAACAGGGTCTCGCCGGGTTGCGAGAGCCTTGCTAAGTACTGAAGCTGGCCACCAGCCTGCGATCCTCCACCTCCGCCCCACGGGGACTAGGATTGCGGGTTCGCAGCCTGGCGGCTGGTTAAATAGCCCCACCACGGGAAGAGCCACCGTTTTTTTTGTTTGTTTGTTTTGTTTTGTTTTGTTTGTGGTACTGGGGTTCCTGGAAGCCCTTCTATCTCCGGGCTACACTCCCAGACCTATTTTTACATTTTTATTAGGAAACAGGGTCTCCTAAACCAGCGCGCGGGGCTGGCTTCGAACCTGTGCGACCCTCCTGTCTCTGCCTCCCAAGTGCGGGGATTACAAGCGTGCGCCACCACGCCCAGCCTAAGAGCCACCGTTTTTTACTTGGCATGTAGATTATGTCCAGGTTTAGCAAGAATGTGTATGATTCTACAGATGAATGAACTTTAGTTTTTGTTAAAAAAAAAAAAAGCTAGGCGTGGTGGCGCACGCTTGTAATCCCAGCATTCAGGAGGCAGAGACCAGAGGATTGCAGTTCGCAAACAGCCTCAGCCACTTAGTGAAGCCCTTTGCAACTCAGCGAGACACTGTTTTAAAAGTAAAAGGACTAAATAATAGGAATAGGGGTGTAGCTCGGAGGTACGATGCCCCTGGATTCCATCCTCACTACTGCAAAAATACATCTCCATCTCTATCTCTGCCTACGGGTTGGGTGCACTCCGCAGCAGAGCAGCTCGCGTGTGCAGGGCTCTGGGGTCGATCTCTAGCGCTGAGGAAAAAGAAGAAAGATAAAGTCCAGGTGTGAGCTTTCTGGAAATGTCTTTTTGTGCCATATAGTATCTAAGAGGCCGTGTGGGTTTACACTATAGTGTGTGAGCGCCCATTTCAATATACTCTCCCCAGCATTAAAAAGAAAAGAAAATGGGGGTCATTAAAAAGAAAATGAGGGTTGAGCTATAGCTCAGTGGTAGCACTTGCCCAGCATGTGCGAAGTTGGGGTTCACATCCCAGCACAGGACAAACAGGAAAGGAAAAAGAAAGAAAAGCCCTCTTTTGTGAGGCTTTCTACCTCCAGGCTATACGCCCTGACCTATTTTATATTTTTTATTTGGAAACAGGGTCTCACTAAGTTGCCGAGAGCCTCACTCAGTAGCTGAGGCTGGCTTCGAACCTGCGCGATCCTCCTGTCTCAGCCTCCCAAGCGCTGGGATCACAAGTGTGTGCCACCACGCCCGACTTCAAAATAAACCTAAGAAGCCGGGCGTGGTGGCGCACACTTGTAATCCCCGCGCTTGGGAGGCAGAGACAGGAGGATCGCACAGGCTCGAAGCCAGCCGCGTGCGTTGGCTTAGGAGACCCTGTTTCCAAATATAAAAATGTAAAAATAGGTCTGGGAGTGTAGCCCGGAGGTAGAAGGGCTTCCAGGAAAACCAGTACCACCAAAAAAAAAACCCAAAAAACAAAAAAAAACAAAATAAACCTAAGAAGGGTCTGGGAGGTGGCTGAGGGGCTGTGGCTGGCTGGGCCCGCGCGGGCCGTGGACACACTAGGCCACGCCCTAGCTGTCTTGGCTCGAGTGGTGCCCTGTCACAGGGCACAGCCCTGAAGTTGCTTCACAAGGCATTCCTCAGAAAGGGCCCCGTCACGGAGCAACACGACTGGCTGTGGTTTGTTTCTTTTGGTGGCACTAGGGACGGTACCCAGGACGTTCTTCTCCTGAGCTACATCCCTACTCCTTTATTTTTATCTTATTTTCAACAGGGCTTTGCTAAGTTGCTGAGGCTGGCCTTGAACTTGTGATTCTCCTGTGTTACCCACCCCCAATACTGGGATTATAGGTGTGCGCCACTGGGCCCAGCCCTGTCTGTGGTCTAAATAGTGGCTCAAAAGGAAACAGACGAGCCGTCGTGAACCAGCACACAATTCAACAGCCCACTGGTCACTGTGGCTTGAGAGTGTTTAGTTACTGGGCTGTCTCCCAGGTCCACTGGGGCTGGGGACTTGGTCCAGGGTGGAGGGTTGCTGAGAGCTGTGCAGCCTGGGGGGACAATGAGCCGAGGGTCCGTGGGATGCAGGGCACGCCCTCAGATGGTAGTTCTCCTGCGAGGGTTGTGGTGGAATCTTGTCCCGGGCCTGCCCAGTGCTCTCTGATCACTGATATGTAATTACTTGCTACCAACATGAACTCTGGACATCGCCACCTGCCATGGGGTGATATCAGCAAGGGGTGGCCTCACTGAGTCTCCAATGTGCTCTTTGGACTTTAAATTTCCAAAATCATGAGCTGAATGGACCTCTTTTCTTTATAAAGGACCTACCTCGGGTATTTCATCATAGTAATGAGAATCTGACTAATACAGTCGTGGCCCAGAGAACAATTGTTCAGGAGTCTAGAGGGTCACTCCGACTGGGTAGTAGAGTAGGGCTGGCATTGTGCTGTGCCTAGGTGGTGGTTAGAACCACGTACCCAGGGCAGAAAAGCCGAGCATTTTGGCAGTGGTACGGTGGTGGTAAAGTCAGAGCTGGAAGTGGCCTTGCAGGTCACCAAACTTTGCTTCTCAAACTCCAGCGTCCCCCAAATCAGCTGGAGCCTTGGTAATTGCAGATTCCTATTGAGTAGGTCAAGTGACTCTGCGTCTCTACAAGCTAATGTAAACCATCCCGGGGGCTAATGTAAACCATCCACGGAGGAGCGGGGATGTAGACCAATCTTCTCCTTTTAAAGATGGGGAAGCGGGGTCCTGGGGAGGGGAGGGGGCTCCTCCTGTGTCGCGGAGCTTGGCCGCAGCTGGGGCAGGATTATAAACAGTCTGAGCTACAGCTCAGGACTTATTTAGAGAAGAGCGGCTCTAAGGTTGGACTGTTTGAGGAAAGTCATTATTTACGGTGTGTGTTCCAGTGCCACACACTTTGCACGCTCACTCCCGCTTAGTCCTGAGGCCCCGCCAGATAAGTAGCTTGTTTGTTAGTCCCAGAGGGGAGCTGAGCTCCGACAGCCCAAGGAGCTTGACCCAGGTCGGGTGAGCGTCCCTTTGCGGTCACCCCAGGTCCACGCCTGTGCCTTAGCCTTACGCTGCGTGAGCCCCGCCTTGGGTGCCCCTCTGCGCCCACATGTTCTGTGTCTGTGGATTCAACCCTCTGCAGGAGGAAAATATTTAGGAAAAAAATAACTGTGTCTGTTCTAAACATGTAGAGACTTTTCTCCTCCTCAGTATTTCCTACATGATAATACATCAAGGATCTGCATGACATTTACATTATATTGGGTATTAAAAGTCACCTAGAAGCTGGGTAGGGTGGTACACGCCTGTAATCCCAGTACTTGGAGACTGAGATAGGAGGATCATGGATTCAAGGCCAGCCTCAGCAACTTAGCAAGACCCTTAGCTTCTTAGCAAGGCCTGTCTCAAAATAAAAATAAAAAGGGCTGGGGTGTATGTAGCTCGGAGGCGGCATGCTCTGGGTTTGACCCCCAGTCCCTCCTCTGCCCCCTCACACACAGTCATCGAGAGACACTTTCCAGCACACAGGAGGACGGCGCAGGCGACATGCTCGCGCCATACTAGAGTGCTCCTGGCGGACGCCTCTGCCACCCTGCCACCACACGGGCCGGCTGAACACGCCCAGGTGAGGACATCGGCTGGCCCCTAGAATCCAGACGTCCGCCTCACGGGGAGAAGCGAGGGGCTCAGCCCCACGGGGGTTGCTTCTGTTAAAGAGCTCACCGCCGCGTTCCCAAGACCTTCTCGCGCCTGGCTCTCCACGAGCACCTTGCCTTTTCTTTTCCCCTGTGAACTAAACCTCAGACCTCACGACCCTCTGTCTTCACTGCTCTTGAGGCAAATGAGAGCCCAACTCAGACTGGCTGGGACAGAGAGGACTTGTGCCGGGCTCGCCTGACTGATCGCCTGGGGTCCGGGTGGCAGTGCTGGCACTCTGCTCTGCCCTGCCCTGCCGATTGGCCCTGACTCCTTGTGCTCTAGGCCTCCTGGGGGTGGGGGAGATGAGCCTCTTTTCTAAGTCTTTATTTGAGCTCCAGGGCTGAGCTTTAGGTGAGCTCCACTCTCATTGGCTGCACTGGGTCATGGGCCCATGCCTGAGCCAATCCTTGAGACCTTTGGGAGGTGGAGCCTGGATCCTGTGCCCATGTCTGGGCCAACTGGTGAGTCCTAGGAGTCATGCCTGGGTCTTGTGCCTACTGAGCCAATTGCTGAGACTCTTGGGAGACCAGGTCTGAACCCTGTGTCTGAGACCTTGGGAGGTGGGGCCCGGGTCATGTTCCTATACCTGAACCAATCACTGAGACCCTGGGAGGCGGGGCCTGGGTCATGTGCCCATGCTTGAGCCAATCACAGAGGCCTTGGGAGGTGGGGCCTGGGTCACGTGCCCATCCCTGAGCCAATCACAGAGGCCTTAGCCCGGCCGTGATCACGTGGCAACCCCGTGGCTTCATGTGTTGAGAATAAAGCTGAGGAGTGGGTCCCACAGGAGAGGATCTCCTGGGTGGGCAAAGTCACGAGGCGCCCTGCCTCCTCATCCCGGGCGCGAGCCCCACGGTGTGCTCCAACAGCCTGCGCCCGGGAGAGCACGCTGCGCGCGAGGGGCGGACATTCACGTCTCCCTCTCTTCCAGACGATAGACTTAAAGTTCAAGGCTGTGGGCAATTAAAACTAAAAAAAACCACAGCAAACACTCCCTGATATTCTGCTGTGCACCAGGCCTACCACTGGGCTACATCCCTAGCTCTTACTACTTTTGA
The DNA here is from genome assembly GCF_963383645.1 of Muscardinus avellanarius. Taxonomy (NCBI): domain Eukaryota; kingdom Metazoa; phylum Chordata; class Mammalia; order Rodentia; family Gliridae; genus Muscardinus; species Muscardinus avellanarius. Next base: position 1,206,477 of record NC_137793.1, read on the forward strand.
CATCGGATATTGCCCAAGCTGGCCTCAGACTTGCTCTCCTCCCGACTAGGCCTCCGTGGTCGCTAGGATTACAGGCGTGCAGCACCGCACCTGCGCCGTGCATGTTAGGCTCGGTTCATTCCTTTTGAGCTTTGAGCTTGTTACTGCCATGAGCCCCATCTTAGGATGAGGAGCCCGAGGTTTGGCATGCCAAGCTTTTGAACAGCCAGAGGCTTCAGGACGAGAGTGAGAATTCAAAATGATTTCGTCTCAAGAGCACGAAGTTACACAGGAGCAGCATCCGCTGTAAAACTCAAGAGGAGGCACCCCACGGACCCAGAGAAGAAGGAGCAGGCGTCAGGATGCAGCTGTAAACAGGGCCCGGGGCCTCTCCGTCACCAGGCAGATCTTATGGTCAAGAGCTCGCTGGCGTGAAGGGCCAGGCAGGACCACGAGCACGGGCGCTGCTCTTAGAGAAGAAAGGTGGGAGGCGGGAGCACGCGTACATATTTGATTTTATTTTGGAAAGAAGGAAGGACGCGCTGCAGGCTTCCAGCCCAACGGTGTACCTTGTTTTAGAAGTCAGTTTTGGAGACTTGTAAACATTTTACATTAAAAAAAAAATTAACCCTCAAAAAAAATAAAACCACGTCTTAACATTCGAAAACAAACGGCCCTGTTTACAAAATTGATGGCTTGGCCTCCCAGAGAATTGTCTCGAGTGCCATCGGAGTCCTTTGTGCTTCTGAATGAGACAGAGACGGAGTCTGAGAGAGTGGCACAGGAAACCCACGCTGCATTCGGTCCTCGCGTTGTTGGCAATAAAAGCGGTATTGTTGTTTCCAAACCACTAGACACACAGAGACATTTAGCTGGCAGTGATTGTGGCGGTGTCTCTGGGTCCGCAGTTTTCACCGTAAGGAAAGAGGCGCAAATAGAGCATGCCAGGAACGTGGCCAATCCTGTCATCATTAGTGCGGACAGAACGGTAGCGTGAAGGAGCCGCTTTCTCCCCTAAGTAACTACGTGACCGTCACTGGGAGCCGGCGCCCCAGCCTCACTGGGGGTGCCCTGCCTGGGGCCGGGTCCTCCTTCCCAGGCGCTGCTGATGGCCTGGGACAGTCTCTGGTGAGTGAGGATGAATGCGCTGTTCCCCTGCTCCTCCGCCTCCCTGAGGACGTGCCCTGGGGCCCCTGGTTTTCCTGATCAATCCCCAGGGGCACGAGCTGGAGCTGGCCTTGGGTGCAGGCTGCGTGTGGCACCCAGGAAGCCTGGGGCCCCAAAGGACAGTCAGCAGGGCTGGAGACAGTCCTCTCCCAAGGCTGGAAAATGCCCCCGGGCTCACCCTGCCTGGCCGGACAGGCCACACACAGATTCCAGAAGAGGATTCCCCTGCCCAGACCTCTGCTGGCTCTGTCTGTTTCTCTTTGTTTATTTCTTCAATCCACCTCCTCAGGCCCTCAGCAGACCTGGCGTCCATGTGTTCTGCAGGCCCTGGGCGCAGGCCTCCTGTAGGGTGTGAAGGCTCCGATCCCAAGGGTGCCCGGTTTGCAGCACCTGGGAGGCCGAGCCCAGGGCCGCAGCCCGTGGCTCCCGGTGCCCGCTGCGTCTGCGTCTCCTGGCGTCATGCCTTTGCAGACTCTTTGCAGACTTATTAGACCTCTCGTATGCGGCTTCCAATGAGCAGCCTGGTGCCTGCGCCTGGGCCCGCCCTGAGCCCCAGCCTCGTCTTCATCTTGACCCTGCCGCGCCTCAATGGGCTCTGAATGTCTGCCGATTATCTCAGCATTATGGATGGAATCGTGCACCCTAAAAGGACGCTGAAGTTCAACCCCCAGGACCTGTGGCCTTGGGAACAGTCTTAGCAATAAGGCCCTTTATGTGGTCCCTGATCCGACGTGACTGTATCCTCTTACAAAGGGACAGCTGACCATACGCTGACCTCCAGGGAGCAGGCTGGGTGACGACGAAGGCCGAGCTGGGGCTGAGGTCTCTACAAGTCGAGGGATGCCAGAAATGGCAGGAAAACCACCAGGCACTGGTGCTGAGGCCTGAGTATGTCCCTCCAAAGTGCCAGTGTTGGGAGCGCAGGCCTCGCGCAACAGCTTTGACAGGGCACCTTGAGAGGTGACTGCTGACCAGGACTCTGCGAGGGTGAGCGCATCAGCGCCCTCGATGTCACCGCGGGAGGGGCTCCTTGTGAAGGGCGAGGCGGCCCCCTGCTTTCTCCTTGCCTCCCGCCACAGGTCGGCGCAGCAGGAACCCCCGCTGGGGCCAGGGCCTCGGCCTTGACATCCCAGCCTCTAGACTGTGAGGACATACACGTTTTTATTCCTTGCACATTATTCAGTCTCGGATATTTTGTTACAGCAGCACAAAATCGACTAACACACTGGAGGAAAGGCGTCCAGCGGCCCTTCCCTCGCCCCGAAGGGAGCAGCCCCGCAGACACCTGACCCTCTGCCGAAGGGAGCCAGCCCCGCTGACGCCTGACCTTGGGCTTTTAAGCCCCTGGAACTGGGAAAGAGTGAATATCTGTGGTTTAAAGCCAGCTCGGTTTGTTAAACGTGGTTATGGCGGCCCAGGAGATGAGTGCACTTGGCAAACAGGCCAGCCCACGATTGGCAGGGCCGCTTCTTAAGTTAAGGTGCTTGGAGCTGACACTTTAAAATCCATGAGGATCTTATGTAGAACTCAGAGGTTTCATTTTCTCGTCAAGTCGGGACAGCTGCTGGGCCGCGAGTGGCTGCCAAAGAGTCGTGGCCACCCTTTTGTGTGCCAGGGACCCCACCACTGGCCGCTGTGGGGGTGAGGAGCATACAGCAGTGCCCCCTTATCCACGGGGGCACGTTCCCAGACCCCAGCAAATACCTGAAACCACAGTGTGAAACCCTTGATATATGAAGTCTCATTTGTGGAGATGGAGCCCAGGGCATTCTACCACTTAGCTATCCTACCCCCACCCAGCCCTATGTTTTATTCTTTGAGACGGGGTCTCACTAAGTTGCGGAGGGCCTCACTAAGTACCCGAGGCCGTCCTCAAATCGCGATCCTCCTGTCTCAGCCTCCTGAATACTGGGGTTACAAGTGTGCGCCTCCGCGCCCGGCTGTGAAGTTTTGTTGTCCCAAATGTCTGAGCAGCGTCAGCATACGAGTTTCTTTTGGTTGCTGTTGTCTCCTTATTAAGAACTTACACCTTTTTACTTGAAGGAAGCGCATTATGGCTTCTCTCCGGCACATTTCAGTTGCCAACAGCTGCACCTTGGGGACATTGAGTAACTAAGGGCTCCGTGGCCACAGCACCGACACCCTGCAGCGGCGCTGACGTCCTGCGGGCGGGCGTGACTGCCGGGCAGGTAGTGCCGGCAGGTGACGTGGTGCCGGTCGGCTTCCTGTGGCTGTGACCAGATATTGAGAAGACCGTTTTGGGGAGGAAAGACTGGTTTTGGCTTGTGATTCCAGATGTTTCTGTCCATCAGTCGTCAGCCAGCCGCATGGCTCAGGCCTGAGCCGAGGCAGGCCGTCGTGGCGGGAGGCTGTGTGGAGGAGAGCCGCTGGGCTCCCCGCAGCCAGGTGCAGAGACGGAGAGGAGGGTTCTAATCCTGGAGGGCATGTCCCGAGGGCCCGCTCCCTCAACAGGCCCCTCGCCTTCACTTTACCTTCTCCCATGGCGTCCATTCAAATGACAAGTCCAAGCCGGTGGGTGGCGGTGAGTGACAGAGTGACGGCCGGCCGGCTACTGAGAGCTCGGCCACTCAGTGAGGCCCTGTTTCAAAATAAAGGGTAAAAAATCGGGCTGAGGGCGAAGCTCGGAGGTAGAGGGCCCCTGGGCTCCATCCCCAGACACACACACACACACACACACACACACACACACACACACAGCACATCCATCACTGGGTCCGTCCACGGAGGAGGAGAGGGCCCTCACATCCTCACACCCAGAAACTTCCTAAAGGCCCAACCCCGAGCACGGCCGTGGCCAGGACCCAGCCTTTGGGCATGCTCCTCACCTAAACCAGAACACGTGGACCTGCCGGACAAGGGTGACCACGCCCTGGCGGGAAGGAGGGCAGCACAGGGTTTCACCATACTACCCGTTACACGTGTGACGACACTCGGGTTATTTGGGGAATTTTTCATTTAATATTTGGGTCTCGAGCTGACCTCGGGCAGCTGAGACTTTGGAACGTGAACACACGGACAGGGACCCCGTGTGTGATACGGACACATGTCCTTCACTTTACTCCCGAGGGGCCTGCCGGCTCCGTGCTCCGCTGAGGGTCCAACTCGGCTCCAGCACCTGCAGGGCTGGGGTTGTACCTCCCCACGCCCCAGACCCTGGCATGGGAGGCAGCCTCTCTGCTGGCCAGTTCTCGGTGGTCCCCTCCCTCCCTGGGCCCTAGCTCCCTCCCGCTCCCAGGACAGCCGGGCCTGCTCCTTAGGGTGGGTTGTGTGGCATCCCGGCCGGCCCTCCTGATCCTCTCCGCTGCCTCCTGTGTCCAGACCCAACCGTCAAGCCTGTCATCAAAAAGATGTAGGAAGTGGCGGCGCAGTGGCACACACTGGTAATCCCAGCACCTGCAAGGCCGAGACAGGTGCATCGCGGGCTCAAAGCCGGGGTGTGGTCATGTAGCGAGCCCGTCTCTGATAGGGCGGAGGGTGCAGCTTGCAGGCAGGATGCCGTTTTTGCCCGTCAGTCTTTGGTGTTATGTTATTAAGTCTGTGGAGAGATATTCAAAGTTCACAGCGTGTCCCAGGGTCTTTGGGTTTCGCTTGAGGCTAACACGTGCTTTGGACCTGGGCTTGCTGGCTCGTTCGTGTGCACACCCACTGCACACGTGCCCGCTGCCAGCTCGTCCCGCACCGTCACCCGTGACACTCTTCTGCCTTTCTCATTTGGGTCTCATGTGAGTCTTCATTTATTATTATTATCATTTATTCTCATGTCACCCTTTCTTCGTTTATATTGTTGTTTTGGTGGAACTTCTGCAGACTTCTCAGGTTGCATAGTGGCGCGGTGGCGCAGGCGCGGTGGCGACACAGCTCAGTATCCCCGACACTCTGGTGGCGCTGTGCCCGGCTGGACTGGTTTCCCTGTGCGTTTTGTAACAGTCATTGTCCTGGGCTGTTTCGACGTTAGCTTGGAGTGTCCCTTATCTCTGTCCTGTATTACGCGTCCTGTTTTCTGAACCCCATGCCTTTTTCTTTATTAGTTTGCTAGTTGGTGGTGATAGAAAACATCATTTTTAAAAGAAAAGGACATAGCTGGGCGTGGTGGCACACACTTGCAATCCCCGCACTTGGGAGGCTGAGACAGGGGGATCACATAGGTTTGAAGCCAGCCTCAGCTACTTAGTGAGGCTCTCGGCAACTTAGACCCTGTTTCCAAATAAAAGTATAAAATAGGTCTGGGAATATAGCCCAGAGGTAGAAAAGCCCCTGGGTTCCACACCGAGTACCACCCCCCCCCCAAAAAAAAGGACATAAAATTTTTGGTGTCTTATGTCAAAAAACATGATTTTTCTCAAACATTTTGTTGATAACTTGGCTGGGTATAGAATTCTAGGTTAGGAAACATTCCTTCGGAATTTTGAATGTATCGTTCCAATGTCTTCTTGTTTCTAGTATTGTTGGGAGGGTTAGCGATTCTATGGCCTTGTATCCAGTATTCTAAACTCACGTGTTTCGGTGCTGGAGGGTCTCCTTGACTCATTCTGAGGATTGCAGTCTCCTCCCTCTTCCTCCTTTTTCTCTTCCTGTAATGCCTCCTTTGAATGTTGACTTTCTTCTGGTTTTCTTATGTTCGTTCTTCTATTTTTGGTCTTTACTTTTGTTCTACTTCCTGGAACGTTGTGCTAACTGCTGTTATCGAGTTCTGACTCTGCTATTGTGTATTAGACTTCAAAAAGCTCTTTGTTTGTTTGTTTGTTTGTTTGTTTGCAGTTCTGGGGATTAAACCCAGGGACATTCTACCTCTAAGCTACATCCCCAACCCTATATTTTTTCTTCATTTTGAAACAGGGTCTCACTAATTGCAGAGGGCCTCACTAAATAGCTGAGGCTGGCCGCGAACCCGTGATCCTCTTGTCTCTGCCTCCCAAGTCCTGGGATTACGAGTGTGCACCACTATGCCCTGAAAAAAAGTTATTTTTTTAAAATAAGCTTTTTCAATTTTAGAGTAGATTTTGAATTAGAGAAAAGATAAAATGATAGTACCGGAGCGTTCCCACACCCACACCCACACCCACACCCACACCCACACCCACACCCTGTTTCCCTATTATTAACATCGTAGATTCTGGCATAGTTGACACAATGAGTCAAAACGGAGGATTTTCCCTCCAGGTCGGATTTGCTTTCCCTAAGCTGGCCCCACGGAGCCACGGCCCAGGACTCTGTAAGCCTCTGCTGAGGCTCCTGACTCGAGGCTGGAAAGTCGAGCCCGTTTCCTTTGCTGTCAGCCCGAGACTGTCCTAATGGGCACTTCTCTTCTGATGTTCGCTTTTAGGACAACTTGTCTCCGGCTTCCTCACTGCACAGGCTGTATACGTACATCTGTGAGGCACACAGAGCTTCTGATTTTACTTTATATTTAGCAGGGAGGACTCTGGGTGAAGCCGCTGCTTCTTCTTTTGGGGAGAGTGTTCTGGGGATGAACCCAGGAGCATTCTACCTCTGAGCTACCCCTCCAGCCCAATCTTTTTAAATTTTGAAACAGGGTCTCCCAAAGTTGCCGAGGGTCTCGCTAGGTTGCTGAAGCTGTCCTCAAACCTGCAATTCTTCTGTCTCAGCCTCCCACACGCTGGGACTCCAGGTGCACACCATTTCCACTCAGATGCCCTTACTTCTTTTAACAGCAGTACTGCCCCCAAAGAGTACTTCCTGTTCAGACAACCATGTGCGCGGAGCAGAGTTCTGAGATGATATTTTTAACTCCTCAGCCGGGAAACCACCGGTAATTCGAGGAGTTGAGGAAAATGTGTCTTCATAGAACAGGGAATCCTCGCAAAGCAGCCTAGGACCTGGGGAATTCGATCTCAGGCTCCAGTGATTCCGAAAACCATCACTCACCATGTTCTCTATAGAAGATTCGACATGAGGAATTTCTCTCAGCGTCCGTGCCAGGAAAAGCTCCGTCTTGCCGGAGAGATTGGCCGTCTCTGCTTATGGCGAGAGCATTGCGATCCGTCTCATTTCCCTTTCTGCCCAGGCTGCCAGGAAGCCTCGGCCGAAACAGATGCCAAATCTTATCAACGTCTGTAGTCCGTAGGATTAGCCCCCTTGCCTTTGCCAGAGCTGTGATTACTACTTATGTGTATGGACAGCATATCGAGCTCCGTATCTCTGCAAAGAGGCAGATGCCAAGTCAGTGAAGCTCAGTTTATAAATATTGTATGTGTACATTTCCTTCCCTTGTTTTCTTAAAGTATCTGAAGGAGTGGTCTAAAATATTTATGTGAATTCATCTGGCTGTAACTTCTGAGACTTGGTGCCCCAGGCATGGGGACGGGCACGTGACTTCCAGCAGGGAGGGCCTGCCCGCGCCTCTGCCCCCTCCCCCGGAGCCGTTCTGAACTGGGCTTCTCAGGCTCCTCTGTCTTCCCGTGGAACAGGGGCAGAGCGGGTTTCTTTGGGTCTTCACCCCGTTTAAGATGAAACCTTGGAGCCGGGCGTGGTGGACACATCTCTAGTCCCAGTACTCGGGTGGCCAGGCTGGAGGGTCACAGGTTCAAGGACAGCCTTATTAGCAAACCATGAGGCTTTCATCGACCTAGTGAGATCCTGTTTCAAAAAAGTATAATAATAGGGCTGGAGGCCTAGCTCAGAGGTAAAATGTGCCTGGGTTCAATCCCCGGTGCCACCCCCCAAAAAACAAAGGAGATACCAAACATTCTCCTGGGGCATGGAGCTTGCGTGGACACACTTCCCATTCGCAGCAGGAGAGGAGCTGAGGTTCCTTGTGCCGCCATATTATAGACGGTGGCGCTGCAGGCCCCGGGCAGCTCCTTCAGCGAGTTCTGCTCCTAGTCACTGAGGGCTCTCCCGCGTGGAGGAGCGGAGAGCTCACCGCCGCGTTCCTCGAGCACCCAGACAACACGGCGACAGGAAGCCGGGGTGCAGGGAGAGACCGGTATTTCTCCCCATATCCACCCTTGCTTGAGGGCTGCCAGGATCCCAGGAAGTTCCTGCCAAGGGCAGGGCCCCATGACCTAATCACCTTGCATCAAGCCCTGCCTCTGAAAGGCCCCGCCACCTCTTCATACCACCACACTGGGGACCAAGCCCCAACACACAGAGCTTTGAGAAACACATCCGAACCGTCCCCAACCTGCTTCTGCTAGAGAACACTCTAAGACGTCTGGCGCGGCCGGCCCTCCATGCCCGTCTGCTTAATCAAAGCCGGATGTGTCCTTCAAGGCAGCTGGAAGCTGATTTCACTGAGGGCTGTTCTAAGATGTTCACAACTGCCTCCTGATCTAAGGGAGACCCCGGGGTATCGCCAGGCGGGCAGCGACACACACTCCATAGACCTTCCGCCCTTCCCTGCTGCGGTCGCCAAGCGTTGAATTGGAAACAGACCCGTCGCCAAGGGAGCCCTCCTGCTCCCACACGCGGGGAAGAGGGGCTTAAGCGCTCAGACCCCATCAAAGTCCATTCAGAGTTGGGAGGGGCCTGGGTTCAGCTTGGCAGCGACTTGTGGCCTGGTGTGATTGCACGAGTTGGCTTTTGCCAGTGGGATTTGTTTTCCTCTAACGAGGACGCTGCGGAGGACCGGGGCACTGGGCCCAGCAGCCGGGAGACGTTCCCCGGGTGTGCAGCGGCTCTGCCCTGGAAAGCCTGGGTTCTTCACTGTAGGTGTGGGCGCGCAAGGTCGCCTCCACCTGTCACCGCTGGTCCGCCCCAGTCAGTAGGGCCAACCGGGAGGGAATCCTGTACATGCTGAGCTCTGGGTGATTCCCGAGAAGACGCTGAGGCGAGGGGCCTCACGGGTCAGTGGTAGCTGGCCTTGGAAGCGCTGGGTGAGGCCGGTGGCCCCGTGGACAGGCCCTGTGGCACCACAGGGTAGGAACATCTACTTGCTTGGCTCCTCTGTTCAGATCTCAGCGTCCTAGGTTGGAGTTGCCCCGAGTCGACCCCAGGGTTCTTTAGCAAGGCGTCCTGTGACTTCCTGCCTCACTGAGACAGCAAGGTGGTTCAGCCTGCAGCCAGGGACTAGGGCCGGACGGTCTGTGGCTTGGGGAAGGTATTTCTGAATCTTTTAGTCTCCCAGACACCCAGAAAATATAAACCGAGGACCCCTCGGGACTCATCTCTCCCTCACAATGAGGCTTGGAATTTCTTTCCTTTAGTGTTCGGCCCTGTAAAATGTTAGAATAAGGAATCACCTACCAGATAGAGTCTCACCCAGAGAGAATGTCTAGATTAAAAGTAGGGACCTAGCCAGGTGTGGTGGCACACACCTATGTTCCCAGTCCTTGCGAGGCTGAGACTAGAGGATTGCGGGTTCAGCAACAGAGTGAGGCCCTGTTTCCAAGTAAAAAATAAAATAAAATAGGGCTAGGTATGACGTTCAGCGGTAGAATGCCCCCGGGTTCAATCTTCCGTACCAAAAAAATAAATAAGTAAATGAACATTGAATACTCTTTCGATATTCAAAACTATCTGAATTGGACATTGGTTTGGTTGGAGCTAGGGGAGGTAGATATAAAAAGGTGAATAATTCTAATCTTTTGACAATAGAGTGCTTGTCGGCCAGAGTGCCTCGCGAGGCCAGACCCCTGCTCTACACCGTCTCTGCGGTGCGGCCTCCGTGGCCGGCAGCACCAGCCTGCAGTTCAGTCTCCATCCCTGGCTCCCCGAGCAGCATTTGGCGCAGATGCTGAGGCTCCTTGTGTGGTTCTGAGGCTGGCCTTTGTCCGTAGCAGTGGTCACCCCCCAGGAAGTCCCCTGGTCCGTGGTGACCCTGCCACTGGCCAAGGCTGGCTGGCCCCAGGGAGAGGCATGCAGACACGGCCATCCGGGACAGCTCATAATTAAGAACAGAAGTGTCTTGTTCCCGGGTCTGGACCAACTGGAACTGAGTGGCTGGAAGAGGGGAGACAAAAGCCGGGAAGACGGGGGCTGGTCCTTGAGTTCCGGAGCCGCCACTGTCTTTCAGCAAGCCCCGGCCCGCGCCGCTCCATCTTGCTGTCTGTGATTTTCTCTCTCCGAGCTCTCTCCTCAGGCAGGCAGTCACTCCAAGGAAGGAAGGGAGAGGATGAATTACCATAAATAACTGTCCCTAAAGCTGGCTCGGTGGCACAGACCTACACTCCTATTCCTTGGGATTCTATCCAGGGGCGTTCTCCCTCTGAGCTACACCCCCAACCCTATATTAGTTTTTTTTTTTTTTTTTTTTTTTTTTTTTTGGTGGTACTGGGGTTCCTGGAAGCCCTTCTACCTCCGGGCTACACTCCCAGACCTATTTTTTTATATTTTCATTTTGGAAACAGGGTCTCCTAAGCCAGCGCACGCGGCTGGCTTCGAACCTGCACGATCCTCCTGTCTCCGCCTCCCAAGCGCGGGGATTACAAGCGTGCGCCACCACGCCCGGCTTAGTTTTCATTTTGAAACCGGGTCTCACTAAGTTTCTGAGGCTGGTCTGAGAACTGTGATCCTCCCATCTCAGCCTCTCAAGTACTAGGATCACAGGTGTGCACCACTGCATCCAGCTGTGATTTTCTTTTTTTAAAACTAAGCCCCTTGAAGTAAAATTCATAGGCACTAAAACTTATTCTTTTGGGGTGTCCAGTTCTATGAACTAATTATATTTTTAAAATTGTGGTAAAATGCACATACCATAAAATTTGCTGTCTAACAGAGTAGACAGTCCCGTGGCATTAAACACCTTCATAATGTTGTAAACCATCACCACCATTGTCTCTACAACATTTAATCCTCCCAAACAAAACCTTTGTACCCATTAAACATCAGTCCTCCATTTCCCCTCCCACCAGCCCCCTGAACCCCTGTTCTCTTTATGCCTCTGTTCTAGGGGCTTCCTGTAAACAGAATTACACACATTTGTACTTTTTGTGTAGGTCATTTTATGTGGCACAGTATCTTCAGGATTCTTCCATGTTGTCAAAATCCCCTCCCTTCGGGGCAGCACAGGATCCCATTGTGAGGAGAGGCCACGACTGTGATGTCTTCACCCACACGCGGACCCTTTGTGGAGCACGCCACGGCTGCGACACAGTCGTGCGCGGGTTCCTGCTTGTTCACTCTGGTCACTCTAAGGAGCGGAATTGCCGGCTCGTGCAGCCGAGTCACGTTTAACTGTTTGAGGACTCTCCGCCCACACTGGCTTACCAAGCGGCTGCACCATTTCCATCCCCTCCAGCATTCCCGCAGCTCTGCACCCTCCCAGCACCCGCCATTTTGATTTTTGACCATGGTGGTCCTAACAGACATAAAGTGGTATTTCTTTAGGGTTGGTTCTGTGAGTTTGCTAAAATGCCCGGTCACGTAGCCACATGGTGGTGGTATTCTGGGGAGAACACTGACACATACAGATGTGCTTTCTAGAAATCTCCCTTGTTCTTGCATAGTGGGGAAGACGTGTCATGGGATAATTTCTTGGCAAGTAAGGAGAGGTTTTGAGGTTTAGCGTGATGTCTTCCCAGACTTTGGGTGAGTCCTGAAGGCGGGCGGCGATGCAGGGAGGGGAGTAGTGTCTCTAGAGGCAGAGTCGTGGGATGTGCGCCGCTGGGACCTCACCTGGACAATGAGACCCCGCAATGGCGGGAGGAGCGCGGTGAGAGATGTTGCCGCAGCCTGCTCCTGGTGACCGACTCCTCTCGGGGCTTTTAAGTCGCCTGGTTGAAGTCTATAATGATTCGCTGGGTGAGAGTTTCCTCAGCCTCCTGGGGAAGCTGAGGACTAGGGGGTGCTTGGTGGACCAAGGACAGCAGTATTCAGGCCTGGACCACGGCTGGTTCTAGAACCTGCCATGCCTGAGGGAGGCGTGCTGAGTTTAGTGTGATTTGGGGGGTCAGTCTTAGTGATTGTGCCACGGACCTGATCCCCATTTGCTAATGTGCTGTGACCCCGCGATGCCCTGGCTCAGCCTCCCAAGCCGGGCTGAGAGGTGTGCGCCGCCATGCCCAGCGGGCCCCTGGTTCTTCACCCGGAAACGGGGACAGGGAAGAGTGTCTGCTTCCTATTGGACCCCGCACAAAGATGCCCACCTGGGTGTTCGCATCAGCGTCACTGGCATGGCTGCCATCGCCGTAATCACCATTTAGATGGCAGCCGTTGTCCCGTGGAAGAGCCCGTGTCTCAGAGCCGGTGCCTGGCTCATGGCTGTCCTCCTGGGCCTGGCGTGGCCGGGGGAAGCCCCGATCACAAGGAAACAAAATGTTTTGGAAATAGCCCCTCTTGGATACCATAGTATGTGGTGTCAGGTATGACACCCACACGCAGGAGTTTTATTTTTTATTTTATTTTATTTATTTGGTGGTACTGGGGTTCCTGGAAGCCCTTCTACCTCCGGGCTACACTCCCAGACCTATTTTTACATTTTTATTTGGAAACAGGGTCTCCTAAGCAAGCACGCGTGGTTGGCTTCGAACCTGCGTGAGCCTCCTGTCTCTGCCTCCCAAGCGTGGGGATTACAAGCGTGCGCCGCCATGCCCGGCTCATATGCAGGAGTTTTAGCAGAGTGTCTCTGCCTTTCAAGACCCCAGGACCACTGTGCCCTCATTTCTGGGCCTTTTTACAATTCATTCTCTCTCTCTCTCTTCTCTTTCTCTCTCTCTCTCTCTCTCTCTCTCTCTCTCTCTCTCTCTCTCTGATACTGGGGATTGAACCCAGTGGCACTCTACCTCTGAGCTATACTCCAGCCCTATTTTATTTTTTTATTTTGACCAGGGTCTCAGTAAGTTGCTGAAGGCCTCACTAAGTAAGGCTGGCATCGAACCTACAAGGTCTAAGGCCTCCTGTCTCAGCCTCTCCAGTGCTGGGGCTAAGGGTGTGCTGGACTGCACCTGGCCACCATGTCAGCTCCGATAACAGAAGTTTCTGATGTTTTCAGAGGGGCCCTGTCAGCTTCTGTCCCAGCGAAGTCTCTTCATATCCTTTAAACCCTTCCATGATCAAACAATTGGCCTCAGGTGTTTTTCCCAAATATTAGTTGAGGTCATTAATTGTGTTTCTCCAGACACGCCCCCCGCAGACTGAGGAAGGGAGGGGATCGGTCGGCATTAGACACGTTTGTCACCCAGATGGGAAGCCATTCTAGGGAAGCCCACACAGATGTTTCCCCTTGCTGGTGTGGACGATTCTGGAGGAAAGAGTAACTTCCACGTAAGAGACACGAGCGCCAGGGAATCCACGGGCTTTGGGTCATAAAGAAATGAGATGAGGCCTATTTCTAAGAAACGGCACTCATTTTGCGCCTGAGGTGGCTTCCTCCGCGCACACTTGTTGCCTGGGGGAATGCTTGTTCCAGCTGGTCCAGGGTAACCCTGGTCTTTCATTGTGTCCCAACCCACACTGACTTCTGGTGCCCGCCCTGGCTCTGGCAGCACACGGGTCCATGTGGCCAGACCCTGATGTCCTCCCCTCTCGATGTCGGTCCTCCCAGCAGATGCAGGAAGAACTTTGACCTCCCACGCCCCAGTGGGCTCGGTGGGGCCTTCTGGGTACCCGCGGGCACAACAGGCCAGACCCCGGCCCTGGGCTCTCCGCAGCGAGCTTCCCCCACTGCTGGACTCTCACATCTGCCCCACCCCCGCCCTATCTGTGTGCCCGGACGCCGCCCTCGGCCGAAATGAGAGGCCTGGGAATCTGCCCCTGCGCCCCTAGTACCTGCCTTCTCCTGTGTAGCTCCCCCAGGCCTCGATCTTCTCACCCATGAAATGGACACATCGCTCCTGCGTCACAGGACTGTCGCAGGCAGCACAGGTTAGAATCAGTCTCAGCCAACATTCTCACCACCAGAACCCAAAACGGCAGACCACGCAACTAGAGGAAGGAGGATGGGTCTGCTCACAGCTGTCGGAGATTCGAGGGTTCAGTCCAGGTGAGGCCGGGTCTGCGGAGCTCAGGGATGGCGGCGGGGAGCAGAGGGAGGGAGAGCGAGGCTCTGCTCTCACATCATGGAGGCCGGGCAAGAGAGCCAGCGGGGGGGTCAGAGACACAGCACAGTCCCCAGGCCGCAGCCAGGGCCACCTACTAGGTGCCCACCCAGTAGACTCACTACAGTGAGTTTACCCCTCGGTGCGGTTGCAGCCCTCATGGCCTGACCACGTCAACTCGAAACATTCATACCTGAGCTCTTAGGGGCCTTCAGTATCTAACCGTAACAGAGCTGAAAACCAAAGCGATTCTAGCCTGAGAAACTGGTGGCTCTTTGCCGTACTTCAAAAGGCTTTTCCTCTGTGTTCTCCTGGGGAGAGAGGGTGGGCAGGAGGCAGGGGCCCCGCCGGCGCTGTACACACCCGTGTTTCCACTTGAAGAGGGCTCGAGCGGTTGCTGGAGCTGATGTCCTGCAAGGTCTCTGCTTCCCGATTAGGCAACAGGCACAGCAGTTAGCCTCTGCCTTCGAGGCCGTGCTGTCTAGAGGACCTCCGGCGCCTAATGAGGAGGCATGAGAGACGCTGTCTGGGGGACAGTTCTCCTTGACGCTGTCTGCTTTTCATTTAAACAAGACAGTTGTCTCCAGGCAAGATGGATGGCGGGGTTACATCAGTGACTCAGCACCCTGCAGAAATGGGGGGTAGAACTAGAAGGTTCCGTTCACGCCCACCCCTGGCTTGGGGCAGAAAAGATCTATGCCCACCAGGCACTCTGCTCCATCGCGCATGGATGGACATTGTCCTCAGATCCCAGTGACCTCCTGCTCAGAGCTTTCACCCTCAAGAGAGCTCAGTGGCTCCGCAGTTTCCAGAACCCTCGGGTTGCATACAAGCCAACCCTGTTCTAGTACAAGGACGTGAGGGGTTTGGGGTAATGTCAGCAGCTGCCCGCTCGTCCTTTTATGGCTTGCTGCTGTTGAGAAGCTGCTGGGATGGCTTCTGGAACCCAAACAACAGCCCCAGGGGGGAGGCAGCACCGGTGTTGTGGACCCACGCTGAGGACGGGCGGACAGGACCAAGTACGAATCCTGGAGCTGGAGCCCTGCATTTCTGCCTCCCTGGGTCTGAACCCCGGCTCCCCACTTCACACCTGGGCCTTGGAGACGTCGCTGAGGTCACGTGAGCCTTCGTGTTCTCAGCCGTAGGAGAGGGTCAGTGACGCCTGCGTGGAGGTGGACGCTGGGCGAACCACTGCCCACGGCATCCTTGGCACCCACGCATGGGTGGTGTCCACAGGTGCTCGCCCCGCCGCACACATACAAGCCCGCGTGTGATTCACAAAGCCTGGCGGCCGCAGGGTAAACCCAGGAGTTGGAGACACACATGCTCTGTTCCCTGGAGTGGATGTGGAGCCGAGAAGATGCGCGAGGAGCCGGGACCCCGTCTTACGGGCAGAAGAGGGGTTGCCGCTCGAGTGATGGCTACTAGGCAGTTGGCTTGGGTGCCAGAGCTGCCCCGGGCCCTGACCTCAGGAGCAAGCGGCTACACGACCATCCGGTCTCCAGCGAGTTCACTGTCGCGCCCGCCCGTGGAACCTCAGCACAAGCACCAAAAGATGAGGTTGGGTGACCTTCCTGCCCGGTGGACGCACGGGGAGGGTGGCCGACTTTGATCCCTGGGGACAGGGGCTCCTGTGCCCCGGATCCTCCTGGGCCTTTGTCTAGCTGGCTACTCGTATCTTTTATAATACAGTATGGCCATAAGTATTTATTAAAAAGGGCACATTATAGCCAGGCGCGGTGGTGCGTGTCTGTAATCCCAGTACTTGGGAGGTCGGAACAGGAGGATCACAGGTCAGAGGCCAGACTCAGCAACTTAGTGAGACTCTGGAACCCAGGGACATTCTACCTCTGAGCTATCCATCCAGCCCTATTTTTTTTTTTTATTCTTCATTTTTGAAATAGGGTTTCCCTGAGTTGCAAAGGGCCTCACTAAGTAACCGAGGCTGACCGTGAACCTGCAGTCCTCCTGTCTCGGCCTCCCAACACTGGGATTGCAAGGCTGCGCCACCACGCCTGGCCACGTGGAGGTGGGGGCCGCGCTCAGGCCATCGCTGGAGGTGCTGAGGGATTAGGACTCGGCGTCCTAAGGGACGTGCTCAGATGGCGGCTGTGACTGCTGCGACCGGCCTTAGCATTAATAAGGTGGGCGGCGGCTTAGGTTCTGCTGTGGAGAAGCCACATCTGCGCGCCCATCGGACGCGTTTGGGAGCACGGGAGACGAAGCCCCAGGCCCACCGGCCCTGCTGGATCGCGTGTGGCGCAGTGGTCCTAGGGGAGCGGGCACCTGCGGGGCGCTGCACCCCGCCCACTCCCTCTTCCAGCCTGCTCTGGCTCAGAGGCAGGACAGAAGGACTGTGGCTGCCTGGGGGTCCCCGGTGACCCAGCGTGTCCCTGAGCAGACGTCCCCTGGCTCCTTTGCCCGGCTCCTCCGGGGCTTTCTCTGCACGGGCAGGGCGCTGCTCACACCAGTGCAGCTGGCTCCTTTGGTCTTCGGGGCTGAGTTCCGTTTCAGGCAGAGACAGTAAGATGATAGCTGTGGAGACAAGGGTCTGGGAAGGGACACTTACTGCGTACAGTCCCTAGAGAGTGGGGACGTGACGGCTGAGCGGGTGGGCGGGGCTTTTCTGTGGCCTTCGGGGGTTCGGAGGGGCAAGCAGGGGACACACGCAGGTGGGAGCTGCAGAGGCTGAAGAATCCCTCAGGCTCTGGGCTACAAGAATGGCGCTAGTGGCTTGGCCCGGCCGTGGAGTGATGCAGGCCGGGAGCACGGGTGCGTGCGTGCGCCGTAGAGAAACCTGCGGTGGGGCACAGGGCTTTGGATCCCTTGAGCTGCGTTCAAAAGGCGTGTCTGAAGGAAAGTTGCTGGCTGTCTCTAGGATCAGCTAGTCCCGGGAGGCAGCCTGTCCTTGGCCCCCAGGGCCGCGAGATGTCCAAGAACAAAGCATGTAAAAAGCTTAAAGCCAGGTCTGGCGGCGTGTGCTTGTCACCCCAGCACTTGGGAGGCTGAGGCAGGAGGATCGCAGGTTCGCGGCCAGCCTCAGCTACTTAGGCCCTCTGCAACTTAGTGGGACCTGTTTCAAAATAAAGAAAAAAAATAGAGCTGGGGGTGTAGCTTGTAGCTTGGAGATAGAACGCCCCCTGGGTTCCACCCAGTACTACTGGGTTCCACCCCCAGTATACACACACACACACACACACACACACACACACACACACACACACACACACACGTTCCACACTTCTGGGAAGGGCGAGGAAGACGCTTCTCATTGGCTGGCCGGGTTGCAGGGCTGCAGTCAAGGAGGCCAGCTCAGCGATGGATCCCAGCTCCTGGCTGTGGGCGGCTGCAGGGCAGGAGGGGGACGCGGAGGGTGGTCAGCTCAGAGGCGGCTCTGGGCCTGGGGCGGGGCGCCAGATGTCCGTCAACAGGACTTTCCACTGACCTGGGGCTGGTGCCAGCTGCTGTGTGCTCCCAAGCAGATGTCTGCACTTCCCGGGTCTGGAGAGGATGCAGGATTCGGAATGTAAAGGGACTGATCAGTTGGCCGGAGTACTGGCTCGTGCTTTAGATAAATGGGGTGGAAACATGTAAAAGCGAGCGGGGCGAATTACGATGATTGAATAAGAGCCCCGAGAAGAGAGGCCAAAGGGAAGGAGAAGGAAAAGGAAGTGCCCGCCGCTGGGAGCGCGCTGGGCGTCCGGCACGGCACGGGCCAGCGTGGACGGGACGGCAGAACCCCTGGGCTCTGTCGGCGGCCGGCGTTGGCGGGCTCGAGGCTGGCCACCGCCTGCCCTGTGCTCCGCTCGCCCGAGGGTGCTTGGCTGGGTCCTTTCCCCAGGGCCGTCACCTCCTCTTCCTCTCAGACCTGTTCCTGGCCCCGGCACCCAGCAGAATGTGGGATTTGGTCTTGAGCCCATGTGTACGAGTCCTTTGTAGAGGCTGTGGGGCTCAGAAAAACAACAGCTCGCGGTATCTGCGGGGTCCTGGTCTGTGGCTTCAAC
Source organism: Muscardinus avellanarius (assembly GCF_963383645.1). Taxonomy (NCBI): domain Eukaryota; kingdom Metazoa; phylum Chordata; class Mammalia; order Rodentia; family Gliridae; genus Muscardinus; species Muscardinus avellanarius. The sequence continues at coordinate 1,224,583 of NC_137793.1, forward strand.
CAGACGCACATTGACAGTATCTGGGGAAACGTCGCATCCGTGTGGGATGTGTACCGCCTTCTTGCCATTGCTCTGTAAACAATAGAGGGAAGCGTGCACGCAGCGCGCACACGCCTCAGGCACTGCGAGTACTACAGAGCACGCTAGAGCTGGGCTAGAGTTTAGGAGCAGAAGCCACGTGACCTTAGGAGCTGAGCCCCTCGGCTTGGGTCTGCAGGGGTCCTGGAATCGGGCCACAGACGCGAAGGACGAGTGAACCAGAGCGAGCTGTGCAGTGCCCGGGCAGAGCGGGCCGGGCCGGGGAGAAGCACAGGAGATGACCAGAGGGGCCCAGGCACTGGGCAGTGTCCCTGGCCTAATGCGGCCTTTCTTTTCTGTTTTTGTTGGGGAGGGTACTGGGCATTGAACCCAGAGGGATCCTACCTCTGAGTTACATACCCAGCCCTTTTTATTCTTTATTTTTTTGAAACAGGGCCTCACGGTGTTGCTGAGGGCCTTGCTAAATTGCTGAGGCTGTCCTCAAACCTGCCATCCTCCTGACTCAGCCTCCTAAGTACCGGGACGGCAGGTGTGCACCACCACGCCTGGCTGAAGTCCTTTCCAATCATGTTTAAGGTTGGGAATTTATCCCCGCGTGGATAAGACAGGCGAAGGCAGAAGGTCCGACTTTTTAACATGTCGATTCATAACAGCGCAGTGGTTGTGAGGTGGGTGCCCCCAGCGTCCATCCATTGACAAGGAGGCCCAAACTGGGGTCCATGCAGATGCTGGAGTAATCCTGAGAGGAAGGCCATGCCGCAGCCCTGGAGCAGGAGGGGTGCTCGAGCCTGGAGTGTGAGGCTCAGATTGGGGGGGAAGGCAGCGTGGATGCAGGCTACCGCATGGACAGGCCTGGAGGACATCATGGGGCCCGGAGTCGTTGGCCAAGAGAGGCAGAAAGTGGGTCGCTGCTAATGAGAACAAGAGTCTTGGATCGGGAGTTGAAAAAGTTCTGGGGCTCAGTGGTGGCGGTGATTACACAACACCACTGACCTTCCCGCTGAGAAATGGTTGCGAGGGCCGGGGTGGAACTCAGAGGTCGGGCACTTGGCCCAGCATGCCGGCGGCCCCGGGTTTAATTCCCAGCACTGCAAAGAAATGGTCAAGACAGTAAACATTCATGTCATGTGTAGTTTGGGTGGTGGTGGTCCTGGGCATCGAGCCCGGGGCAGTCTACCTTCCCCAGCCCTCCTTAGGTGCACCCAAGCCCAGTGCACCTTTTTTGTTTGGAAACAGAGTCTTGCTAGGTTGCCGAAAGCTTCACTACGTTGCTGAGGCTGTCCTTGAACCTGTGATCCTCCTGTCTCAGCCCCCCCACATACTGGGATTACAGGTACGTACCCCAGGCCTAGCATAAATTCCCAACTTTTTAAAATTAAAAAGTCTAAACCAGGCATGCTGGTGAACTTCTGTAATCCCAGTTCTTGGGAGACTGAGACAGGAAGATCACACGTTTGAGGCCAACCTGGGCAACTTAGAGGGCCCCTGTTTCAACACAGAAAGGGCTGGGGGCAGAGCTCAGTGGTGGAACACACCTGTAGGTTCAGTTCCTAATAACACACACACACACACACACACACACACACACACACACACACACACAGTTGGGAATTTATCATTTAAGTACTAGACCCCAGGACCTCTGATAGGACAGTGGTCCCTGAGCTGCTCGGGTCTGCTGGCCACAGGGCGAGGAGCTGACCGGGCTCTGCGGCCGCTGGCTCAGACACGGCCCTAGCTCAGTGCACTGTGGCCCCCGCTCAGGGGAGCAGGGGCGCGCAGCATGGGTGCTGGTGAGGCACGAGCTTAACTTGGGGTCTTTGCCGAAGACCTGAAGTGTGGTGAGGATTGCGCCCCAACCCCGGGCCCTGGGACCTCGGGCTGGGCTCTCAGGCCGGTGTTCTTGGGCGCACCACCGCCTGCTCGGCCCCACCCTTCGCCTCCTCCATGGGCAAGCGATGGCCGCCCCTCCAAGCCTTCGCTCCCCAGCCCTCACCCGCTTTTCAGCTGCGGCAAGCTCTCCCAATATGGGGTGTGCACCCCGGGAACGCGGCTGCGTGGTGCACAGCGGGGCGTGGAGTGAGGGCACCCCTTCCTTTCGCCCAGTGCTTCCCAAGGGGGGAGCGTGGGTGCAGGTGCGCCAGGACTCCTCCGGCCCTGTCTCTAACCCACCGAGAGCACAGGCCTCGGCCCCAGCGCCAGCCCGCTGAAGTATCTGGTTATAATTTAATAACTTCCTTGGATTTATTTTTAGAGTTTCTTTCTATTTCGGGCCAATGGAAACTAGTTTCCTATTTACCAGAGTGAATAACATTTGCTTTTAAAAATAGCTTTAAGTAAAAAAAGCTGGGCCAATTTAGAGAATGATATTAAGTCCATGATAAAAGAGGAGGTGCGCGTCCCCGGCGGATTCACGCAGGAGCGGTGCGGCGGGTGCAGCTGGGGCCCCACAGGAGTACGCATTTGGAGGGCCAGTCGCGCGCACCCGACGCCCCGCACAAACTCACCTCCTCTCCGCAGCCCTCTCTGACCCGGCTCCTCACACCAGCACGGCGAGCCGGTCCCCACGCGGCATCCCGAGCGTCCCGGGCTAGTGTTCACCGTCCCCGTCTCCACGACGCGCTCCCCGTGGCCCCCACCGCCTTCTGACCACTAGGCACCTACCCCAGTCACAACAGACTGATCGCTAGAGGCGCAGGGGTCTCCTGAGGGCTCGGGACACTCTAGAAGCTTCCAGAGGGGACTAGAAATCACGTCGGGGATGGAGAGGGCCTCTCCTCTTGCACGTCCTCAAGGCGGCCCAGTCTTGCCCTGGCCGTCGAGGGCCGGCCCCTCGGGATGCCACACGCGCAGCGGGTGAGGCTGTGTCAGGGGTTATCTGCCTCTGTGTGAAGAATGTTTTTAAATCCAGCCCGACCTTCTGAGAGAGAAAACAGATGCACCATTTAACCCCCTGCCCCCAGGAGCCGCATCCTGGGACCACAGGCGCCTCAGCTAGGGGATATCAGGCCTCCGCACACCAGGGGTTAATGTGAACCCCTGCTCCCAGAACAGCAGGCCTGCTGGGATGGGAGCCCCAGGGCTCGCCCCCCATGGCTCCTGGAAGCCAGGGCTAACAGCTGGGAGGCCGGCCCGGCGCTGACAGGTTCATCCGCCCGTACTGCCCCGGCCGAGGACCCGGGACTGCTGTTTATTTTTACCCCTGGGAGGCCAGGAGTCTTCCTGCAGCCCGCATCCCCACCTGGCCGGGCGTTGGGCGTGCTTTCTGTGTCTGGTGAGCCGTCCTGGGGCTTGGGTCGAAGCCACTTCACGGTGTGAGCAGTCGTGCGTACCCCCTCTTGTCACTGGCAGAGCTTTTCCACAGACTCAGCGGCGGCCTCTGGGGAGCCACCGAGCCGAGAGCTGGGGACCACTGCGTGCATATAGGCAGTGCCGTGTGGCTCGGGCAGCCTGCTGAACCTCTCTGAGCTCTTTTTACAAAACACTACTGCGTGGGGCTGTCACAGGCTGCAGTCACGTGGGTCGAGCCCGGCTTCCAGCCAGGCTGGTTTGTTTGGCATGGCTTTGAGATCGTTTGAACTAGCGAGCGTTTCCAAATGTAGGCGATGTCCCTTGGAAGCCGGCTTTCCCGTCCTAGGTTAACAGGGACGCTCCGGCACTCGAGCCGCAGGCCCGCGTGTTCAGTCACCGCGGAGAGACAGCCACAGCCCACAGGTCACCGGAGCACAGTGTCACGAACACCAGGGACTCTGGGCACTTGTGCTCCGCGTAGACGGGGTCTAGGTAGGGAAGGTGCCGGGTGCAACCCAAGCAGGGCCGGAGGAGCAGAAGAGCAACGGGCACGTCCCCGCAGCGCCTGTGATGAGCCTGGGCAGCACAGGGGGCTCCCACCGCTCAGACCTCGAGGACACTGCTAAGAAAAGAGCCGGGCGTGGTGCGCATGCTTAGAGTCCCCGCGCTTGGGAGGCTGAGACAGGAGGACCGCGCAGGTTCGAAGCCAGCCTCAGCTACTGAGTGAGGCTCTCAGCGACTTAGTGAGACCCTGTTTCCAAATAAAACAGAAAATGGGTCTGGGAGTATAGCCCGGAGGTTAAAAAAAAAAAAAACCAGAGCTGGGTCTGGTGGCGCGCGCTTGGAATCCCAGTATTCAGGAGGCTGATGCAGGAGGATCATGGTTCACGGCCAGCCTCAGCTACTTAGTGAGCCCTCTGCAATTCAGTGAAGAATAATAAAATAAAGAATAAAAAATATGCCTGGGGTGTAGCTCGGAGGTAGAATGTACCTGGGTTCCACCCCCAGACCTGGAAGGAAGGAAGGACGGAAGGAAAGAAAGAGAGAGAAAGCCACGCACAAGGGCCCGAGCTGGGTGGCTGCCTGGGTGATTCAGGGGCGGAGCAGGCGGGCGGTGGGTGCGGGCTGGGAGCCGGGTGCGGAGCCGGCGTCTGGCAGGGACAGCGCGTCCGCCGGGGCCAGAGGAGGTCTGGAGACAGCGGAGCGTTGCTGGCTTCTCAGCAGTGTGCGCGTAGGTAGTGCCGCTGCGCAGCTCTCCAGGAGGCCCCCGGCGTACCGCATAGCGTGTGTAGTTGCTGTGTATGTTGCGTGTAGTTGCTGTGTATGTTGCGTGTAGTTCCTGTGTATGTTGCGTGTAGTTGCGGCCTCCCCAGGCCTCCTGCTGTCGACGCCGTGTGAGGCGGGCGTTCAGAGGCCTGCACCTGCTCAGCGTCTGCAGCTGCAAAGGGAAGGTCAGATGTTGGAGCTCTCGCTTGTTTACACACCAGAGGCGTCTTTCCCAGCCAGACCCCCTGTGTTTACACGATGGAGCGCCGCAGGGCCGGGGCAGCGGCTCGCTTTGGGGGGCACCGCTGGGAAAGCCGCTGCCTGGCGCTTGGCCTCTGGGCTGCGCGGCCTCGGAGACTCCATCAGCGTCTCCTCCCTCAACCCAACCATAAAACAGACACTACACCCACCTCGCAGCCCCGCGTCTTAAGGAACCAGTGCAGCGTGTATGCAGTCAGCACTCAATGCGTGTGTATTATCATTAGGAGTCCCGCCCTTCCGCCTGTCGCTCCTAGGGCTCCCTCCCGGATCCAGTAACTCCTTCTGACCAGTGGGGAAGGGGTGGGCGAGCAAAGCCAAGCCCCTGCCCGGCTTGGGCTCCCTGAAAAACACCTGCAACATCAGCTGAAAGGGGAATTTCACAAACGCCTCAAAGGCAGGAAGGCAGCCTGGCGCCCTGAGCCTGGTCCTTGGGAGGCCGAGGCAGGCGGACCGCAGGCCCGAGGTCGGTGCCTGGTAACTTGGCGACACCGTGTCACAGTGCGAAGCTAAAGGGCTCGGGTAAGTTTAGTAACAGAGCGACCTGGCCCGGTCCCAGGACCACCGGAACATAACTACATAAACAGGTTCAACGACTGGGAAGAGCTGGTGGTGATAGAGAGAAGTCTGCATCGACTTCTTGGCCAGTTTACTGTAAATAGCATTGTAACTTGAAGGTGTGCTGCTCTCAGAATAACTGGACTCTAGAGCTGAAAAGAGGAAGAGAGGGGCAAAGCCCTGAGGGCTGCGGAAGTTCAATTACACTAAAAAAACAGAGCACAAAACGTTTCCCTTGATTCAGCCCTGCAGGGAGGCATGAAATTGCCGCAGCGGCCTGTGACCGCGCTCCCGGCCTCCCCTGCCTGGCTTTGCTAATTCTCCCAAATAAATTGCAAACAGCAACGCCGCCTTCCTGCTCCTCTCCTGTGGTCGTCTGCTCTTCATAAATGTTCACTAATTTTCACACCAATTTCCATTTTGGCTCCAGTTCTGACGAGACAAGGGGCGGGGGGATGTTCATGAAGGGGGAGCTGGGAAATCTGATTTGGGAGACAGTCTCTTTCTACGGGCATCTAATTGTTGAAAGGACCGGGCTTGTAATTTGTAGTTAAATTTGTTAAATCCTGGAACGTTTTGATTTTTTTTTTTTTGGTCTTTGCTCTTTCATTAATGCAGAATCCAAATTAAGTTAAGACTCTTGTCCAGCCCCACCTTGGGCCTGCTCCGCATTTCCCTGAGACCTTATGGGTGGGGACGGAACCGCAGAACAATTGTAATTCGGGGATTTCAGAGCTCCGTGGTGATCTGTAGAAGTCCAAAGCTCTTCCCATAATATTTTGTTAGAAGTGTTTCCTCTTCTTGCGCCTGATTTAACACAGATTCTTCCGTTTGTTCTGTAGTCCTTTAAACGACTGGAATACGCTAAGTGCATGCAGGTCGATCTCAGCCTCCAGCGCAAAGATAAAAGGAGTGAGTGTGGAAAGCGCCCCGTAAGTCATATCGGCGACAGGAGACGCCGAGTTTTCATCACTGACCAGAGCACATGCCGCAGCTGCTTTTGTTTAACAGCGGGTCGGGCTTGGATCTGATTGCTAGAAAAAAAAGGAAAAACCCCTCTGAGTTGACCTCTGGAGACGCAGTGTCATCTGTGAAGCGGTGGCGGTACGGCGAGAGTTAAGTTATGTGGCGCTGTCCGCTTCTATCTCCCTTCCCCGCCCCTTCCCCCGGCCTTCAGCGGGGCTCCCACCTTGCTGAGCCTAGCCGAGCTGGGGCCAGGCCTGTCACTGAGCCGGCCGGCCTGCCCACTCGGAGCCGGGTTTGCGGCCCACTGTCCGGGGCTTGGCTGGAAACTTTGGGGCCGGGACTTGTCCACGACGTTGGCCTTCGGTTTCTTCCCGAGTTGTTCAGGACGCTCGCGAGTTTGCACCCCTCGTACTTGGAATTGGAAAAAAAAAAAGCGCAGCCACGGTCCTTGGTGTCGACCTAGTGCACACTGTGCACTCGCTGAGAGGGCGCCGCCCAGGCCCTCGTCCCAGCCTCCCGCCAGCATCGAGGCTGCCAGTCATCGTCTGGGCTCCCGAAGGGGACACAGGGGCCCGGAGGTGAGGCATTGCCGGCTGGAGGAGCCTCTGGAGGTGCTTGTGAGAAGGTGTGGGTACTGCCGACCTGACCCTGGTCTCTCCAAATGCCCCACGGCACCCCACGCCGTCCCAGCCAGGGGAGATCAGTTCAGTGTTTTCAGAATGCGGTACCAGTGCACCAGCAGAGCCGCCCGTAGCCCTCACCGGGGTGAAGTGGTCTTGTGGCCGGCCAGGCCCAGGGCTGCCGGAGCCCAGGGTGGGGACACAGGCCGTGCAGAGTGGCCGGCATGGAGGGCCCCACCAGCTGTCCACCCCGTCCTGTCCTCACACGTGGGGATGGACTGGCCTTTGCCACTGCTGCCCTCTGTGGTGGAATCCAGTGTTACAGTCGGGTGGGGACCCGGGATGGCCAAGCCTGGTCCAACGAGTCCAGTCTGCGCCCGCGCTGCGGCCCCTCTGGACAGCCCTTAGGGCAGCAGGTCAGGTGAAGCAGGGCGACGCGTGTGCTGGAGGTGGGCAGCGGGGTTCAGCGGCCGTCATTGGGGTCTCAGGGAGGCCCACGGCAGGCCCTCAGCTGGCTCCTGCCCACCGGCCTGCATTAGAGGGCGGCTCTCGTAAACGGCTGCACCACACTCGCCGTGAGAATTTCTGTTATTTATTGCCTAAGTTGAACCACATGCGGGCACAAGCTGAGGTCTCCTGTTTATAGACCCCCCAAAACTAGAACGCACAGAGTAGGGAAGGAGGGCTGGGAGACACCCCGGGGGTCTGTCTTCCTTGCCCCACTGACTACAAACCTGACATGAGCAAGCTCTGAGCCATGCGTCCTGGTCCAGTACGGCTGGCAAGAGCTTTAGAAAATAAAAAGGGCAGCCAGGAAGAGTGGCACACAGGTAATCCCAGCGCTTGAGAGGCCGAGACAGGAGGATCAGAGTCAAAGCCAGCCTCAGCAGCCCAGCAGGACCCTCAGCCACCTAGTGACACCCTGTTTCCAAATAAAAACTAAAAAGGGCTGGAGATGTAGCTCAGAAGTAGAATGCCCCTGAGTTCCATCCCCAGTACCACACACACAAACACACACACACACACACACACACACACACACACACACACATATGTCCTAGGGATGGAACTCAGGGGCATTCTACCTCCGAGCTACACCCCCAGCCCTTTTTTTTTTTTAAGTAGATGAGGCTGTCCAAACTGCGATCCTCCTGTCTCAGCCTCCCAAATGCTCGGATTACAAGCGTGCACCAACACGCCCAGCTCCCCCCACCAAATTTAAATAAATAAAAAGTTTTTTTTTAATGAGAGGGACCAAAATCAGTGCCCATGCACTTCTTGAGAGCAGGTACAAAGCAAGCAGAGGAGGGGAAACTGAGTCCAGGAGTGTGACTCTTGTCACTGGAGACAGGAGGTGGCAGGCAGGGAAGTCACTTGTCAGATTAGAAGGCAAGGCCTCGTGGACGCCGAGGCTTGGGACAGTGCGACTTGTTTGTGGCGCCTGCGCAGAGCTCAGCCGTGTGTGTCTTGGAGCCGCTGTGCTTGTCGGGAAGGAGAGGGCCACTCCAGGGACACACATCCTCCCGAGAGCCCACGTGGTGTCCCCGTGTGGACTGAAGGTTATTGGGAGGCTTTTCCCAGCTCCCACCATGTTGCTCAGGTGCACGGGTGCCGGCACAGACCGTGTGTATGTCCTGGCCTCTGGCTACGCCCTGCCCAGCTGGCCAGAGCAGTGACTCAGGTAGTGACCAGCTCTCCTCCACCCGGATGACCATCGCCCCGCACGTCTTTGCAAAGGACTTTTTTACTGCTTGGCCGTTTCTCTCTTGGGGTAAACAGTGGTCAGCTCTGTCGCTCTGTCTGGCCCGGGAGAGGGGCTTCTGTGCTAGGTCGGCATTGTTTATGGGGTCCGATCCAGGACTGTGTGCACAGGGAAGGTCTGTGGGTTGACCTCTGTGCAGGAGCAGGCCTGCGGAAGAGAGCAGAGCTAAGCAGAAACAAGTGTGCCGTGGGCGGAACCACCAAGCTCCTCCTGGCAAGTTCCAGGCGAAATGCTGGGGAGATGGCACAGTAAGGCCTTTCACCATGGAAGACAGAAGCTAGGAGGCAGCTCATCAAAGGCCGTGCATGGGGACACCACGGGGCGTCCGGCTGCTATCAGCCTCCCACGGAATCCCTTCTTCCTGTCTCCACGCTGCGCTGAGCTCCGACAGGCCGAGGCTGGTAACGCCCGGGCTTAGCGACGTAGTTGTCCCATCCTGGCTATCTCTCGGGCATTTCTCCAGGTCAATAAACTGTTGTTAAGAAAATCTCACTGGAGCCGGGCGTGGTGGCGCACACTTGTAATCCCAGCATTCGGGAGGCTGAGACCGGAGGGTCGCACTTCACGGACAGCCTCAGCTACTTAGTGAGGCCCTCTGCAACTCAGTGGGACCCTGTCTCAAAATAAAGAATAAAAAATAGGGCAGGGGTGTAGCTCTGAGGTCAAATGCCCCTGGGTTTCATCCCCAGACCCGCAAAAAAAAAAAATATCACTGAAATATCATTTACTACATCTAAAAAATTAAAAAGTCAACAGGTACTTCATACCTGTTGACTCTCTAGCTGTTGAATCTCCAGCTGACCTGCTGGAGTTCCCCAAGTGTTTTTAAGCTTTTTTTTTTAAAGCTTTTTTTTTAAGATTAAGCTTAAGTTTTATTTTATTTATTTCTTTCTTTATTTGTAGGTCTGGTGATGGAACCCAGAGGCATTCAACCTCCGAGCTACATCTCCTGCCCTAATTTCTTAATTCTTTATTTTGAAACCGGGTCTCACTGAGTTGCGGAGGGCCTCACTAAGTAGCTGAGGCTGTCCGCGAACCGCGATCCTCCGGTCTCAGCCTCCCGAGTGCTGGGATGACAAGTGTGTGCCACCACGCCTGGCTATGTTTTTAAGGTTTTCTTTGTTGTTGTTGTTGTTGTTTGTTTGTTTGTTTACTGCAGCACTTTTATTTTCCTCAGTGACAGTGTTGCTGGGGCCTAATGTTCTCACATAACAGTAGAAAACCAAAATTTGTGTCATCTCTTAAAGAATTGAGTACAAAAAAAACTTACATAAATTAAAATGAATAAATTGACAGATGTAAATGCAAACTGTTTCCAACTCAAGGCAAGTACTAACCCACGGTGTTCGGGCGGGGAAACATTAGTAAGAACGGAAACTGGGTCCTAAGGCTCGGACCTTCCACCCTGTTAGACCGGCAAGATGGAAGGGACCGCTGGTCCAGGACTCTTGCCAGCCCGAGAAATCCCGGAGCAGTCAGTCCGCTGACAGCGATTCCCTGCAGATGGCTGCGCTGCGGCCTCAGATCGCCAGCCACAGGCTGCTGTCCCACAGGTGTGCGCTCACCTCCGCCACCAGGTGACCGAGCCGCACGGATAAGGGGTAAATCAAAGATGTGCACAGGGTACTAAACACAGACCAAGGGACAGCTAACGTGAACACAAGGCCGAAATCAGCAACGAGGTCCAGTGCGGACACCGGGGACAAGCTGCAAGGACAAATTTCTTTTCAAAGGCTTATTCCAGTTTCATGAGACCAGCATGAGGTGCATACATTTGCCGGGGCAAATTTACACTGGAGAATCGGCTCGGCAGCAGATGCCTGGCACCTGCTCGGTCCGTCTAGAAGCACTTGTGGTGCACGATGGAGGGTACTCCTGCCTGCTGGTCCACGTCTGCTGGAAGGTGGACAGCGAGGCTGGGATGGAGCCACCGACCCACATGGAGTACTTGCGCTCAGGGGGCGATGATCGTGATCTCCGTGGTGCTGGGTCCTTGCGGATGTCCACGTCGCACCTCATTATGGAGTTGAAGGTGGTCTCGTGGATGCCGGACAACTCCATACTGAGGAAAGAGGGCTGGAAGAGCGCCTCGGGACACCGGAAGCGCTTGCTTGTTGCCATGGTGATCGCCTGCCCATCGGGCAGCTCATAGCTCTTCTCCAGCGAGGAGGACACGGCGGTGGCCATCTCCTGCTCCAAGTCCAGGGCGACGTAGCACAGCTTCTCCTTGATGCCCCGCACGATCTCCCGCTCGGCCGTGGTGGTGAAGCTGTAGCTGCGCTTGGTCAGGATCTTCATGAGGTATTCTGTCAGGTCCCGGCCAGCCAGGTCCAGACGCAGGATGGCGTGGGGGAGGGCATAGCCCTCGTAGATGGGCACCGTGTGGGTGACCCCGTCACCGGAGTCCATGTCGATGCCAGTGGTGCGCCCGGAGGCGTGCAAGGACAGCACAGCCTGGATGGCCATGTACATGGCTGGAGTATTAAAGGTCTCGGACATGATCTGAGTCATCTTCTCGCGGTTGGCCTTGGGGTTCAGGGGGGCCTCCGTCAGCAGCACCGGGTGCTCCTCGGGGGCCACGCGCAGCTCGTTGTAGAAGGTGTGGTGCCAGATCTTCTCCATGTCGTCCCAGTTGGTGACGATGCCGTGCTCGGTGGGGTACTTCAGGGTCGGGATGCCCCGCTTGCTCTGGGCCTCGTCACCCACGTAGGAGTCCTTCTGCCCCATGCCCACCATCACGCCCTGGTGCCAGGGATGCCCGACGATGGAGGGGAACATGGCCCGAGGGGCGGCGTCGCCAGCAAAGCCGGCTCTGCACATGCTGGAGCCATTGTCAAGGACCAGCGCAGCGATTTCTTCTTCCATGGCCATCGGTGTTGGGCGGGCGGCGGTGGAGCGATGGAGGAGCGCGGAGAGCGGCCAGCGGCAAGTGAGACCTGTTTTTAAGTTTTTTAATGGTTTGAATCAGGACCCAGATGAGGTTCCTGTGTTGTGATTGGCTGGTATGCCAGGGGCCTGCTTCCGTCTCTTTATTTTTCCCCCTTGCAACTTATCTATATTTAGCTTTGTTGTGGGACTGGGGATAGAGCCTGAGACCTCGCGTGTGCTAGGCAAGCGCTGTACCCCTGAGCCACGGCCAGCCCGCCTGGGAATGTGTTTATTGAGGAACCTAGTGCCTGCCCCGCGGGTCCCCACCACCTGCACTGAGCCCCTGCGGCTCACTTACCCTGTCCCTCTGTCGTGCCTCCCTCACCGATGGGCGATGTAGACGTTTGGTGAGATCAGGTTTAGTTTGGGGCAGGAATATCCCTCGGCGCTGGAGCACCCGGCCGTGCAGAGACACAGAAGGTTCGTGCTCCTTCTGCTGATGTTAACGGCCATGGTGATGACGGCCCTGTGGTTATTTCACTACGGGCTTATGGAGTACTGCTATTGTAATCCCTTTGCTTACTTTTACTCGTTTATAGAAGAAGTCCAGCCTTGTGGTCGAATCTGCTTCAGAACAAGACCAGCTTGCTTTATTTATTCTCCCTCCATTCACCAGTTTTCAAAGTAATGAGTTTGTCCCCAAGCACCCCCGGCAGGGCCACTGAGTTCTGGGTCTGGACTCGTGATGGCCTCGTGCATTAAACGCAGTCCGTGTGATTCAGCCCAGCAGGTCAGCGTCGCCGAGGCGAAGAGGCCCCGGCCAGGCGGAGGCTTCCTGGGCCGCTGCACCGCGAGCCTTGGACGCCCCGGTGACCTCTGGTATTTTTTGCTCCCACGATGACAAGGCGGTCTGGGTTCGTCCTCGTCCGCTTTCTGTTGCTCCAGCGCGTCTTCTGTGACTAGGTCATGTGCAAAGACAGAAGTCGATTGGACTTCTGATTCTGGATCTGGTAACCCCCAGATCACGGCGCCAGCACCTGCTGGGCCTTGGTGAGGGCCGCCCGCAGCACAGTAGCAGGGGAGGGTTGCTCCCTTCTCAGAGTCCCTTATTATTTATTTATTTATTTATTTATTTATTTATTTATTTATTATGGTGCTGCGGATAGAACCCAGGAGCATTCTACCTCTGAGCTACAACCCAGCCCAATCTTTCTTTCTTCTTTCTTTCTTTCTTTCCTTCTTTGGAACCCAGGGACATTCTACCTCCGACCTACACCCTCAGCCCCATTTGTTTTTTAATTCTTTATTTTGAAACAGGGTCTTATTGAGTTGCAAAGGGCCTCACTAACTACCAGATGCTGTCACAAACCCGGGTGCTCCTGTCTCCGCCTCCCAAATGCTGGGATTATAAGCATGCACCACCATGCCCAGCCTATTCTTTATTTTGAAACAGGGTCTCACTAAGTTGCAGACGGCCTCACTAAATAGATGAGGCTGGCCACGAACCACCATCCTCCTAGCTCAGCCTCCTGAATTGGATTTATAAGCATGCGCCACCATGCACAGCTTCTTAGAGCTCCTTTAATGCCTTTGTGGGGACCCCCACGTGACCTCAGCTAATTCCCCCTCAAAGGTCCCACCTCCATACCCATTAACATAAGACTTAGGGATCAAGTTCCCAACCCAGGAAGCTTGGGAGACACATTCAAGTCACGAGAAGGCCCATCTCCTGTGTTCCCCGACCACAGGCCGGGGCTCTGGACCCCTGGTACTGATGGTCATTGTTTCCTGGGCCTGTCATGGAGAATCATCTGTCCATTTATTTTTAGGCTGTGCTCCATCCTGAAGGCACACTGATATTTTCAGTTTAAATCCCAAGGTGCGAAGGTGTTCCTTAGCGAGGTCTTTTACACTTGCTGAGGACCTTGTTCCTCCGCAGCGCTGCCCAAACTCACCTAAAACACCTAACACGGCCCCAGAGTGAAAATCCCAACACCCGCTCCAGCTGCGCGCTTGCCCGGCGACGGAGGGGCCGCGGGGCTCTGCTGCGGCTGCCCTTGGGGCTGCTTTTTTTCATCAAGGACAACATTTTTAATGGGAACATATTTATTCCCTATTGAGATAAATTTTCTCTTCTTTGGGGCATTAAGAATGCCTTTGAATAGCTGGGCGTGGTGTGCACGCTTGTAATCCCCGCGCTTGGGAGGCTGAGACGGGAGGACCGCACAGGTTCGAAGCCAGCCTCAGCTACTTAGAGAGGCTCTCAGCAACTTAGTGAAACCCTGTTTCTAAATAAAATATAAAATAGGGCTGGGAGTATAGCCCGGAGGTAGAAAGCCTCTGGGTTCTACCCCCAGTACCACCAAAAAAAAAAAAGAATGCCTTTGAAGTCTTGCTATTAGAAAGAAGGCTGGGGCGAACGCCCTGGCCCTCCACTCGGTACGTGTGTCAGGGAGTAGGCTTGAACCCAGGGCTCGAGCGTGCTAGGCAAGCTCTCTGCCACAGAGCACATGCCCAGCCCTTGTTCAGTTTGCATTTTATTTTGAGGCAGGGTCTCACTATGTTGCCCAGACTGGATTTAAACTTGTGCACCTCCTGCCTTGCCTCCCAAGTAGCTGGGACCACAGGTGTGCGCCGACATACCTGGTAACCCTTGACTTTTTTTTTTTTTTTTTTTGCAGTACTGGGGGTGGAACCCAGGGGTATCTTACCTCCAAGCTACACCTCCAGCCCTATTTTTTGTTCTTTATTTGGAAACAGGGTCTCACTAAGTTGCGGAGGGCCTAAGTAGCTGAGACTGGCCATGAACCATGATCCTCCTGTCTCAGTCTCCTGAATGCTGGGGTCACAAGTGTGCACCACCACACCTGGCGATTTCGGATTATTTCTTTAGGCCAGACTTTGGGAAGGGAAATGGGTCTGGCAGAGGACGTGTGAGCCTCAGACATAGGACCCGGGGCCTTGTTGAGAACAAGCTCAAAAGGCCCGTGGCCCTGCGCCTGGTCAACATGCCTCAGCCTCAGTGGTAGGGGTTCAGTGTCACCAAGCAAACTCAAAGAAGGGTGCTTTGTTTAACCTCTGTCCAGCTTCAATATTAGCCATATGTTTACTGGACAGATGTAGTTCTATCTTGAATTGTCTTTGGAATAGAAAGTCAGGGATTTACAAGATTTTTTTTTTTTTTTGAGACAGGGTCTCACTATACTGCCAGGCTGGTCTCGAACTCAGGAGCGCAAAAGACCCTCCCCTCTCGGCCTCCTGAGTGGCTGGGGCTATGCGGCCCACCACGCACCCAGCTTGATCTGCAAGACCCTTAAAACTGACACAATCGTGTTATATTTGTTTTAAACATTTCTCTCATTTTGTTATTTACCTTTTAACACACACACACACACACACACACACACACATATACACACAGGAATATAGAGAGACACAGACAGACAGACAGACAGACATTTGGGCTAATCAGCTTGGTCCATCTATTGCTTTTATGTTTAGAAAGCCCCGTCTCGCTCCGCACGTGGGGAGCACACTGTGACCCCAGTACCTGGGAGGCCGAGACAAGAGGACCTGAGACCTCAGCCAGCCTCAGCTCAGCTACTTTAGCGAGGCCCTCTGCACCTGAGTGAGATCCTGTTTTGAAATTAAGAATAAAAATTCAAGCTGGGGTGCAGCTCAGCGCTAGGATGCCCCTGAATTTAGCCCCAGCACCACACACAGAGAAAGCCGAGCCCACCTGCCGTCTCTTCCCCTCTACCTGTCCTCCCTCCTGGTGTCTATTCCTCTTCACTGATTTTCCTGCTTTTATTATTTTTCTACTCTTATCGTTTCTTCCTTCACAAATTACATACATGATATGTTTGCTGTAGAGTTTCAGAAGCTTAAGAAATATATAAAAGGCTCCATTTCTTTTCCTGTTTAACCTTTTTTTTGGAGGTGCTGGGGTCAAACCCGGAGCCTCACATATGCTAAGCAAGCGTCCTCGCACTCAGTCTACCCCTGGCCCCAGGACCTTTTTTTTTTTTTGTGGGTCTGGGGATGGAACCCAGGGGCATTCAACCTCCAAGCTACACCCCCAGCCTTACTTTTTATTCTTTATTTTTGAAACAGGGTGCCACTGAGTTGCAGAGGGCCTCACTAAGTAGCCTCCCAAATGCTGGGATTACTAGCGTGTACCACCACGCCGGGTATAACCCTCTTTAAAAAATCTCTAATTTATTATGGCTCAAAGGTCAAAGAGAGGCTCTGGCTGGTGCTCTCCATATAACCAGTCATTAAACAATCTGTTTTTTGTTTAATGTACAACAATCTCAGTGTACACGAGATTGTTTGGTACATGAGCCTTCTGCCCCTCCCCCTCTCCCGGTTAGTTCACGTGTGTGAGGGGCACTGAGATTGAACCCGGGAGTGCTGCCACTGTGCTCCGGGGCCTGGTGAGGTCCCTTGAGGGTGAGCTGTCATGAAGGAGGATCCTGAGCCTTGATCCCCACACCTGGCTCCCCGGCTATCTTCTCTACTACCAAACTGCACCCCGGCCTTTTGAATTGTTTACTTTGAAGCAGTCTTGGTAAGTTGACCAGGTTGGCCTCAAGCCTACAACCCTCCATGTCACCCTCCGGAGTCCCCCAGGCCCGGCGCAGCCGGCCTAGGTGAGGTCCCACTGGAGCAGAGTGGCTGCCACCCGGGGAGGCGCATCTGGGAGACCAGAGGTGCGGCCCACCCTGAGCGGGAAGAGGCCAGGACTGGGTACGCTTCCGCTCTTCACGGCCGTGACCAAAATGTCCAACACGAGCAGATGAGAGCAGAGGGGCTAATTTTGGCTGACAGTGTCAGGGGCGTCAGTCTATAGCCGGCTGGCATTGCTGCTCTGGGCCTGAGGCACAGTCCAACATCATGGCGGGAAGGCTCTGCGGAAGAAAGCTGCTCCGCTCCCAGCAGTTGGAAGCAGAGAAAGAGACAGACACAGAGAGAGAGACACACACATGGAGAGAGAGAGAGAGAGAGAGAGAGAGAGAGAGAGAGAGACAGAGGGGGGGAGAGGGAGATAGAGATAGAGAGAGAGAGAGAGAGAGAGAGAGAGAGAGAGGGGTAGGTAGGTGGGTGGATGGGCTGGGGAAGCGCATTTCCAGGCACTCCTCCGGCGGCCTCCTCCCGGAGCCCGCTCAGCTATCGATGGATGGATCATGAAATAGGTCAGTTCACCCGTGAGGCCAGAGCACCACGGTCCCTTTGACGTCTGAAAGCGGCAGCTCTGATTTAGAATATGCAGCTTGTCTTTAGGGTTTTCCTGGCTACTCTTGCCTTTGGGGCTTTCCATATGAACTTGAGAGTGACGTTTCTACTTCAGAGAAACAGCTTCTTGGTACGCTTTGTGTAAGTTGTGCTAAACGTTTAGACTAACACAAAAAAAATTGCCATCTTCCTGACGTTCATTTTTTTTCCATTGGCCAGAAACTAGTCATGTGACCACGCCGGCCAGCCAGGGAAGCTGGGCCGAGGCTTGGTGCCCTCCTAAGGGTGTTCTCGGCACACAGACGTGCCGTGGTGCTGGTTGATGAGGAGACGGAGGGCGAAGGGATCGCTGGTCTCACTCACGCCGTGGGGCCAGGGTGGGCAGGTACAACACCTTCAAACCCAGAGCCGTGGTGAGGGCGCTTTGCACACCCTCCTTGGGCTCTCGGGGAGACTGGACAGCAGGGCCTCCTGTCTCTCAGGCCCTTCTCAATCAGGGGAAAGAGTGAGGGGCCGCATCCGTTGAATTGGGAAGCTGTGTTTAGGCCGGGGCAGCTCTGCCTTTAATTATCCTGTCTGTGTTGACTTTAATGAGCGTTGTTTTCAGTGCCTTTACTTCAGGGAGGGGACATGTGCTGTTTGCATTTGAGCATGTAAAAACGGCTTTATTCAAAAGCTGAGAGACAGACTTGTCGCTCCTGGGTCTGTGGAGGCTGAGCCAGAAACCTCCTACTGCAGCCCTGGCCAGGCCAACGGCCAGTCGCTACCAGGGGGCAGAAGGTCGGACTGGCCCGGGCGCCCTCCTCCCGCGCCCTTCTCCGGCAGCTGGCGAAAGCAGCAGCAAAGGCCAGGCAGGCTTGCTTTTTTTTGCGGTACCGGGGATGGAACCCAGGGGCATTCAACCTCCAAGCTACACCCTCAGCCCAATTTTTTAATTCTTTATTTAGAAACAGAGTGTCAGTAAGTTGTAGAAGGCCTCACCAAGTAGCTGAGGCTGTCCTCGAACCTGGGCCGTCCTTTCTTGGCCTCACAAGCACCGGGGTCGCAGGTGCTCACCGCCACAGCTGGCTCATTTTGCTTTTTAAGTGGGAATGGGCAAAATCACTTTGCCAAGGAAGATATGTGGAAGGCAGGTAAACAAAAGTTGCTGAACATCATTAATCATAAGAAAAATAAAAATTAAACACATAGCAAAACGCTACCATACACCTAGTCAGATGGCTTTTAAATACCAGCCAGGCCCGGGCACAGTAGCGCACACCTGTGACCCCAGTCCTTGAGAGACTGGGCCAGGAGGATCGCAGGTCCAAGGCCAGCCTTAGCAATTAGCAAGACCCTCTACCACACTTAAAAAATAAAAAGAGCTGCTGTTACAGTGTGGAGGTTGGACGCCGCTGGGTTCGACCCCAGTATGGGGGGCACTGTGCATTTGGCCTCTGGGTGTGGTCTGTGTCACCTGCCAAGTGGGGGTAGTTTGGACCAGGTTTGCTAGAGGACCTGAGACATTTATTTCAACCCACTTGAAATGTGGGGTTCATGAGCTGCCTTGACCAGCATGGCGTGTGCTAAGTGGTCCGCCTGGCGGGCTTCCCTGACTCTTCTGGGTTTCAGGGAGATGCCGCCTACCCTAGGTGGGTCGGGGGAGGATGCTCCACCCGGGACTTCAGGCCACACAGGCCCAAGGAGGGCAGGGAGCGGCCGGCTGCCAGGCCCCCGGATCACACAGACGCACAGCAGGTCCAGCCGGTCCCGCGGCTAAGAGGAAGCAGGGCGGCGTGGCCGGAAACAGCGGGAAGGTTTAGTGGGGCCAGGGAGCCTCACTGTTCCCTGCTTGAGAAATAGGAACTGGATGGGAGAGTGGGCCAGGTGCTCAGACTGGGTCCCGCTGAGCTCGGAGGGCGACCGAGGCCCTTGGTCAGCAGGGCGGCGGGGGCACAGCGGCCGGCGGGGTCTCTGTGCCGTCAGCAGAGCCCTTTACCACTGCGCCTAAGAATGGGGAGCCAGGTGTGGAGGTGCATGCTTGTAATCCCTGGACTTGGGAGGCTGAGAAAGGAATATCGCAGGTTCAAGGCCAGCCTCAGCTACTTAGAGGCCCTCAGCAACTTAGTGAGACCCTGTTTCAAAATAAAGAATAAAAAATAGAGCTGGGGTGTAGCTCAGAGGTAAAATACCCCTGGGTTCCATCCCCAGAACCAGTACTACAAAAGTGTGTGTGTGTGTGTGTGTGTGTGTGTGTGTGTGTGTGTGTAAGAGAGAGGGAGAGAGAGAGAATAATGGCTTCTTTGGCTTAAAACAAAGATGATCTGTCCCCAAGCCAGCAAGAAGCAAGCGGATGCTTCTGCTCCAGTGGCTCCTGACCCCGGCCCCGACCCCGGCTGCCATGAAGGAGAACTCGGCCTATCAGTTCAGACTCGCAAAGGCTTCGCTCTGGGAGACGGCTTTTGACAGGCATCTGAATAAAACGCTGCTCAAAAGCAGCCCCAAGTCACTTAACGGTGACATTTGAAGGCGCGTGGAAAAGAGGCGACCTTTAAAACCTGTTCCCATCGCTGTTTGAAAAAACCGGCTTGTGCAAGCGAGGCAGAGCAATTTTCCTCTGCACCTGAGCCTCCGGCTCCCGCCCTGGCCACCTGGCTTCCATGACACAAATGGGAGTGGGGGACAGGCCAGGCTCTTTTCTGGTCACGCTGGCGCTCTTGGCCGAGGGGAGCCCGGGCCAGGCTTGGGGGCGAGCCAGGCTGCAGGAGCCTGGGCACGCGAGTGCGCAGGGAGCGCGGCTCTTCTCAGGGTTTTGACGTTCATGCCGAGCCCCGTCCCTCGTCCTGCAGCCTGAGATGGGAGCAGGGATTACAGGCCCGTGCTTCTGCCTGGCTCATTGACCATTTTATTTCAGAAGCATTTTTGAATTCCTGGTTCTCTTAACATGAGGGGTGAAATGGGCTTTTCTGTACCCCCATTAGCACCCACTATGGTGGTACTTCTAACGGCAGCCCTCCCTCTCCGCCTCCCCACCTCCCTCAGAGCCGCCTCGCGGGCCTGGCCCTGCCCAGACGCTTCCAAATCCTGGGTACCTTTAAAGAAAAGGACCCACTTTCATTTTGCAGTGGAACCCACAAATTACGTAGCCAGCCTCATCTGGACTTTTAGATTGCAACCGTTGTTGCATTTTTATTGTTGTTGTGAAAAGTAGAAAATGGTCAGACCTTGCGACTTTAGTAGAATCGCATAATCTGGGGCCACAGGGCACTGGAGAAAGGTTCTCTTATTCTCCTGAAATGGGAAATCTAAAGAGATGTGATAAAAGTTCATCTCTCTCTCTCTCTCTCTCTCTCTCTCTCTCTCTCTCTCAAGACTGCCTTGTCTAACCAAGTGTTTTTTAGTCTATGTATTTATTTATTTATTGGAACTGAGGATTGAGCCCGCCCAGGGGTGTTCTACCTCCAAGCTACACCCCCTAGCCCTGTTTTATTTTCTATTTGGAAACAGAGTCTCTCTGAGTTGCCAAGGGTCTTCCTGAATTGCTGAGGCTGGCCTTGTACCTGCGATCCTCCTGTCTCAGCCTCCCTGGCTGAGTGCTGGGATTACAGGTGTGTCCCACCATGCCTGGCTATTTTTCAGACTTTCTGAAGCCATGGTAAGGAACATGTAGGCTTGGTACACAGCCATATGTGCTGACGCCCAACCGCCAAGGGTTTACATCCCCACAGACAGCGCCAGCTGAAAATATCGTAAGTCAAAAGTGCGCTTCCCGCGCTTAGACTGCGGCACGCTGGCTGAGCGACAGGACTGCCATGCGGCCTGCGTGGGCCTGTGTGATCCTGGGCTGAGGGGGAGCTGCCGCTTGATGCGGTCCCCCAGCGAGGGAGAAGCTCCTCGCATGTCCAGCCCAGGAAAAGACACAAATTCAGAATGCAAAGGCCAGCTCTGCTGGGCGCGCTCAGCCTGCGCCCGTGAAGTCAAAGCACCGAGTCCTGCGAGCGTCGTCCTGCGAGTCAGGACGGCCTGTGCGTGTCCCGGAGCCAGGCCACCTCGTGACGTCACATGTGTGACATGAGTCTACCGCATCATTTCAGTGTTTTAAAATCTTGGTGGAAATGCACAGAGTTGATTTCACAGCGTGTTTTTAAAGCACGGTTCTCATGGGGGGAGAGCTGACCAGCAAATCACCCCGTGCTCTGAGCAGATTCTCAGTGCAGGGCTCCGCTCAGCAGGAGAGCGCTGGCCGAGCATGGGGAGGTGCCGGCTGCAGTCCCCACTGGAACCAGGGAAGGGGAAGGGCTATTTTTAAACAACTTTATTTTATACTTATTTAGTGGGGATTGAGCCCAGAGACATTCTACCTCTGAGCAACATCCCCACCCTTTTTTTTTTTTTTTTTTTTTTTTTTTTTTTTTTTTTTTGGTGGTACTGGGGTTCCTGGAAGCCCTTCTACCTCCGGGCTACACTCCCAGACCCATTTTTATATTTTTTTTATTTGGAAACAGGGTCTCTTAAGCCAGCGCGGCTGACTTCGAACCTGGGCGATCCTCCTGTCTCTGCTTCCCAAGCGCGGGGATTACAAGCGTGCCCACCACACCCGGCCATCCCCAGCCTTTTAAAAAAAATTATTTTTTAAAATAAGGTCTCACTAAGTTATCGAGTCTGGCCTCCAACCTGCTATCTTCCTGCCCCAGCCTCCTTAACAGCTGTATTTGAAGTATAATTTATACACCATAAAATTTGCCATTGTTAAGTATACAGTGCCATGATTTCTGGTACATGTATATAGTGAGCAACCACAGTCACGTTTTAGAATATTCCCATTCCGCCAAAATGTTCCCTTGGGCCCATTTCCAGTCCATCCTTAGTCCTCACCCCACTCCAGGCAACCACGGATCTGCTCTGTCTCAGCAGATCGGTCTTTCCAGAACCCCCACCACCACCACCACCGGGGCGGCAGCTCACGGCCCCCAGGCTTGCGTGCCTGCCTCTCAGTCAGCGTGAGTTTCAGGTTCGCCACGCGTGGCCTCGAGCGGCCCTGCCCCGCCAGCTCTCCATTCACCAGCCAGGTGCGTTTGGGTGACTTCCAGGCCTGTGAGCGTTTGCGCCAGCCTCTGCGTGGACACGTGTCTGCGTTTCTCCTGGGGAGAGCCAGGCTCAGAGGTGCCTCTCTCCACAGATGTGCATTTGACTCTGTAAGAGACTGGCCAGCAGCTGGGTGTGGCCGCTCGCCATCCCAGGACTCGGGCGGTGGAGACAGGAGGATCATGATTTGTGGCCAGCCTCGGCTACTTAGTGAGGCCCTCTGCAACTCAGTGAGGTCCTGTTTCAAAATAAAGAATAAAAAATAGGGCTGGGGTGTAGCTTGGGGGTAGAATGCCCCTGGGTTCCATCCCCAGTACTATGCACAAAAAACAAAAAAAAACTGCCCAGGTGGCTCTTGAAGGAACGCACTGACCGTCTCCTGCCCCTGCCCGTGGGTCGTGAAAGACCATGTCTCTGCATCTGTGGGGGGTCTGAGCAAAGTGGAGATGTGAGGAGATTTTTTTTTTTTCAAAAGAAGCTTCTGGCTGCGAGGCGGGAGGTCGGGGTCCTCGGGGGAGGGGCAGGGAGAGGCAGCTGCCAGGGCTTGGGGTGCCGAGGAGGTCATCGAGGCAGAGCAGGCAGGCCTCACGGTGCACCTGCAGCGGGTCGGGTGATCGGGGCCAGCGCTGGGTGAGGAGCCGCAGAGGCTTCTCCAGCCGGCTCAGTGCCTCACAATTAGCAAGTGGCACGGAGAGAAAAGATGGGGTGACCTGGCGTGAGGGCTGAGACGGTGACGACTCGTCCGTCCGGCAGCCGCAGTCCCCACCGAGCACAGCTGTCCACCAGATCCCCAGGCTCACCCCCAAGTCCACGAGGGCCATTTGTTCACCATGCCCTGGCACACACTGGCATCACCTGGAAAGCCTGAGGCCTGCTGCTGGGTCTCCATGGCACCAGTGGTGTGAAGATCCCAGAAAATTCTTTTTTTTTTTTTTTTGCAGTATGGGGGACTGGACCCAGGGGCATTCTACCTCCAAGCTACACCCCCTGCCCTACTTTTTAGTCTTTATTTTTCAAACAGGGTCTCACTAGGTTGCGGAGGGCCTCCCTAAGTAGCTGAGGCTGGCCGCGATCGTCCTGTCTCAGCCTCCTGAGTACTGGGATTACAAGCGTGTGCTATCACACCTGGCTTCTCCTGGTTAATTTGAATACACACCTGGCAGAGTCCTTGCTCTGGTTGGCAGAGCGGGGTGGCCTTCCAGAAGCCCTCGTACCCAGGGCTCAGCCACTGCTGTCCTGTGACTGGTAGAGGAGCCCGGCCGCCGGGCGTTGCGGGATCGCCCAACGTCGAGCAAGTTCGGCCAGCTGAGAAGCCCTCCCTGCTCCTCCAGGGCAACTCAGGGGGACCTAGACCCGCTCCCGACGCCCACCTGTCCCAAGAACATTCTGGATTCTCTCGCCATTTCAGGACATTCTGGATTCTCTCGCCATTTCAGAAGCCCACCCTGAACCTTCCCTTTATTTCTCATTAGTTTTTTTTCCCTTTCTCCTTTCAAACACATGGATCATTTTCCCAGAGTGTTTTATAGTCCATGTTGTCAAACAATAAAACCAGACCCCACTGGACAGGCTCTCCCAAGCCATCTGGCCTGCATACGATATTCACAAACATGGATGCAGAGGCACGCGAAGGCCGTGGGGAGGGGCGGCCCTTTGGCCCCGACTTGCCTCCGCCGGTCCCCATGGCACCTGGGGATGGAGGCGGGCCTCGGGGGAGAGCCCTGGAGGCCCCGGGCCCAGATTCTACTGGAGACCTCACTGGTGCTTACTTCTCTTGCCCAAATATTTTCAGATAGCAAATTAAATAAACAAAATGATGGCTCAGACCCCCCCCCCCAGGTGTTTGGCGTGGGTTCAGCTCTAACCAGGAAACTCAAATGTGTTTCAAATATGTTTCCGTGTGTGTGTGTGTGTGTGTGTACTAGGGATGGAACCCAGGGACATTCCACTTCTGAGCTACACCCCACCCCCAGCCCTATTTTTTTTAAACAGTGTCTTGCTAAGTTACCACACACGGGCCTCAAAACCACAATCATCCTCTTTCAGCCTCCCGAGCACTGATACTGTGGATGTGTCGCCATGCCTGGTTTACCTTTTAACTCTCAATGGGAGAGGGAGGCAGAGATGAGTGTGGTCTGCCTTTTTTTTTTTTTTTTTTTCCAGTACTGAAGATGGAACCCAGGGGCATTCTGCCTCCAAGCTACATCCCCAGCCCTATTTCTTATTCTTTTATTTTGAAACAGGGCCTCACTGAGTTGCAAAGGGCCTCACTCAGTAGCTACGGCTGTCTGTGAACTGTGATCCTCCTGTCTCAGCCTCCCAGTACTGGATTACAAGTGTGCGCCACCACATCTGGCCCGGCTGAGCCGCATTTTCAAAGTAAAATGGAGCCGGGCATGGTGGCACGTGCCTGTAATCCCAGGACTCGGGAGGCTGAGACAGGAGGATCACAGGTTTGAGGTGAGCCTCGGTAAATTTAGTGAGACTCTCCGTAACTTAGTTTCCAAATAAAAAATAAAATAGGGCTGGGGATGCAGCTCGGAGGTAGAGTGCCCCTGGGCTCAATCCCCAACCCCAAAATAATAGCTAAATAGATAAGCACATTGCTAGTGGGCCGTCTCACGGAGTGAGTGGGTCTGGAGCGTCCAGTTTGGTCTGCATTCTTCACGCTTATCCTCGACTCTGGTGTGGACGACAGCAGAGGTCCCAGGGTGGGGACAGGTGCCGAGAGGCCTGGCCGCGCGTCTTTGACTGTCCTCTTTCAGGAGATTAAGTCATGTTGGCTGAGATTTTTCGAGGCCCCGTGGCAGCCCCCCCTTACCTCAGCTTGCTGCACTATGGTAGCCAGGGAGCTTGGAGCCGACAGTGGGCCCTCGCAGCAGCCCCCAGGCGTGCGCCGCTCCGCTCAGCGCCTCTGAGGCCGACCCCACCGTTCCCCCTCTCCACTGGGGCCCGGACCCAGTCTAGGCGCCCAGGACCGCCTCAGCATCTCAAAGTCTGTGTGCAGGCTGATGTCCTGGAGAAGAGGCTGGCAGCGGGGCCCGTGCGGCCACAGGGCTGGCCACGGGTGGGGGCAGAGTACTAGATCCTGGTGGGGCGCCGGGAGTCCGCAGGGCCAGAGGGATCTGCGGGTCCGGGGCTGCGTGTTCAGAGGCTGGTGAGCCCAGGCAGGTCCCACGTCCTGCTGAGTAGGTGGCTTTGAATGTACAGGTTCCGTGTCGACTGGACCAACTGCACGTCAAAAACCATTTTGGAAGGAAACTTCGCATCTGTGCTGAACTTTCTCCTGCCCCTGTTCCCTAACACAGGACGGCTGATGGCCTTGTGTGAGCAGTGTTTGCACCGAACGCCCTCTAGAGAGGAGTGGAGGTGCACGGGAGGGTGGGTGCAGGCTCTGCTCAACTCTGCACCGCCTTATATAAGGGACTCGAGCACCCACGGGCGTCCCGGCGCTCACCTCCCACGGTACCCAGGGGAAGCGGAGCAATGAGCTACTAGGAGCCCTACAAAGGTCACAGAGGCGGAGGGTGGGTATTAAGCTGCTGAATTTGAAGATAGTCCCAGGTCCCTTTTGTACCACTTACCAGCCTTGTGATCTTAGGAAGGGAAGAGTGGGGAACAGGGATGCAGCTCTCAGTGCTCCCGTGGCCAGCAGTGCTCCCGTGGCCGGCAGTGCTCCCGTGGCCGGCAGGGCTCCCGTGGCCAGCAGTGCTCCCGTGGCCAGCAGGTCAGGCCAACCTTGGCTCCACCCTCCATGCTGGGCGCCTGGATCCAGGGCCATGACCTCGCTGAGCTTTGGTCTCTTTTTGCAAAATGGCCATCATACCCCTGTGGGTCTTTTACTATCAGAATTAGTTGAACTGAAGCCTGCCCGGAGCTTGGCATGGTGTCTTGACACAGCAAGTGCCCGGTAAAGGCCAGTGGCTGTTGGCCAGTGACTGGGCGTGGCCCAGCGGCGGCGTTCAGGCCTCGGCCGCCGCCCCAGCTCTGGCGCGGCTGGCTCGCCCTTGCCGGCACAGGCACGTTGCTGCCTCCTTTCTGGTCCACTCTGCTGGCCCCCTGCCCCCCGGCCCGCTCGGCGGCCTTCCTACCACAGTTAGAGCGTAGCAGCTCCAAGAAGTCCAGGCAGGATTGAGCAGGCCTCCTCTGTTCGCCCATAATGCCTGGAGTTCCCGGTGCAGCTTATAATCGCCTGCTGTGTGCCCGCCTTCCCGGTTCAATAAAGTCCTCGAGGGCAAGCAGCATCCTCCCACTAGGAAAGCAGTAACGGGGTAAGGGGATGAGCGGCCCGGGGCAGGGCCAGGGAGCGCCGGCTCCTCCAGGCTGCCTCCTCAGGGCCACCTCCAAAGCAGGCCGCCCAGGAGCGACCAGGCCTTGCTGCACGACGCAACTGTAAGCTTCAGAGGCCGCTTCTGCCCAGGGCCTGGCCGGGTCACCTCCCTCCTCTGTGCTCTTCCTACCCGGGAATTCTGGGAGTGCCGGGGAAGCCCAGGAGAGGGTCCTGTGGCTGTCTGATTTTACAGATGGGATGGGGAGGGGAACTCATGCCCCCATTCACCTTGTTCCACCTCATCTGGTGATTTAAAAACAGGAGGAACGGCCACACACACCCCTGCGGAGCCGGGGCTCCAGGATCTGGCTCCTGAAACAGAAGTTTCTTTACTAGCTGTCAGAAATTTCACTGTGACCCCCAGGTAATTTCCCCAGGGAGGGCAGGCTCCGGGAGCCTGGAACGGACACAGAGATGATGGCTTTCACCGCTGGACCAACAGCGGCCGCGCCGTCCACGCTGGCTCAGCCCTGCGCTCTGGGCCGGTGCCCACCCCTCCCTCGCAGCAGAGGCTCCTGGGAAACTTGGGGTTGGCAGCGGCCAGCAGCCAGGCCGCTCTGGGGTCCCGTGAGAGCCACGCTGTGTGAACCGCTGGCTTTACGGAAGAGGCAGGCCAGCCCTTGAGCCCCACCTCTGCTAAGCTCCAAGTGCCTGTCCACCGCCGGTCTGCGGGCTCAGCCTGGGCTGTGCAGTGGAGGTGCGCGGAGGCAGCCTGCGGCAGGGGGTCCCCGCCACGCCCCTTCCCTCCCTCAGGAGCGCCTGGCCAGCAAAGGGCGTTCTCCGCCCTCCCCAACCCACAGCTGGGCTTCAAGGCAGGGGTCCCGGGGGCCCCCAGCGGGCCCACTTGCTAAAGCCCAAGCCCGGCAGCTTCTGCCCATTACCCAGAGTCCCCAGCAGTCACATAGCCCAAGGGGCCCAGGTCCAGGCATGTGGCCGGCCTGGAGGGATTCCCTGCGGCCTCAGCGTCTATCCTGAAGAGGGGAGTCTCAGGGCCAGTGGGGGCGTAATGAGGGGGCTGCGGGGAGGCTGCAGACCCAGCTGGGAGAAGCATGCTGCCTGCCCTGCGGCGTGGCCGCGGCATTGGTGTGAGCGCGGCCCTTCTGATTAGCCTCCAAGCCGCGCTGGGCCCCATCTGGAAGGGGACAGGGCAGGAGGGGCACCGGGATCGTGGCAAGTACTGCTTGTGGTGGTGTGGGGGTACGAGCTGGGGGCTGGGCACGCCTGGCTTCTAGCTGGCCGGCTTCTCCTCTGCCTCCCCTCGCTTCTCTCAGAGCTGGCCTCCGCTCACATCCTCTCTCTCTCTCTCTCTCTCTCTCTCTCTCTCTCTCTCTCTCCTCTCTCTCTCTCTCGTGCTGGAGATTGAGCCCAAGATCGTTCATCCTCTAAGCTACACCCCCTACTTTAGGTTTTCTATGGGGTGCTGGGGCTCAGACCCAGGCCTCTGCTCGTGCTAGGCAAGCGCTCCACCCCTGAGCTACATCCCAACCCTTATTTTTATTTTGAAACAGGTCTACTTGCTACATGCCTTGCTGAGTTGCTGGAGTTGGCCTTAAATCTGTGATCCTCCAGTTCCTGCCTCCCAATTCCAGGGATTAGAAGTGCGTGCCTGTCCTGGCTAATCTCCTCATCTTTTGAGGAGCCAGCCCTGTTGGATTAGGGCCCCCGGTGACCTCATTTCCACTTAATCACCTCTTTAAAGATCCTATCTCCAAATACAGGCACCATCTGAGGCTCTGGGGCTTAGGGACTCAACAGCTGGATTTGGGGGGAGAGGCACCATGAGCCCCTCCCAGGGGGCTACATGAGACAGTGTGGTACAATAAAAAACAAACATTTGGTTCCTGGCTCCCAGCTTCTAACCGCCTTGGAATCTACAGAGGATAAGGGTGGGTTTTGTGTGCTAATGAGTGGTCTGCTGCGTCTGGCCCCACAACGGCTTCAGAAAGACCCTAATCAGAGGCTGGAACCCGCCGCAGCCCACTCCTGGGAACAGAGGGGGCTGGGCATGGAGTTGGGTCGCCCAGGGGATCCTGCAGCTGCCTGTTTAAGGGAGCCTCAATAAAAGCCCTCAGCAGCGGGGTTCTGGAGGCTTCCAGGTGGGAACGCAGCCAGCCTTGGAACGTGGTGCAGCCGACCCCACGGGGACGGGGCTCCAGCAGGGCCTGCACCCTCTGCCCTTCCGCATCTCCTGTGTCCTTCTTGGTCTCGCTGTTCAGCCTCCGTTCTCTTCTTTTGTGGCTCTGGGGATTGAGCCCAGGGGCGTTCTACCTCCAAACTACATCCCTAGCCCTTCTTATTTTGTATTTTTATATTTATTTATTTGTGTGTGGGGGTTACTGGGAATTGAACCCAGGGGGATTCTACCTCCTAGCCACACCCCAACCCTATTTTATCTTTATTTTTTAATTAATTAAAAAAAAATTTTGTAGTACTGGGGGTGGAACCCAGGGGCTTTTCTACCTCTGGGCTATACTCCCAGATCTATTATACTTTATTTGGAAACAGGGTCTCACTAAGTTGCTGAGAGCCTCACTAAGTAGCTGAGCTGGCTTTGAACCCGTGCGATCCTCCTGTCTCAGCCTCCCACTGTCTCAGCCTCCCACCGTGCATGTCACACAAGGGCAGTCTCTGGGCTTTGCGGGCCGTGTCCAGTCCCTGCTGGCCGGTCAGGCCACTGACCTCTCTGGGCCCCTCGCTCTTCCCCGTCCCTGCTCCGCACGCCCGGCAGGCTGCTCGTGTCTGCACGTCTGTATTGCACACCCAGAAGTGCCATGGCGCCTGCCTCCCCGGGTGGGGTGCACGCGCTCTCTCTGCCCCTCCATACGTACACGGGGTGATGGGGTGCTCCCAGTCCTGGGTCTCAGGGGCTGTGCCACGGGATGGCGTCCAGCGGAGCCGGGCGCCTAGCTCTCCTTCCGCCAGAGCCCCGTCTCCCAGTTGCTCTTGCGAGGAATCATCAAGCTACGTCCCTTTCTCGGCCCACGCCTGGGGATCCAGAGCGAGCCCCAGCAGTTCGTACACATTCCCACACGTGTGTGCCTGGCCACGTGCTGACACGCACCTTCCCCCGGTGGCCAAGGACCAGGCGACTGGTAGCCAGGGGAACAGATGGAGCTGGCCCTTCCAGGACACGAGTGACCCAGCCTCCCTCCCCAGCTCCCTTCCTCCTTGCCAGGGCTGCGAGCCCCCATGGAACCCGCGCGTCCTTAGGGAATCAGAGCTGCCTCTGGAGTTCTTGGCCCCAGCTCCCTGGGCGCGGGCGGAGGCCACAAGGTCGCCCGCGCAAGTCTCGGTCTTGGCTGATTGCTTGCATAGAAGAAATTTCTCCTGGCGTGGGATCATCTGCTCCCCACAGGAGAGACATTAAGATGCCAGTTCTGGGGGACAGGAAATGTCCACGGTCAAGATAACACACAGGTTCTGGATTAAGGGCCTTTCCAGGTTTAAGGGCTTCCACCTACAGATACCTAATGCTCTTAAGATGCGGAGGGCGTCTTCCCGGGTGCGCCTCGGGAGGGAGCACCAGCCGACCTCCCCGGCTGAGCATACCATGCATGCCAGCCGCGGTGCGAGAGCTGACGCCCGCCGCCCCAGCAAGGTGCCTGGAAGGGCAGACCCAGCAGGGAACAGCATGTACTCTGGGCAAGGACTGTACCAGAGAGGAGTGGGAAAGGGGTGGACTGAGTCCAAGCCACAGGCCCAAGGACGGAAGGAGGGCCACAGTGAGAGCCAAGCGGGCCGACGCCTGGACGGGCCCGCAGGCAGCCATGGGGAGCCGTGGAGGACGGTGCAAGGAGGGAGGCCACAAGCTCAAAAGGACCCCCAGCCTCCGCATGGAAACGAGGCTGGGGGGAGACGTAGGAGGCGGTTTTCCGTGTCCAGGTCTGAGACATGGAAGTAGGGCTAGACTGGAACTCTGGGGACCCCCAGAACAGGCTCACCATGCAGAGGCCAAGAAAGCAAGCTGGCTCTCCAGAGGAAGGTAGAGGGAAGGCTCTTTGCTTGGCGCAGGCCGGACTGATCGGGCCCTGGTTCTGCCTGCTGCCTGGCACACTGGGTACCGGGGAGGTCACGGAGGGACACCCCTTTCTGGGAGCGGGCTCTCAGGAGCCCTGGTGTGGGAAGGGACCAGGTAACAGCGGCCGCCCCCTCTGGCAGGGTAGCACCCAGCCTGGAGTGCTGGGGGCTGGGGCAGCGCCGCTGCAGCCTCCATCTGGGCAGACAAGGGGCTAAGATCTGGACGCTGAGCCCATCAGTTCAGGAACAAATGACTGGAGTGAATGGCCTCGGGCCGCTGGGTGACCGTGCTCTGGAGGAACAAGAAACATTCTGTCCCCAGCCCTGCCTGAGAGCCCACACAGTAAGGTCGGGCGAGATGGCTGCCAGCCTGGGGTGGGGCTGGAAAGGCCTGAGCGCCGGGCGGAGGCTGCCAGCCAGGAGGGGCCGCTGGGCAGGCCATGGCCTGGGCCTGCAGTGGCTCTGGATGGGCAGCCTAGGCCCAGCAGGACAGAGCTCAGGCGTCCACGCTGTCCTGTCCCCACGAACACAGAGGGGCAGGGGAGCAGAGCCTCGGGCTGCCCCTGGTTCCCTGCCACCTGGACATCTTTGGGTCCAGGGTGGCTTCTCTTTGTCCAAAGAGCCTGGGCTATTGCCCCTTCCAGTTCGCGGCTGCCCAGAGGGCTGGAGAAGGCCGGGCTGGAGCTCGGGTGGACGGCCATCCCAGCAAGTAGGGTGCCCCAGTGCCGCCAAAGCAAGCCACTCCACGCCAGTGCTGGGGCCTCTCCCATCCCTCTTTCTGATACACGAGTCCGAGACTAGAAAGGGGCTCCAGCAAGCACCTGTCCCGTCGTGGCAGGCCGTCGTGGCAGGCCGTCATA
This sequence comes from Muscardinus avellanarius, assembly GCF_963383645.1. NCBI lineage: Eukaryota > Metazoa > Chordata > Mammalia > Rodentia > Gliridae > Muscardinus > Muscardinus avellanarius. The sequence goes on from NC_137793.1 coordinate 1,255,717, forward strand.
GCAGGCCATCGTGGCAGGCCGGCTGGAGCAAGGGCTGGGCCTGGAGCCCCCTGGCTTCCTCCGCTCCTCCTCCCTGCAAGTCACAGGTCACCCAGCTGGCTACAGCCAGGGCTCACCTGCCTGTCTCCCCGACAGCCCGAGAGCAAAGACCCCTAGCCCCAGATGGCGAGACCGCACGGGTCAGACGCCGCCCTGGCGCTGGCCTGGGGCACCACTCCAGGGAGCAGGGAGGGGCTGGGGTGGAGGAGGACCAGGGAGGGGACAGCGACCTGGACAGAGCCGGTGCTCAGGACGCGTGTTGCTGAGGCTCAGACGCAGGTGGTCAGCTGCGGCTCCCTCGCCACGGTGTGGGAAGGCGCCTGGCGGGAGGCGTGTGCTCATGGAGTCCTGGTGGGCAGGTCAGAGGCATCTCAGGGACTCTGGGAGTTCACACTCTGTGGAGACTGGGTTAGTAACTGCAGGACTGAGGTGTTTTTTGTTTTGTTTTGTTTTGTTTTTGGTGGTACTGAGGGTGGAACCCAGGGGCCTTCTACCTCCGGGCTATACTCCCAGACCTATTTTATATTTTATTTGGAAACAGACTCTCACTAAGTTGCTGAGAGACTCACTAAGTAGCTGAGGCTGGCTTCGAACCTGCGTGATCCTCCTGTCTCAGCCTCCCAAGCGCAGGGATTACAAGTGTGCGCCACCACGCCCGGCTAGGAGTGAGTTGTTCTAAAACAAGGTTGCCCTTGTGCTTTATCTATTCTGCTCATACCCACGTCCTCTTCTCCTTCTCCTTCTCAGGACTATAGATTGACCCTAGAAATGTTCGACCTCCAAGCTATGCCCCAGCCCTTTTATTGTTTGTCTGGGATCAGGGCCTCATTGCTGCTGAGTCTCCGAGCTGCTCTGGCTGATCTTGAGCCTGCGCTCCTGGCTCTGTCTCTCAAGTACTGGGGCTATCGGCGTGCACCACCGCACCCGGCTCCTTCCAATTTTCTACCACAAGTCGAAATAGCACAGGACTCCTGCGAGGTGTGGCTACCCAATCTTGGACACGGAACAGAACCCTGAGCCAAAATCAACCTCTTTTCTTTATAAATTTCCTGGTTTGGGGCATTCTGTCATAGCAACAGGAAATAGACCAAGGCCCTTGTTGGATAAGCAGATGAACACTGACACCAGAGCAGGAACTTGGCCAGGCGGAGAACGCGTCACTCCCAGGGCCCGCACACGTGGATGATCACGCGCACAGCTCGCGGCGGGAAGGAGAAGCGGAAAGGCGGCCTCGACCCGCCGCAGTCACGTCTCAGGTCTGCTGGTCTGTGGCTGTGGCTCTCTGGACTCTAGTTGTTATTTTTATTTTTTTGGTTTTTTGCGGTACTGGGGATGGAACCCAGGGGCATTCTACCTCCAAGCTACACCCTCAGCCCTATTTTTTATTCTTTCTTTCTTTCTTTTTTCTTTTTTTATTTTGATTGATTGATTGATTGATTGTTTGATTTTGCAGTACTGGGGATGGAATTCAGGGACATTCTACCTTCAAGCTCTACACCAACCCGATTTTTAATTCTTTACTATGAAACAAGGTCTCACTGAGTTGCAAAAGGCCTCACTAAGTAGCTGAGGCTGGCCACGAACCATGATCCTCCTGTCTCAGCCTCCCGAATGCTGGGCTTACAAGCATGCCCACCACGCCCGGCTAGTTGTTTTTTAATCTATGAAGTGGGGGTGATAATCATACCCACCCAGCACGCTTGTTCTGAAGATTAAACATGAAGACGCAGGTCACTGGGAGTGGGACAGATACCCCACTGGCATTCAGGAAGAGCAGCCTCACTAAGGTGTAGGGCCACTGGGACCAGCGCCGCCCAGCACGGGGTGCGAGGGCCTGGCAGCCAGCTAGCACGGTGCCCGCTGCAATCCCCATCCTTGGGAGGCTGAGACAGGAGGATCGCAGGTCTGAGGACAACCCCAGCAGCATAGCAAGACTCTCACCAACCAAGAAAGACCATGCTTCAAAATAAAACTAGGAGCTGGGCGTGGCGGCACACATTGTATTCCCAGTACTTGGGAGGCTGAGACAGGAGGACCGCAGGTTTGTGGCCAGCCTTGGCTACTTAGGTCCTCTGCAACTTAGTGAGACCTTATTTCAAAATAAAGAATAAAAAATAGGGCTGGAGCTCTGGAGGTGCAGCGCCCCTGGGCTCAATTCCCAGTTCTGCAAAAATAAAGAATAAATAAAGAGAAGAAAGACAGGGCTGGGATTGTAGCTCAGAGGTAGATTGACCCTGGGTTCAATCCCAAGTACAGAAAGAAAGGAAGAAAGAAAGAAAGAAAGAAAGAAAGAAAGAAAGAAAGAAAGAAAGAAAGGAAGGAAGGAAGGAAACAGGGCTGGCGCGTGGCTCGGGCGGCCCCCAGGGAGAGTGTCTAGGGGTCTCCTTAGCCGTGGAGGCCGAGCTCCAACAGCGGACGGCAGGACGGAGCCGCGGGGAAGCGGCGGCCACAGTGGGTCGGCAGAGGGTGAGCTGTGGTCGCTGCGGCGGCGCTGGGCCAGCGCCAGGCCCCGTAGTCTAGAGCGGTGACACTCGGCCGACCGAGGCAGAAGGTGCAGCCCCGGGGCGGGCGCAGAGCCGCGCTGCGTCGCACGTCCCCTCCACCATCCCGCCTCACGGCAGCCGCGCTCCCGAACCTTCCACCGAAGCCCGCTCATTCCTGAGCGGTGGTGTTCACCGTGAGTCCCCGTGTCCACGGCTGAGGGGCCACGCCCAGTGGCCTCAGCCCCCCCGAAACCCTGCGTGCCTCCCCCGCCCTCCTCCCGCCCCACAGCCGCCGGGCTTCCTGCCGTCCCCGTGGCTCTGCCTTCTCCAGACCGTCGTGGAGACGCAGTTCACGCAGCTGAAGCATCGGAGGCTCCCCCGTGTCTTTCGTGGCTTGACGGCGCCTTTATTTTGAGGGCTGAATGATACTCCACTGTCTGGACTGCCACAATTCACTCATCCAGTCCTCCACTGAAGGGCATTTGCGTTGCTTCTACGCCCTGGAGATCATGCCCAGAGCCGACAGCCATGTGTAGACAGGCGTTCAGGGAGTGCGATTGCCGGCTCATATAGTTTAAGTAGGTTTGGGGCCAGCACTGTGGCGCACACCTGTAATCCCAGTACTTGGGAGGCTGAGATGGGAGGATCACAGGTTCAAGGCCAGCCTCAGCAACTTAACAAGGCCCTGTTTCAAAATAAAAAAAGAAAATAGGGCTGGGGGCATAGCTCACAGGCAGAGTGCCCGTCTCTAGTGCCATAAATAAATAAATAAATAAATAAATAAATAAATAAAATAGTATGTTTGTTTTTACAAAACCACCCGGCTGTCCCCGGCACGAGCAGTGGAGGGGCGCGCCGCCGCTCTGCCCGGGCTCTGCCGTCCTGGCGGGGTCGGTGGTGGCCCTGACTTCACTGCGCACGCCCCCGACGAGACACCCAGTGAGGGGGCGTGTGTCCCTCAGTCCTCGCGTGCGTCCATCTTCCTTGCTGAGGACACTGCTAAGACCTCTGGCTCGCTGTTGAATGGGCGGCTCGTTTTCTTCTAGTGGAGTTTAGGAGTCTTTCGTCTAATTTGGGTCAGATGTACCTTCTGAGGATGTTTCTCCTCCTCCAGGCTCGTCAGTCTGTTTTCAAATGGTTGATCCAGGTCGCTCCGCAGTGGGCGCTCGGTGTCTCTGGCCACCTGTGACGCTTTCCTCGAAAAGGGCCAGTCTCAGAGAAATGGGCTCCGTGCCCCGACATCTGTGCTAAGCGTGTGGCAGAGGGACCCGGGGTCTGGCGGCCACAGTGGGTGCGGGATAACATGGCGGCCGTTAGAAATGTCTCCATTGCTGCCGACCGCTTGTCATCCCCGCGCCTGGGAGGTGGAGACAGGAGGATCGTGCAGGTTCGAAGCCAGCCCCGCTGGCTTAAGAGACCCTGTTTCCAAATAAAAATATATATATAAAGTAGGTCTGGGAGTGTAGCCCGGAGGTAGAAGGGCTTCTAGAAACCCAGTACCACCAAAAAAAAAAAAAAAAAAAAAAAAAGAAAGAAAGAAAAAGAGATGTCTCCGTTGCAGACAAGCCGTGTGGAAAGCACAAGTCACCAAATCAGGAGGCGTCTTTATATGTTTATAAAGACAGCATATGTACAGGAAACAGCCGATTCCTCAAGGAGCTGGTTTTGTTTTTGTGGAGCTGGCCATGGAGCCCGGGCCGCGCGCACGCCGGGCGACGCTACCTCTCCGGCCCGATTCCTGACGTTCCCGCTGCCCATCCTGACCACACGACGCAGGGTCCTACCGGGGCCACGGATGTGGTGCTCTTTGGCGGCGTGTCCGGGCGCTGTGGCCGGCTCCCCGCCCCGCTCACCTATGGCCGCTGTAGCACGACAGCCCTGACGCTCTGCTTTGGGGACAGGGAAGCGGCGCCCCTGGCTGATCATCAAAGCATCTTTCCAAATAAGAGCCGAGACCAGATAACAAACGAGCCAGTAATTGGAGGCAGATGCCGGGTGCCCGCGGTCGCCTTTGAAACGGCAGCTGGCCGCCCTCCTGCCGCCCCTCGCTGCCCAGGACCCCGGGATCACTGCCGCCTGGGAGACTTGCAGGGGAAGGTACCACCTGCATTTTACGGCGCGGAGTCTGAAGCCCGGGATGTATGATTTCTCGGGGTGTTCGAGCTGGCAGTGTCAGAACCTGGGTCTTCTCTGTGCTGGTTTGGGTTTAACTGAGGAGGTTTTATTTTCGGGAAGAACGCCCGGGACCGTGTGTCCTGACCCGCACAGCGCGGGTGGCTGCAGCTGCCGGGACCGCTCAGCTCCCAGCCTCGCGGGGTCAGCGGCCGCCCGCCCCGCGCCCTCCCCCTCCTCTTTGTTCGGCTCCGGAGAAGGGCATTAAGTGTTCTCTCTCCCACCGACGAGGGCCGGAGCAGAGGGCCCGGCCGGGCCCCAGATCAAAGGCTTTCTCCGAAGCCCGGTCTGTGTGCATCTGTGTCCCGAGGAGCAAAGCCCTGGCCCTAGACTTCTGGCTGGAAGGTCCGACTTCAGAGCCACGGGCATGCCATGCCTAGTGCGGCAAGCTGCTTATGGCGGCTGCCTTCGCCCCGAGGGCGTAGACTGCTCCAGGGGGTGCGAATGAATGAATGGGTGAGTGAGTGAGTGAGTGGGTGAGTGAGTGGGTGAGTGAGTGAATGAGTGAGTGAGTGAATGAGTGGGTGAGTGGGTGAGTGAGTGAATGAGTGGGTGAGTGAATGAGTGGGTGAGTGAGTGAGTGAATGAGTGAGTGAGTGAATGAGTGGGTGAGTGGGTGAGTGAATGAGTGGGTGAGTGGGTGAATGAGTGGGTGAGTGAGTGAGTGAATGAGTGAGTGAATGAGTGGGTGAGTGGGTGAGTGAGTGGGTGAGTGAATGAGTGAGTGAATGAGTGGGTGAGTGGGTGAGTGAGTGGGTGAGTGGGTGAGTGGGTGAGTGAGTGGGTGAGTGGGTGAGTGGGTGAGTGGGTGAATGAGTGGGTGAGTGAGTGGGTGAGTGAGTGAGTGAGTGAATGAGTGGGTGAGTGGGTGAATGAGTGGGTGAGTGGGTGAGTGAATGAGTGAGTGAATGAGTGGGTGAGTGGGTGAGTGAGTGAGTGAGTGGGTGAGTGGGTGAGTGGGTGAGTGAGTGAGTGAGTGGGTGAGTGAGTGAGTGAGTGAATGAGTGGGTGAGTGAGTGAATGAGTGAGTGAATGAGTGGGTGAGTGGGTGAATGAGTGGGTGAGTGGGTGAGTGAGTGGGTGAGTGAATGAGTGAGTGAATGAGTGGGTGAGTGGGTGAGTGAGTGAGTGAGTGGGTGAGTGGGTGAGTGAGTGGGTGAGTGGGTGAGTGGGTGAGTGGGTGAATGAGTGGGTGAGTGAGTGGGTGAGTGAGTGAGTGAATGAGTGGGTGAGTGGGTGAATGAGTGGGTGAGTGGGTGAGTGAATGAGTGAGTGAATGAGTGGGTGAGTGGGTGAGTGAGTGAGTGAGTGGGTGAGTGGGTGAGTGGGTGAGTGAGTGAGTGAGTGGGTGAGTGAGTGAGTGAGTGAATGAGTGGGTGAGTGGGTGAGTGAGTGAATGAGTGGGTGAGTGAGTGAATGAGTGGGTGAGTGGGTGAATGAGTGGGTGAGTGGGTGAGTGAGTGAGTGAATGAGTGGGTGAATGAGTGAGTGGGTGAGTGGGTGAGTGAGTGGGTGAGTGGGTGAGTGAGTGAGTGAATGAGTGGGTGAGTGGGTGAGTGAGTGGGTGAGTGAATGAGTGGGTGAGTGAGTGAATGAGTGGGTGAGTGAGTGAGTGAATGAGTGGGTGAGTGGGTGAATGAGTGGGTGAGTGGGTGAGTGAGTGGGTGAGTGAGTGAGTGAATGAGTGGGTGAATGAGTGAGTGAGTGAATGAGTGGGTGAATGAGTGAGTGGGTGAGTGGGTGAGTGAGTGGGTGAGTGGGTGCTGCATGGGTGACGGTGTCTCAGCAAGAGGGAGACTGCCAGTAGCTCCCGTGTTCTGCCTGGGGCAGTGAGCATGGCCGTCCTCTAAAGTCCAGTCAGAGCGGCCATGGGCCGGGCGTGGGGCCGCGCCTGTCATCCCAGCGCTCGGGAGGCTGAGGCTGGAGGGTCGCAGGTTGGAGACCAGCCTCAGCTACTCAGTGAGACCCTGCTTCAAAGTGAAGAATAAACCTTAGTGCTGGGTGTAGCTTGGAGGCAGAATGGCCCTGGGTTCCGCCCCTCTTCCCAAAACAGGGGCCATGGGTTCTGCCATTTAACCGTCGTGTGGACAAGGAAGTCACGAGCTCTCATCTGTGAAGTGGGCTGGGTTTGTTGTTGTTGTGTGTTACTGGGGATTGAACCCAGGGGCATTCTGTCATCGAGCTACACCCCCAACCCTTGTAATTACATTTTTATTTTTTACATTTTAAAACAGAATCTTGCTAAGTTTCCCCGAGCCTCGCTAAGTAGCTGAGGCTGGCCTTGCACCTGTGATCCTCCAGTCTCAGCCTCTCAAGTACTGGGATTACAAGCACGCACCACCACACCCAGCCAAATTACTATTCTTTGTAAATTAGCCAGACAGCCAGGCGTGATGGCACATACCTGTACTTGGGAGGCTAAGACAGGAGGATCACAGATCTGAGGACAGCCTCAGCAACTGAGATGCTGTCGGATGTCCCTGGGTTCAATCCCAGTCACACACACACACACACACACACACGCACACGCACACGCACACGCACACGCACAGTCATTCTTGGAGGCGTATGTAGGCACCAGGCTGAGCTAAGTTTTATACAGTCCTAGGACTGGCAATCTTGGAGGGCCCTGAGATAAAGTCCGCATTTCATAAAAGGAGAAACCAGAGGGAAGAGCGAGGCCAGGATCGCCCGCTGGGGGCGCTGCCAGAGCGGCGTGGGCCTCGGCCCGGGCTCTGCCTGCCTCGCTGGCCTCTACGAGCGAATCCTTCTGCGAGGAGGCCCGCCCGAGGGAGGGCGGCCTTAGCTTCACTGCACCAGCTCCCCACACGGAAGGCAGGCGCGGCCCCGCGGGCGCTCGTGGGGAACCCCGGTGTTGTCCTCCCATTGAATTATCGCACGGATAAGAGTCGCCGCTCTCATCTGTGAGATGGGCTGGCACTGTAGAAATGGCACGCATTCACATAAACCAAGACTGTGCAGGCCTGCTAACACGGAGCTGCCAGAGTAACACAGCGTGCTGTTTTTAGAGTAGCTTATTTTAATAAGAGGGGAAGACTCTAAAACCATCATTAAAAGTGTAGCCTAAATAGAGCCGGGGCCACACCTATGACCCCAGTACCGGGGAAGCCGGGGCTAGAGGACCACAGGCTTGAGGCCAGCTTCTGCGATTCAGTGAGACTCCCGGCAACTTACTGAGATCCTGTTTCAAGAAATAAAAATAAAATAGGGCAGGGGCTAGCTCACAGGTAGAAGCCCTGGGTTCAATCCTCAGGACCACAACAATAACAATGGCAGTAATAACAAGCACTAAAGCGGCCACATGGCGATGATCAAGCGCCGCACGCACCTCCTGCTCGCCCACATGGCGGCCCAGGGGGCCTCCTCACACCGGGGCTCCCAGCACTTCAGGAGCGTTGCAGGATGACGTCACGACGCCCCACCGTCGCCGTGGCTCTGCTAGAACCTTCCGGATGATAGCTCACCCTGGGGCTGCAGCCTGTCATTGGCAGGCATCCTGATGATGCGGGGCGTAACTGCTTCCACCACAGGGGTGAGAAAAGTGAAGGCCACGGGCCTCGCCTGAGCAGGACCGCAGCCCAAGCTGGGAGTGATGGCGCGCCACGATCCCAGTGCTTAGGAGGCGGAGACAGGAGGACCTCAGGTTCCAGGCCAGCCTCCGCAACTTAGCAAGGCCCTATTTCAAAAAAATTGCGCTGGGGGTGTAACTCAGAGGTAGAATGCCCCTGGGTGCCGTCCCTAGTGCGGCGACACACACACACGCGCGCGCACACACGCACGCACACACACACGCGCGTACACACGCACGCGCGGTGCGAGCAGCTCGCAAGGGCAGGCTGTTTGGAATCCAGGTCTTTCCAGCTCTGAGTCCAGTGTCTGCTCACATTTGATCTTGTCATAGAAACGGCTTCCCTTCAGAGCATTAGAAAAAGCATCACGACTGCGTATTGACCGTGTGCTGGAGGAGGCTCTGGGCCGGGGCTGGGAACCCCGGCGGCGCAGCTCCCTTTCCCCAGCGAGTGAGTCCATTTGGCGAGAGCACACAGGAGGGCGCGGGGTGTGTGAGAGGGGACTCCGCTCCCCGCCGACGCTGGGGGGTCTGTGGCTCCCTGCGGTTGGGGCTCTCCCCTCCTCCAGGGAGGGGTACTCTGTATTCCTGCTTCCGTGGGGGGTTTGTTTGGGAAAGGAGCTCTGTTGCAGGTTCTGCAAATAAATTAAAAAATAACAAAGCCCTCGGTGAGGCCAGGCCTCCCACGAGCTGCGAGACGACCGCGCCGCAGGGGCCGGGCCTGCAGAGCTCAGCCTCCCGCCGCGTGGCGAGTCTTGCCCTGTGAAGGCCGAAAGCCCACATGGTCCTGGGTACAGAGCCCGTGGTCAAGGGGACGACAGCCCCGAGCAGGGGCCGGGGAGCCTTCGCTGAGCACCACTCTGCCAGGTCCTGCCGCCCTCGGGCACTGCTCTCGGCCCAGTGCTCAGCAGCCCACAGCAGCGCTTCGCCAACCCCAAGGAGGCGCCGGGACCCCCGGGCAAGAGGCTGGCAAATGATGGGCCAGGGGACAGACAGATGTGCTGAGAACAGGGCGGCCGACCCAGTTGCACCCTGAGGCGGAAAACAGGGCGGGGAGCAAAGCCTGAGAAGCCCCCACCACCCCGGAGGGGGCAGAGCGGGCCGGGAGGGGCCTCGGTCCTCAGTGCAGGCTGGGGTGTTCGCTTCTGGTCTCTCCAGCCTCCTCCGCGGCTGGCAGAGGCAAAGGATGCTGGGGTTCATGGTGCCCAGCCCCCTGCCTGGCACGGAGTAAATTTTCAGAAACGGTTTGGTGTCAGTTTATCAGTGACTTCAGCCTCGCCCTGGACTGAAAGTCAGAGGCTGGGCCTGGCTCTCCGTCGTGCTGGGTCACTGAGCCCTGACGGGGCCATGGCTGAACCCGGTGCCGTGCACGCTCGTGCCGAAGCCAGCAGGAAGCGGGCAGGCCGGAGGGGCCGCTGTGTTCGCGCAGTCCACGCTGCCAGGGTTCCTTGGGCATCTACTCTAAGCAGGACAGCAGTCCATGCACAAACTAAGGAGAGCGTCCTCGCTGTCCAGGGCTCCGGTCCTAGAGGGAGGCAGGCATGGAGTCTGGCCGTACAGGACCCCAGGCCCACACCCCGCTGGCACCCCTGCGGCCTACACGAGCGGAGCTGGGCCGAGTCAGGCTCTCCCCACACAGAGAGGAGGACCTGACACTCCTTCCAGGTCTTCTCTCGCTAACCCTCTCCTGTTTATTCCTCCTCCCCGGGGCCACGGGCAGAGCTGAGGCTCACAGCCTGGGTCACTGTGAGGCTGGGTCACCAGGGCCAGCCAGCCCCTGGCAGCACACTCCGTGCCGGCAGGTTTGAGCAGGGCCGAGGGCTGTCGCCGGACTCGACCCGGGTCAGAGGTCCCGACCCAGCGCAGGGCTGAGATGGGCACAGGGGCAGGTCCCAGGTGCTTGTTAAGGGGCCACAGGGCCAGGGCCTGGCTGGACGGGCTGGCGTTTAGGGCAGGGCCCCAGTGCGTGGAGGAGCTTGACGTCTAACTGTAATGGAGCAAGAAAACCGAGGTCGGGGACGGCGGGACGGCGGGGCTCACCCGGGGTCTTACCAGGAGTTAGGAACAGTAACAGATGGGAATCCAGAGCTCCACGTGCCGATTTCCCCCAGGGCACAGGGACTGAGGCCAGGCTCTTTACAGTGAAGACGCTGGCTGAGCGCGCAGAGCGCAGGGCTGGCTGGGGTCTCTGGCATCGGTCTGAGGGCAGCGAGCGTGGGAAGGAGCCTCCCGCTCAAGCCCGGTTGTGCCCGCGTGTCCGGGTGTGCATGCATGCCGTGTTCACACGGGTCCGTTCCTGCCCCTGCGAGGCCTGTGAGCACACGTGTGGCCGAGGAGCCATCGTCTGGAGGGAGCCGCACCGCGCGCCGTCTCCGTCTCGCGGCGCACCTAGACACTGGTGAGGCCTTAGGGATGTTTTTATCTGATCCGAACGGAGTCAGGGAGCACTGCCCTGCAGCTGGCCCTCGGCAGGGTGCTGAACCACGCGAGGCGCCTGACTCCAAACCCACTCCCGAGGCCAGGTTGGGAGGTGAGATGGAGCGTCCCTGTTTCCGTGGGTTGACGGGGCGGCCCCCGGCGGGCCCATCACGGGGAGCGGTGACCGCCAGCGCACGGGCAGAAGCCCGGCGCAGCTCCCCCCGCACACCTGGGCTCGGCGCTGTGGAACTCAGGACCCGCGTGGGCCCGGGGTCCTGCTGGCCCAGCCCCCGCTGCAGCCAGCCCCCAGCTCACACTTCACACTTCACGACCAGGGCAGGCAGCACCTGGTCACCCCACTGCCCATGGGAACCAGGACTAGACACGCTGAGACGGCCCAGCCCGCCCGCCCGAAGAGTGGCGAGGGGCGTGCAGCCCCGCGGCTCCTCGGGCGCCGTCTCAGCTCTGTGCTGACTGCCGTGCCTCCGGCCTGGGGCCCTCTGCTCATCCCGTCCTCCTCCCTGTCCGCACCAGAGCCAGGGCCTCGCAGCGGCCTGGGCCGAGAGAAGCCCCCTGCAAGGACCCCTCCGTCGCAGGACTCGCTGCAGCCACTACTGCTGTTATAACCCGCAGAGCGCCGGGCGTGGTGGCGCACGCTTGTCATCCCCGCGCTTGGGAGGCGGAGACAGGAGGATCGCGCAGGTTCGAAGCCAGCCGCGTGCTGGCTTAGGAGACCCTGTTTCCAAATAAAAAGTATAAAATAGGTCTGGGAGTGTAGCCGGGAGGTAGAAGGGCTTCCAGGAACCCCAGTACCACCAAAAAAAAAAACAAAAAAAAAAAAAGCTTCTGGGATCAGAGACCACATCTCACTTCCTCCTGTGTGTCCAGCGTCTGGCGCAGCGCCCAGCACTTACATAGGGAGGCCCTCGATGACTGTTTGATGCTAAATGGGAAAGGACCCCAAGCAGCAAGAATGTAATTGAAAAGTCACTATAAGAAAGGCTTTCTCTACTTCAGAAAATCCCGAGTTTTTCTATCAAAGAACTCATTGAATTCAAAGTAAATTGAAAAATTCCATCCAGGTTCCATGTGGTAAAGCATCTTAATTTAAAGAGTAAAAAAACAAACACAAAACATTTTATAAGCATTTAAGATTAAGGGAAGGAACTCTACCATAAACAGTCCACGGGACTGATATCCGCCAAGCGTTCGCAGGCAGCATGGTCTCAGATCCGAGTTCTCAGCATCAGAAGCAGACCGTGGACGGACGCACGCCTGGGCCTGGACAGGAAGTCGCGCTCCAGAATCTCTAGCCAGCTGTGCTGCCGGGAAACACTTGCGATGACACGCGAGCTCGGGAAGGCCACCCCGGCACGCACGCCGGCGAAAGAAGAAATCACAGCCAGGATCGGAAGGCGTGAAGCTCAGTGAGAACTGGAACCCAGGAAACGACGGAGACTCAGAGGGAAAGTAGAATCACAGAACTGGACACAGAAGCAACTTTCACACAAGGGGAGGCGTGCTCGAAACCATAGAACTGATGAGTGGCGGTATGCTCATTTGGAGACACAGTACGCTTCGCTAAGGCTAAAAGAGAACTGTGTGGTGACATATCTGCTTATTCCCAGGCTAAGTTAACAAAGACCATGAAACTAAGGGCAGGGAAAGTAAAGGTATGTGCAATCCCGGGGTCACCGTGTGTGAAGCAAGTTCTAGAATCCTTAGTTATCAGCCGGGGTGGTGGGCACTCTTAGAATCCCAGGACTTGTGCAGCTAAGACCAGAGGATTGCGGTTCGCGGACAGCCTCAGCTACTTAGTGAGGCCTCTGCAACTTGGTGAGGCTCTGTTTCAAAATAAAGAATAAAAAAAAAAAAATGAGCCGGGCGTGGTGGCGCACGCTTGTCATCCCAGCATTTGGGAGGCTGAGACCAGAGGATCGCCGTTCACAGTCTCAGCTACTTAGTGAGGCCCTCTGCAACTCAGGGAGACCCGGTTTCAAAATAAAGAATAAAAAATAGGGCAGGGGGTGTAGCTCAGAGGTAGAATGCCCCTGGGTTCCATCCCCAGACCCGCAAAAAATAAAATAGAATAAAATAACCCCTTTTTAAATTTTTGGCGGTGCTAGGGGTGGGACCCAGGGGCACTCTACCTCCAAGCTACACCCCAGCCCTATTTTTTATTCTTTATTTTGAAACCGGGTCTCCCTGAGTCGCAGAGGGCCTCACTAAGTAGCTGAGACTGTCCGCAAACCGCGATCCTCCCGTCTCAGCCTCCCGAATGCTGGGATGACCAGCCTGCCCACCATGCCCGGCTTCCTTTTTGTTTTGATTTAACTCTAGATTCACAGAAGGTTTCAAGAATGACAGAGACGCGCCGTGTACTGACCACCAGCGTCCGCCCGCAGCTCCATCTTGGGAGCTGCAGCGTCAGGCTGCAAGCTGGCCTCGGTGGCGAAGGTCACGGCACCAGCGTAGAAAGCTCTCGGGCCTCCAGCACTCTCCTCACCCCAGCGCCGCGATCTCGTCTCCATAGCTGCACTGGTCCTCGTGCGGGTGTTTTATGGCCGGAGCCCGCCACGTGCGATGTGTGGAGACCGGCCTTTTCTCTCGAGTGGCACCCTTGGGACCGTCAGGGTGCTGGTGACGACGTGGGTGCCCCGCAGTTGTTTTACTCATTTACCTGTGGTCGGACATGTCACTGGTTTTCAGTTTGGGGCTATTACAAATAGAGCTCTTCTGCAGGTTTTATGCGGACATAAAATTTTATTTCTCTGAGATAAATGCCCAGGAGTGTAATTGCTAGGTTATATGGTAAGTATATACTGGGTTGTGTCTCTGTGTGTGTATTTTAGAAGCCACTAAACTGTTTTCCAGAGTGACTACACCATAGCAAATGAGTGTAAAAGTCTTAACTCTTCTTAAATACATGTATCGTTCAGCACCTGTGATATTAATAGTCTTAACTATTTCCTCTACGTACATAGAGAAACACGTTAGACGGTGTAGACATTGTTGGTTAGAATTTTTGCTTCAATTGTCAAGTATAATTTTTGGAATTCTCGGGAAGGAGACCTGCTCGGGGCGCCATCCGCTGCTCAGCGTCTGCTCCTTCCTCTCTGATGCCCCAGGATTTTTTTGTCGTTTCCTGGCAGTGAAGGCAGCTTGTCTACAGCATCTGCAGACGAATTCTTCTACTTTTCCTCTACCTGACAGTGTGTTGGTCTTCATCCCTGAAGGGTATTTTCATTAGTCATAGAAGTATGGGGTTTCTTTAAATACTTAAAAAAAAGTTTGCCACTTCCTTCTGGCCTCCTAGTTTCTGGTAAGAAACCCCCTAATTTAAACTGCTTTTCTCCAGTAGGTAAGGTGTCATTTCTCTCTGAAAAATTTTTCTTTCTTAGAGATTTATTTTTGGGTTTTTTTTTTTGGGGGGGGGGTTGGTTTTGTTGTTGTTGTTGGTGGTGGTGGTGGTACTGGGGTTCCTGGAAGCCCTTCTACCTCCGGGCTACACTCCCAGACCTATTTTTATATTTTTTATTTGGAAACAGGGTCTCTTATGCCAGCGCGGCTGGCTTCGAACCAGCGCGATCCTCCTGTCTCCGCCTCCCAAGCGCGGGGATTACAAGCGTGCGCCACCACGCCCGGCTCCTTGTTTCTTCTGGAAGGAAGTGGAGGCTCCAGCTCTGCACGGGGCCTCCTCTGCTGGCCCGGCTGGGAGGGCGGAGCCTTAGCGTGGTGCTCAGGTGACTCCCACTGGCCTTCTGCAGGGTTTGTGAGTGGCTGCTTCCTCTAGTACCAGTTCTATACATAAGAGGAAAAAAGCGAAATTTTTTGTGTTACCAGGGATGGAACCCAGGGGCATTCTACCTCTGAGCTACACTCCCAGCACTATTTCTTTTCTTTTTCTTTCTTTTTTTTTAAACTTTTGAAACAGGGTCTCACTAAATTGCTGAAGGCCTTGCTAAGTTGCTGAGGCTGGCTTCAAACCTGCAATCCTTCTATCTCAGCCTCCCAAGTTTTGGGATTACAGATATCCATCACTATGCCCGGCAAAAAAAAAAAAAAAAAAAAAAAAAAAAAATATATATATATATATATATATATATATATATAATGTTTATTAAATGACAAAAGTCTTAGGCCAGGTGTGGAGGCAAATGCCTTTTTTTTTTTTTTTTTTTTTTTTTTTTTGGTGGTGGTGGTACTGGGGTTCCTGGAAACCCTTCTACCTCTGGGCTATACTCCCAGACCTATTTTTTATATATATTTTTTGGAAACAGGGTCTCTTAAGCCATCAAGGCTGGCCTGGAACCTGCACAATCCTCCTGTCTCTGCCTCCCAAGCACAGGGATTACAAGCGTGCGCCACCACGCCCGGCGGCACATGCTTGTAATCCCAGCATTCGGGAGGCTGAGACTGGAGGATTGCAGTTTGCGGCCAGTCTCAGCTACTTAGTGAGGCCCTTGGCAACTCAGTGAGACCCTGTTTCAAAACAAAGAATAAAAAACAGGGCAGAGGGTGTAGCTGGGAGGTAGAATGCCCCTGGGTTCCATCCCCAGTACAGAAAAAAATAAAAAAGACAAAAGTCTTTAAACATGAAAAGCTTGCTATCTGCAGATTCAGTCTACTGGGTCAAAAATGAAATATAAAAGTTGAAGGGCAGCATGTTTGGGAATAATCTGCGTAAAGGCGAAGGCAGAGCTGTTTGCTCAGTCTCAGAACAAGTAACAGCCAGACCTCTCCTGCGCCGACTGGCGAGTTGGAAGCCTCCAGGGGCTGCGGTCCAGGTGAGACCCCGCAGCTCCACCTGCAGCGCTCCCGCTCCAGGGCCCGCTTCACCCTTGCCCTCGAGTGCCCGGGCCCTCCCAGCCTGCCACCTGCTTCTCCATCCAGCCGCTGAACGCCGCGTCCAGAGTACCACTCCCCTGGAATCCTGGGGCCTCCTCCGGGAGCCACATGCTCGAGCCCCGGATGTAAGAGGGTGCGTAGATGCTTATGACCTGTAACCTCCATGGCAGGTAGTGTTATACTGTATTGTGTAGGGAAGACGGAGACAGGAAGCCCTGGGAATGCAGAGACAGGAAACCCTGAGAATCGGAGACAGAAAACCCCATACAGGTTCAGTATAGGTACAGTATGGCTTTGTTTTTTTCAAATGGTTTTCAGTCTGAAGTCAGCAGGCTGACCATATTTGCACCTTCTCCCATGTGAAGGAATAAGCCTGGTAGATCTGGAACACTTGGGTGCAGAGCATTCTGGAACATTCCGGAATGTTCCGGAACATTCTGACTCAGCCATAACTAGCCACATGACTTTGAACATGTTACTCTTCTCTGTGTGTAAGTCTTCTCAGTGGATCAAATGAGGTCATGCATGAAAAGCTGAAAGTTCTGTAACAGTTTCGTGTATCTCCACTGGTAAGCAATCTCAGTAAGCAACAGTCAGCATTCTGTTGCGATTAGGAAACACCTGGGATGAATTATCCGAAGGAAGTGTTGACTTGGGCGCCATTCTCAGAGGTGTCAGTTCCTGGGCGCTGACCACGGGGCGTTTGGGCCCGTGGCGAGGCTGGTCACGGGGGGCGCGTGCTGAAGGGAGGTGCTCAGCTCACGACAGCCAGGAAGCAAGGGGAGAGACGGACAGGAGCGGCCGGGTCTCACTGCCCCTCAAGGACGCGTCCCAGTGACCTCACTCCCTCCCCAGGCCGCCTCCCAACCGTGCCAGGCTGGGGACCTCGGGGTTCACTGGAGATCCGAACCATTACCACAGCTTACATCCGTCCCTGTGTTCTTCTCTCTCTCTCTCTCTCTCTCTCTCTCTCTCTCTCTCTCTCTCTCTCTCTCTCTCGTGTGTGTGTGTGTGTGTGTGTGTGTGTTACTAGGAATTGAACCCAGAGGCACTCTACCTCTGAGCTACACCTCCAGCCCCACTTTTTAAATTTTGAAACAAGGTCCCACTGAGTTGCTGCGGCCGGCCTCGAATCTGCGGTCCTCCTGTCTGACCCTCCCAAGGACTGCCATGTAGGCGGGCACCCTCACGCCCAGCCCCTTCTGCATCGGATTCTCATGGAGTCACATGGCTGCCCGTTTGTCCAAAAACAAAGGACTGTGCGCCGGGAAGAGTGCGTTTCACTCCACGCGGACCTCGAGAGCTTTTTGTTTTTCCGGGTAGCGGCACCGCGGCGGGGCCCGGCCGTACGTGCCGGCTCGCTCATCAGCCGGCAGGCAGGTCTTTGTTAGCTCCATCCCGGGAGCCCCGGGGACGGACGTGGGGTGGCTCCGCACAGATGGGCAAGAGGAAGTGAGGCTCGTGTGGCCTTCGTTATAACTGAGATAAAAATCATGTCAGTAAGTTTTCCCTGGAGAATGACTCTGAAATCTGGTGGCTGAGGCCGTAATTGCAAGTAATCTTTCAGTCAGAGATGTCTGCACAGAGCCTCTCACCCCGCCTCCGTTGGCCCGCGTCCTTTGCGTGCTCTGCTTTGCAATAAAATAAAATAAAGCCGGGCGTCATGGCGCACCCCTGTAATCCCAGCACTTGAGAGGCTGATCGGAAAGATTGCAGGTTCGTGGACAGCTTCCGCAGTAGTGAGGCTTTCATCAACCTGCTGAGACCTGTTTCAAAATCAAAATAAAATACGGCTGGGGTGTAGCGGGGAGGTAGAAGGCCCCGGGGTTCCAGCCCCACAACCACGCGCACCAAGAGGTCCTTGGTTGGGTTGGGGTTGGGTTGGGGTTGGGTTGGGGTTGGGTTGGGGTTGGGTTGGGGTTGGGTTGGGGTGTGCCTGCTTGTTTTCTGCCCCAGCTCCTGCAGGGCTGTTTTCAAGCAAGAAAAGCGGCTCAGGTCTGGGGGCGCTTTAGTGTCTGCCGCCTCCAGCACGGGGCTGGGGTCTCGTCCCTGCGGCCCCGCGTTGGTCTGCTGTCGAGCTTCTCCCACGTTCCCCACACGTGAGCTAAATAGAGGAGACGTTCCGTCACAGACGAGGGAGGCTGGCTTCAACAAGAGGACAGAGCTCGCCCACGGACGTGAAAGCCTCTAGCGTCAGGCACGGCTGGATCAAGGGCCAAGCACCGTCGCCAGGATCTCCTGCCTCTTCTGTCCTTCCCCTCCTGCTCCCTCCTGGCTCCTACCCTTGGACTCCTGGCCCCCTCCCCCCTGAGCCGGCCACTCAGCTGCAGCCCCCAGGATGTGAGGGGCAAACGGCGGCCAGACCCCCGCGGAGCCGGCCGCTGCGGACACTCGCTCCCCACATTAGCCATGTCCTTTCGTTACTGCCCCCCGAGAAGCAGCTTGAGGTTATTTTTAGGTGCATTCGTGCAGGTGACTCGGGACGAGGCCCCCGCAGCCGAGCAGCCCGCAGCCCAGGAGCACCGCGTCCTCACGGGGACCACGTGCGCTTCCAGGCACGGCCAAGCAGAGTCCAGGGAGGGACACACGGACAGGTGTCCCTGGGCAGACAGCAGGGTCCTCTGTGTCCCTGGGCAGCCGAGAGCCGCGGTGCGGGAGGAGGCGGGAAGGGACAGGCTTACACTCGCCGGCGCGGCCTTTAAGTAAACCGCAGGGCCTGCGAGGGCCTTTCAATCTCATGGTAAACAATGGACAGAAGCCCCAAATTATAAAGCTAAGTTAATTCCATATTTAATGATGTTTAAGTTATCGTTGCACCTCGAGGGAATTTTTTCCTGTTAGTGAAATGAAGCATAATCGCTTCTTTGGGGTGCAACTTTACCAGTAAGCGAATGGGAAGGCATGGGAAGGCTGTTCCCACCTGAGTCCAGCATGTCGATGGCGTCCTTACAGCTGCCGCGCTCTTCCCGTGAGCGCTTCCGGGCAATCGGGACTCGTCTGCGGGAAATCATCCTCTTTTGAAGCAGCCGCCGCCGTCGCTGGCTGGCTTCTCTCCTCCATTTCTGTTGGTGTCGTTTTTGCGGTACTGGGGGTCACAGGCCTGCACCCCCAGGGTCCCTTCATGGCCGGTGCCTTAGTTTCCTGCGGCGGCCACAAGTGTAGGTGCGTTCCCAGGAGGGCAGCGCCCTGCTGTCGTGTGAGCACCGCAGTGTGCGCCCGACGGGCACCGCCAGCCCAAGGAGGCTGCTCTCACGAGCCCCCATCGCCAGGCGAGGGCGCGGCCCCAGGCCCTTCCTCCCCGGGGTTCCAGGCCGCAGCCCCTCCGCCCCCGCTGTCCCCGCTTCCTCCGATGTCTTCCTCTTCTCTCACGAAGACATCAGCCTGCTGAGTTTAGTACCCGACCACTGTGGGCCCATCTTAACTAATGGTCCCTGGAAACCCTGTTTCCAAATAAAGTCCTCATAGGTTCTGTGTAGATGTGAACTTGGGACGCAGGGTGCCGTGTAGGGGCACATTCGCAGGCTTGGGGGTTCAGGACATGGACATCTTTGAGGACCATCGCTCTGCCCACCACATCAATCCACTAGCCGGGAGCAGTGACACACACTTGTAATCCCAGGACTCGGGAGGCTGAGACAGGAGGATCACAGGTTCTAGGCCAGCCTCAGCTACTTACTGAGGCCCTCTGCAACTTAATGAGACCCTGTCTCAAAATAATAAAAAAATAGAGCTGGGGGTGCAGCTTGGAGGTAGAATGCCTCTGGGCTCCATCCCCAGTACTTCTAAAACAAAACAAAACAAACTCCACTTTCTAGTCAAGGGAACAGGCGCAGAGAGGACACTGGCTTTTCCGAGGTCACCAGCTCTTCCTACTCCAGAGCTGGGACTTGAACCAGGCTTTCTGAGACTAAGTCCTGTGCCTTGGCGCCCCCACAGCCGCGCCCCCACTGCTTCTCAGCCAAGGGCCGGACTGGCCCCAGCTCGCTCGGGTCCTGGTGCGTATGCCCCCTTCCCCGCACCTGCCCCGGCCCCGGCTCAGCAGCGGCTCTACCGGGCCAAAAAGCTGAAGGGCTGCCACCCGACCCCGCATGTTGGAAAGGGGGGCAAAGAAGGGGCACGCAGCACGCCCCCTTGATTTCGGGGACCTTCTGTGCGTCGTCTGATTTCATCCTTACAAACAACCAGAAAGGGCCAGTATCTTAGTCCTGTTTTACTCTGAGAAAACAGCCTCAGAAATATCCCTTGCCCTGCCCGAGGTTGGTGTCTTAGGAATGGCCGCGCTGGGGCTTGGCCGCTGCACCCCAGCCTGGGCCCGCCCCGTGCTGGAGACCACGTGCGTGGCGCTCAGCTGCCCCAGCTCCCGGAGGCCGTCCCAGAGCGCGGCCCCGGCGACAGGTGGCCGGGGCTGGCTGGCTGTTTGTGCCCGTGGAGCGCACTGGGGAAGCCCAGGTGCTCAGCTCCGCGCCTGGGCCAGAGCCCGAGTGCCCAGCAACAGTGGCACAGGACCTCGCCGGGCCTGGGCGGCCGAGTGGGAGCCCCTCAGGACCCCAGCGAGTGCCGGCGGCCTGGCCTGAGACCCGGCCCTGCTGCCTGTCTCCCTGACGCACTGGTCCCGGGCCTGTTCCCCTGTTTAGAGGAGGACTAAGTGGTCCCTCGTCAGGATGACTGCCAGAGCCAGGAAGCTGGGGAGAGAGAGAGAGAAGAGAGAGGAGAGGAGAGGAGAGGAGAGGAGAGGAGAGGAGAGGAGAGGAGAGGAGAGGAGAGGAGAGGAGGAGAGGGGAGAGAGAGAGAGAAAAGAGGGGAGAAGAGAGGGAGATAGGAGAGAATGTGGACCTTCAAGTCATACGGTCCCTTAAACAACACCGGGTACCATGTTTAGGTCAGAACATCGTGACTTCGTTGGGGGGTGCTGAGGATGGAACCCAGGGGCATTCTACCTCGAAGCCACACCCTCAGCCCTATTTTAGTCTTTATTTTGACGCAGGGTCTCACTAAGTTGTGGAGGGCCTCACTAAGTAGCTGAGGCTGGCCGAGAACCTGCGAGACAGCTCGCTTAGGCAGGCAGCCGGGCCGCCGGAGGGAGGGAGCCTCTGGTCGCCTGAGGTCCGCAGGTGCCAAACAGTTTCTCCTTTATTTAATTAATTTATTTATTTATTTATTTTTATTCAGATTTTTTTTTTTGCGGTACTGGGGATGGAACGTTCCCAGGAGCCTTCTACCTCCAAGCTACACCCCCCCAGCCCTATTTTTTATTCTTTATTAGGAAACAGGGTCTCAGTGAGTTGCAGAGGGTTCGAAGCCAGCCTCAGCTACTTAGTGAGGGTCTCAGCAGCTTGGTGAGACCCTGTTTCCAAATAAAATATAAAATAGGTCCCAGAGCTACGTAGAAAGCCCTTGGGTTCCATCCCCTGTATCACAAAAAAAAAAAATAAAATAGAATGAATAAATGAATAAAAAATATGGCTGGGATATAGCTCAGAGGTACAATGCCCCCAGTACTGTAAAAAACAAAAACAAAAACAAGAGCTAGGGTGTAGAATGCCCCCGGGTTTAGACCCCAGTACTACTGGAAACCGAAAGCGCAGGAGCACACCTACCTGTGGCCCGTCCCGGCGAGCGAGGGCAGCGGAGAGGCCGCGGCCACCACCCGGCCGAGCGGGGCCTGCTGCACACCAGCGCCGGGGGGCGGAGCCCAAAGCACAGCGTTTCTTGTCTTTTTCCTTTTTTGGAACTGGGGGTGGAGCCCAGGGGCTTTCTACCTCTGACCTACACCCCAATCCTTTTTATTTTTAATTTTTATTTTATTTATTTATTTTGATGGTACTGGGGTAGAACCCAGGTACCCAGGTACTGGTGGAACCCAGAGGCTTTCTACCTCCCGGCTATACTCCCAGACCTGTTTTATATTTTATTTGGAAACAGGGCCTCACTGAGTTGCTGAGAGCCTCACTCAGTAGCTGAGGCTGGCTTCGAACCCGCGCGATCCTCCTGTCTCAGCCTCCCAAGTGCGGGGATTACCCACACCCGGCCCAGTCCTTTTTATTTTGAAACAAGGTCTTCCTAGATTGCTGAAGGTGGCCTTCAACCTGCAATCCTCCCCCCTTGGCCTCCCAAGTGCTGGGATTATAGGCGCGCCCCACCTTGCCCGTATGCACTTGGGTTTATGACAGAGAGAAGCGGGTACGTGTGGTTTAGCAATCTATAAAGAGGAGCTGGATTGAGGCGGATTTAGCGCTTAGAAGCTGCCGCAAATCAGGGTTCCATAAATTTGTACATTTTCTAAGTCTGTTGGGATGTCCAGGCCAGGGGGCAAAAAGAGTCACTCCGTGATGTTTCAGACCTTCAAGATTTTGTTTGGTTTTGGGAAATTGTTCGCTGTGTTGGATTCAGCTTGCGACATAATGTCTGCATGGCACTTACCTCCTTGCAGTAAATCTTGGAGGCACAGAAAAGGGTTTCGCTCTCCTGTGAGCACCCGCCGCCATGTTGACTTCAATCTCACCACGACCTTCTGGGCGAGAGAAGGGGCTGGGGCCGGGTGCTGGTCTCCAGCAGGACGGCTTGTGCGGGTCTGTCTAGGAGCCAGCTGGGTGTCCTCGGCTTCCGCAGCCGCCCCCTCCCGGTGCCAAGGGAACCCAGAAGCCACTGCCTGGGGCTCACCAGGTGTGTTGGTCATTAGCCATGAACAGCTGGCCACAACTGGGTCCATTCTGGCCTTTTTATTTACAGACACATGGGAGTGTTCACCCCCAACCACTGAGACCAAGAGATCTGTGGTGCGAAGGGTTTTTTTGAGCCATTACTGATGCTAGCCCGAAGGAATGGACCGATCCTGGCACAAGTTCCCACAGCCCCTGCGGCACGGCCGAGTGGTGCTGGGAAAATGCCCCCTGGGTCTAAGAAGCAGGGCACTTCATAATGAAAATGATAGTTAGGAGGGGACGTGGCCCTGGCCACGGATGCGAGGGGGCATCACAGGGATCGGAAAGCTCTGGGGTGGGAGGAAAGCCTCTAAAGAGACGCACACTGGCGCACACCTGTAATCCCAGGACTTAGGAGGCCGAAACAGGAGGCTCACAGGTTGGAGGCCGGCCTCAGCAATTTAGTGAGAGGCTCAGCAACCTGGCAACCTAGCCAGCCAGGCCGTACCACGTCAGGCCTCTCGGGCAGCGTCCTGGGAGCCCGACACAGGCCGCAGGGCGGTCGCCTTTGTCCTCGAGGTGTCCCCAGCCTGCGAGGGGCCCGGCCGAGGGGACCAGACGGTCAGGATGGAAGCTGGGCCGGGGGCATTCGGACAGCTCTTCGGGGGCGATGAAGTGGCCGCGTTTGCTTTGATGTCCTGAGGGGCGACCTTCGACATTCCTCTCGCACTTGGGTCCCCGCTTCCTGGGCCACTTCTCTTCCAAGGACGCTTATCTCCTGGGAGTAAACAGGACATGACTTCCACGTGGGTGGATGGGCGGAACGTCTCAGTCGCGTTTAGAAGGTTCTGGATCCCTTTCTGCAAATAAACATCTGGCCCTTTAGGAGGCCGTTAGCCCTGAACCCCTATAGCAAGGCCAGGTGCTGCTTGGGAAAATGTCCCCTGGATGGAAGAGATCAGAGTGCTTTATCATGAACGTTTGGGGTGGGGGGGAACGTGACCCTGGCCACGGATGCGAGGGGGCATCACAGGGATCGGAAAGCCCTGGGGTGGGAGGAAAGCCTCTAAAGAGACGCCGTTGTCCACCAAGCACAGAGGGTGCTGGAGGCCTGGGCCTTGCCTGGCCACAGCCCCCGCCGTGGCGCCTTGGGGGGCTTCCTGGCCTCTCTGAGCCCTCCTTCCCGCTCTCAGAGGCGCTGGGAAGCCGGAGCTCCTCCGGGGATGGCTACTGATCACCCCCAGGACAACCAGAGAGCACCGAACGGGGAGCTCCTGACCCGGCGGAGCCCCTGAGCAGGTAGACGGAGAGGCCCGCGAAGCCCTGCCCTGGGGGGTCCCCCCAAAAACTCTGGGGCTGGAAGCGGCTTGGATCTGAGCCTTTCCTCTTCAGGATACTTGCACAGACCTCACTTAGCCGTGGAGCACCTCTGCTCCAAAAATCCCAAATCAGAATGCTCCCAATTCGGGTTTGTGTGGCCAGCAGCGCCCAAGTATCTGACTCTGAGCGTCTCGGGCGCTGACGTGTTGGCAGATGTTGGGCTGCTCGGCTGCTGTGAAGGCAGCTAAACGTGCGCGGGTGTTCCAGAGACGACAACTGGCAGAACAGGAATCCGTGCGCAGGGCCCTGGAGATGGGCGCCGGCCCTGCCCCCACCTCCGCCCCCGGCCACCGCGCAGCTCGCCCAGGCCTGCAGATTCAGGACTCTGACCACCTCGCATAGGAGGAATCATGCGCCTCTGAGCCTGCTCCTTCCCTCAGCCCGGCTCCGAGGCTGGTCCCCGCTGCGGCTGATCGGCCTCTATCCTTTGGCGGTTTTGTTTTTTTGGGTTTTTGTGGTACTGGGGAGCATTCTACCTCCAAGCTACACTCCCGGCCCTATTTTTCTTTATTCTTTATTTTGAAACAGGGTGTCACCGAGTTGCAGAGGGCCTCACCAAGTAGCTGAGGCTGTCCGCAAAGGGAGATCCTCCTTCCTCAGCCTCCCGAGTGCTGGGATGACAAGTGTGCCCACCACGCCCGGCTTCTCTATTCCTTTTCTAAGACTGAACAATATTCCACTATCCCAGTCATATATATTTCATTTGTGTGCTCACCACTCGATGGACGTGCGTTTGTGTCCACCTCGGCCACTGCAAAGAACGCCGCCGTGACGCCGCTGGACGCTGGTGTGCAAGGCCGTTGCACAGGAGCTGATTTTGCCTCTTGGGTGTTTGGTCGTGAGCTGTGGGTTCCTTGGGTTCGCTGGCTACTGGGCTCCTGCTCCCTCTGGGAGAGGGATTTCTGGGCCGCAGCTGTCTGCGTGTTTGACTGTTAGGGGAGCGGCCGGGCCGTTTCCACAGGACGGTCCCATCTTCCATTCCCACTGGCAACGCTCCAAGTTTTTTACTGCTTATTGTATGACTTTCTTTTTTCTCTTCTTTCTCTTTTTTTTTCTCTTTCTTTTTTATGTGCATGTGGAATTGGGGATTGAAGCCAGGGCACTCTACCTCCAACATATAGTCCCAGCCATTTTTATTTTAATTTTGAAACAGAGCCTCGCTAGGTTGCAGAGGGCCTCCCTACGTGCCGAGGCCATCCTCAAACCTGCAGTCCTCCCACCGCAGCCTCCCAGGTGCTGAATGACGCGCTGCCCGCACCCTGCCTTGCAGCCGGTCCTCAGGGCTTACCACCCTGACCCCCACCCGTGCACGCTCTCCTGTGCATCCGTAGGCGGCCCCGCGTTGCAGGTGGCGGAGCGGGGTGCGGATCTGAGCTCTTGGTTTTAGCCACACCAGAAGTGTGTGGGAAGAGCTGCGCCCCACAGGGTCGCGGAGTGACGGCCCAGCACAGCCTAGGGGGTGAGCTCGAGCGCCCATGCAGGGAGGAGAGGGGAAGGGCGTGCGAGAGGGCGCGCAGAGGCTGGAGGCGCGGAGGTGAGAGCGGCCTCCCCGGGGGCCTCCCGCTCAAGTGCTGTCTTCTCCTTCCTCCCAGCAGAATGTCTGAAAACCCGGTGTTTCGGTTCCGATGGCAGCCAGTGTGTGCGGGACTCTGTCCTGGGCCACTCGACCCAAAGGCGCGCACAGTCGGCTGGAAGCTTTGCGGTGCGGGCCGCAGGCGCGTGGCCGAGGAGCGCGCGAGCACCCGGCCGGCACAGTACCCGCCTGCCTGCTGCCCCAAAGCGCTCTCGCCCTCCTGGGCGGGCGGGCTTCCCCGGAGCCCTGGCCGGCCCCCGCTGAGCATTGGTGCAGGTGCACTGAAAGCTGGGTGGCCACAGGCGCCCGGCGGCCACCCTCCCCGGGACAACAGGAAACAGCCGGGGCATCTGTAGGAACTGAGCCGGGGCGTCCAGATGGGTCTCGAGGACTCGACTGCGGCGGGACACGGGGTGGCAGGTGACGGGGAGAGAGCGGATTCTGTTCCCGCCACAGTGCAGCTTAGGAGGCCTACCCCAACCGGCTCCTCCTCTGCAGCCTGGCCGGTGTGTGTGTGTGTGTGTGTGTGTGTGTGTGTGTGTGTTACTGGGGATTGAACTCAGGGGCATTCTACCTCTGAGCTACACCCTTAGTCCTGTTTTTTATTTTTGTCTTGAAACAAGGTCTTGCTAAATTGCTGAGGGCCTCGCCAGGTTGCTGAGGCTGGCCTCGAACCTGTGATTCTCCTGTCTCAGCCTCACAAGTACAGGGATGTATAGGCATGCGTCACTGCCGGATAATTCTATTTCCAAATACCTCTGCTCTGAGGTTGGCTGAATCCACAGCTGTGAGGTGCTTGTGCTTGGGGGTCTCTCAAGGAATCCAAGCTGGGTTCCCCTTCTGCTCCGCGCCCTCTCCAGGGGAGTCCTGGCTCCTGCTCCCCGTGCCCCCCAGTTCAATGCCACGGATGGTGCTTGGTTTCCAGAGCCCGTGTGCTCGCCCCCTCTGCTCCCGCTTGGCCATGGTTTCTGTTTAGTTAGACCAGAGCTGACTCCAGCGCCAGAATCAGCAGCTTAAACCCTGCGCCCGAAAGCTCTAACAAGAAACAGAAAACCTGGAAGAAAGGGGCCCCGCCAAGCGTGAAATGGCACAGGATCAGAGCAGCGCCCCGGATCCTCCCTCGGCAGCTCCGCCAGCGCCCGGCTCACCGGCCATGTCCTGCCCCGTCACCCCGTCCCCCTGACAGGAACAAGAAATCTAGACTTGACGGTGAAGCCACCTGATGTTCGGCTCTGGTGAGTCAATCACGTGGCTTAAAAACACCTCAGCTCCGACGGAACTCGCCCGCGACTCGGCTCCGGCCCAGGGCTAGCGTCATGAAGCTTCTAATCCAGAAAGTATGCTGGGTTTCCTATCAGAGACTTGGCCACGTTTCCCTTTTATTAGTTTTTATTTCTTTTTTCCCCAAATTCTTCTTCAACAGGTATCAGATTTCCGAGCCACGGCCATAGTTTTCAAGCTACACCCGAAGGGTTTGGCCCTGGTCAGCAGTCGCCAGAAAACATCAGGCTGGGGGGCGGGGGCCAGGCTCGGGGTGGAGGACAGCAGGGTCTCTGCTGCGCGGCCCAGGGGTGGGCAGCTCGGGGAGGAGACCAGCCCCCCAGAAAAAAACGCAGACTTGGGGCTCCCCGCAAAGGGAAGGGCGAGCCCACAAAGGACCCAGGCAGGGCGCGCAGGCCGGGCCATCCGGGCCAGCCCAGGACGGTGCTCAGGGGAGACGGCCCCGTCTTGATCTTGGGGGTCCAGCCCATTGGGACCTGTGTCCAGCACCCTGCCGCCTGGCTCGGCCTTGCTGCTCGGCCGACTGAGCTGCGGGCCTCACTCCTCTGCGGAGTCCTCTGCACCGAAGTGGTGCTGCCGCGGCTCCGAGAAGGACGCTTCCTCTCCGGGGGTGCGTTTTCCCTGGGAGCTGGAACTGGGGAGTGGGGCAGCTGCAGAGGGCAGCAGGGCGGCGTGGGAGCAACTTCTCGCCCTCCGGAGCCCAGCATCGCAGGCCCAAAAGACGAGACCCTCACCCCATGCAGGCTCAATGAGGGGCGAAGGGGGCTGACAGCCGCCGCCTACTTCTCACCCGCAGGGGATGTGGGAGACTCTCTAGGCCCTACAGGATGCTCTAGCTGGTGTCCTGGATGTTCCCCGAAGGCCCGGGCAGCGAAGGCTTGGGCCCAGATCCCGGCTCTACTGGGAGGTGGTGGAGACTTCAGGGAAGCCTGGCAGAGGGTGTGAGGTAGTGGGGGGCGTGCCCGTGAGGGGCAGCTGGGGCCAGGCCCCTCCTCTCCTCTCTTTGCCTCCTCTGCCGTGCACACACTCCTCCCATGATGCACTGTGGCTCTGCGGGCCCAGAGCGACAGGCCCAACTGACCGTGACTGAGACCTCTGACCTTCCTGCTTCAAGTTGATTTTCTCAGGTATTTTATCATAGCAACGGAATGCTAACTAACACATGAATTTTTTTTTGGGGGGGGTACTACAGATTGAACCCCAGGGCATTCTATTTCTAAGCTACAGCCTCAGCCTTTTTATTTTGAAACAGGGTCTTACTAAGTTGCCAAGGGTCTCAGTTAGTTGCCGATGCAGATCTGGGACCCACAGCCCTGGCCCAGCCTCCCTAGCCCTGGTGTCATAGATGTGCTGCCACACCCGCTCGCAGGAGCTCTGATGTAGGATGTGAGCGGCGGGATGTCCATGCAGTTTCACCCAGGGAAACGGGCGCCGCGCTGGTGGTGGACGCGGGTAGCAGAGGCGCTGTCTGTGTACATGGCGGAGGCACACAGGCCATCTCTGTACTTCTGTGCAGCTTTGCTATGAACTAAAACTGCTCTTTAAAAAGACAGTCTTCAGCCGGGCGCGGTGGGCACGCGGTGGGCACGCTTGTCATCCCAGCATTCGGGAGGCGGAGACCGGAGGACCGCCGTTCACAGACAGCCTCAGCTACGTAGTGAATAGTTGGGGGTTGAGGAGGGAGGTAAAAACACCAACCGGGTTATCAGAGACCGCTGTTTTATTCAGCTCCAAGCCTAGTACCCTCTGGAGAGTCAGCCAGCGGGGAGTGGGGGGGGGGCAACGGGCCACGTGTCTGGAGAGCTGCGCGTAGCCCTGATCGCGCTGAGTCACGAGGCGGATCGGAGGCGCCGCTGTCTTATAGGCGTGCCGATTCTCTCACGACGTCTGCAGCATCAAGATGTCTGGAGTCTCGAGGCACCTGGCATCTCGCGATGCCACCTCGCCCTTCCGGGCCTGCGGCGCTGCCTCCCTAGAGAGGCCCCCGCGTGCCAAGCAGCGCCCTCACCCGTGCCCGTGGCAGTGCGTGGCGTCTCTCCACACCACCAGACCACACGCGAGGTGCCTCGTGTGCGCGCCCGCCGCCCGCCCTGGCCATGAGCTGAGGGAGTAGCCTGCCTCGCCCTGCCGCCCCCAGGGCCCAGCCTGCACCCCGGTTCTGACGGCCGAGGCACGCACGCCTGGGAAGCCACGCCAGTGTGCCGCTCCTGCCCACTGCCGGAGCCCCAGGACGGTCTCTGCGCTCGGGAGCCAGCGTCCTAGAAGTGGGGGGCAGGCATTTGAGGCTGGTATCCCAGGAAAGAAAAGACCTCCACACAGCTGGGATGGCAGGCTGCCTCTGCAGACGGACCAGCCGAGCCCTCTGGGGCCTGGCCGGCCTTGGATTCGGCCCCATAGCGCTGGGGCGGGGGCAGCTCACCCCCCACTAGGGGTCTCCTCCGCTCAAGGCCAGATGCTCTAGCCCTCAGGGACACTTCCAATCCACAAGGGGCTCAAAGCTCCTCAGGTGTGCACAGGCCGGACTTCCAGGTATATTCTGTATCAGGAAAACAGGGGTCATTCCGCCTTTTCTGTAACCTGCTGATAAGCCAGCCATGCTCCTCAGCTCTGGAGGACAGAGGCACACAGAGGGGTGCCCGCTCAGGTCCAACCCCTCGCCAGCCTGGAGCTCCCGTCGGCTCTGTTACACACAATGCACTTCAGCGCGGCGGCACATCTGGACCTCATCAGGAGCTCGGAGCCAGCGCCATCGTCCCAGCCCGGCCAGCCAGCGCTGATTTATATTCCGGCGATAGCCTCAGATAACGAGGTGGCCGCGGGGGAGTGCTGAGCCGGCTCCCAGATACAGCCGAGCTGTGTCCCAGAGCCAGCGGGCTGCCCAGACCGTCCAGCCGAAACCCACGCCGAGGAAGGTCTCCATGCTTACCATGCAGAATTCAGTGTCAACAAACACTCAGGTGCTCACCTCGCTGCGGGCCTGTGTGCAGCCTGCCTGGAGCGCAGAGGTGAAGAAAGCATGGCCCCGCTGGTGCGGCCAGCTGCCGGCCAGCCCAGACACGAAGTCCCGTCACCAGGGCCGCAGGGCGAGGAGGAGATCCAGAAGGCCTCGGGAAAGAGAGGCCCAGAGTTCTCAGCCTGAGCAAAAGATACGTGGGGGGGGGGGTTGTTTTGTTTTTCGGGTACTGAGGGTTAAACCCAGGGGCGTTCTGTCTCTGAGCTACACCCCCAGCACTATTTCTTATTTCGAAACAGGATCTTGCTAGGTTGCTGAGCCTGGCCTTGTACCTCTGATCCCCCTGGGATCAATCCAAGTCCTGGATTACAAGTGTGCACCCCCACGCTCTGCTGACAGATAGGGCTTTGATAAGCCCGAGAACAGGGAGCGGGAAATGCTTCCCAGGAAGTGCCCGCAGCTCCGTGTGGTTCCAGCGCCCTTTGGGTTCTAGAAGAAGCTGGAAGGTGGGCTGGAGCTGGGGTCCAGAGACAGGGCTGGGTCTGCTTGCAGGAATGGGCATTTGAGGGGGATGCTCAGAAATCACTCTCCCGGCAGTAGCCGGGTGGGAAACGTCTGGAGGGGTCGGTCAGACGGGCTCGGGATCAGAGAAGACCGTGACAAAGACACTGGTGAGATGGTGGACAGGAGCCGGAGCCGCCCGGGCGGGCCTGAGGCGCAGCTTGGTGTTGCTAAGTGACCAGGGCTCAGCACAAGGGTGTCCTGAGGCCCTGGAGGGTGGAGAAGGGGCGCCTTGGGGGTGCAGGGGGCTGGGACTCCCCTCGGCTCCAAACAGTGGGCTGGGCTGGGAGCAGCCCTCAGCCAGCAGAGTTGCAGAGTGACCCTCTGGCCTGCCCAGGCCCTCGGGAGGAAGGTGTAAATCGAGCGGCCTGGGGACACTCCACAGGCCTGATCCCGTGAGCCAAGGGGGTGCAGCCGAAGGCACCGCTCAGCTGGTGAGGACCCGGCAGGGCCTCGAACCCCGTGTGTCTGCCTCCAGCGCCCCGTGCCCTTCCCACCGCTTCGTGCTCCGCTCACGGACTCCAGGTACACCCCAGCCCTAGACGGCAGGCTCGGCCCCGAGGTCCACCCCAGAAGGGGCCTGGCCGGGGCCCCTCCTGGGGTGGGAAGGGCTTCCGGATATGGGGAAGGGGGCTCCCAAGCTGGGTTTGAGAGTAAGACATGGCTTTCTAGGCAGATCCCAGAATATACAAGGGACTACCCCCAACAGAACGTGCCACGCACGGCCGCTGGGACGGGGACCCCGCGCCAGGCGCGCACTGGGACCGCTGGCTTCGAGAAGGTGCTGGGGCAGGGCTGACGATCGAATCTGACGCTGAGCACAGGGGAGGCCAAGTGGAGGCTGAGGCTGAGCCTTGGCCTGCAGAAGGCTGCAGAGACTCCGCAGAGCTGGGGCGCAGACGGGGCTCTCGATGCCCCTACTGCGCATCAAAGCGCCCTGGCTCTCCCCGCGGCCGCCTGAACCGTTCCCGTGAGCAGCTGGGGCTGGCTCACAGTTATTTATCTAATGTTCTTGGATGGAGTCCCAAGGAAACAATTTTGCTTATTTAAAACACACACACAAGGCAACTTTGTGAAGCCCACCCCCAAAGAGCAATTGTAAAGAGATTGTTCTTGCCCTGACAGTTTATTTCTTCAGTGATTTATCTGTGTGTGCATTTCTTTATGAGTCTGATGGGATGGTCCCCGTGGCTTAGCCAGCCCAGGCTGTATTTTTGAGGGTTGTGGAAATAAGCCAGCCGGTCACCACCACAGGGGACAGGAGCACGGGACTGCGCTGTGTGAGGCGGCCGGGTCCTGCCAGCCGCCCCATAGGTGAGGGCGCTCCCCGCGGGGCTCGGGGCTCTCAGCATAGCCCACGGGGGCAGGAAGCACCGGTCAGAGCTCCAGGTGCCTGAGGTCGGCCCTAAACCTCAGGACGCTGGTTCTCTGGAAACAAGAAGAGCTGTCCAGGAGATTCTGTGAATTAAAGGTGCCACTCTAGCCTGGCGTGGGCGCCATACCTGTAATCTCAGCACTTGGGAGGCTGAGAGAGAAAGATGGCAGATGTGAGGCCAGCCTCAGCAATTTGGTGAGACCTTTTTTTTTTTTTTTTTTTTGGTGGTCCTGGGGTTCCTGGAAGCCCTTCTACCTCCGGGCTGCACTCCCAGACCTATTTTTACATTTTTATTTGGAAACAGGGTCTCCTAAGCCAGCGTGCGCTGCTGGCTTCGAACCTGCGCGATCCTCCTGTCTCTGCCTCCCAAGCGCGGGGATTACAAGCGTGCCCACCACGCCCGGCAAGACCCTATTTTTTTGTGTGTGTGTGTGTGGTACTGGGGTGGAACCCAGGGGCTTTTCTACCTCCGGGCTCTACTCCCAGACCTATTTTATACTTTATTTGGAAACAGGGTCTCACTAAGTTGCTGAGAGCCTCACTCAGTAGCTGAGGTTGGCTTCGAACCTGTGCCATCCTCCCGTCTCAGCCTCCCAAGCAGGGGATTACAAGAGTGTGCCACCAATCCTGGCGAGACCCTATTTTTATTATTATTATTATTATTATTTTTATTTTTTATTTTTTTGGTGGTACTGGGGTTCCTGGAAGCCCTTCTACCTCCAGGCTACACTCCTAGACCTATTTTTTTTTATTATTTTTTATTTGGAAACAGGGTCTCCTAAGCCAGTGCGCGCGGCTGGCTTCGAACCTGCATGATCCTCCTGTCTCTGCCTCCCAAGCACGGGGATTACAAGCGTGCGCCACCACGCCCAGCCTATTTTAAAATAAAAATAAGCCGGATGTGGTGGCGCACGCTTGTAATCCCAACATTTGGGAGGCTGAGACTGGAGGATCGCAGATACCTTTGCAGATACCTTCAGCTACTTAGTGAGGCTCTCTGCAACTTAGTGAGACCCAGTTTCAAAATAAAGAATAAAAATCAGGGCAGGGGGTGTAGCTCGGAGGTCAAATGCCCCTGGGTTCCGTCCCCAGACCTGCAAAAAACCAAAAAAAAAAAAAATTAAAATTAAAATTAAATTAAAAATAAAGGGGTCAGGGTGTAGCTCAGAGGTATAATGCCCCTGGGTTCAGTCTCTGGTCACACACACACACACACACACACACACACACACACACACACACACGTGAGCAGCCTAAGCCAGGCCGTTCCTTCTTTTGGACAGTCCACTCTAGCTGTGGGCCAACCCTTGAGCTGCTTTCAACAAACACCAAATCCGCCTGTGATGGAGGGTGACGGTACTTATATCAGAGAATAGACTGGAAACAGTAAAGCCAGGATAAACTGCAGCTGTGGGGAGCTGCGTTGGATGGCTCTTCAAAACCATGCTGACCCCCGGGAGAAGACTGTCGCAGCCCGTCAGAAACACTTAACAGGGCCGGGCGTGGTGGCGCACGCTTGTCATCCCAGCATTCGGGAGGCTGAGACAGGAGGATCGCGGTTTGAGGACAGCCTCAGCTACTTAGTGAGGCCCTCTGCAACTCAGTGAGACCCTGTTTCAAAATAATGAATAAGAAATAGGATAGGGGTGTAGGTCAGAGGTAGAATGTTCCTGGGTTCCATCCCCAGACCCACACACACACAAAAAAAACCCGAAACTGCCTTGGTAGGGAGAGAGGGGGGAGCACGGCGTTGGCGGCCGGGGCTGGGGCTGGCTGGTCCCGTCAGTCTTCCCCGCCCTGTGGTGGCTTCTTCAGGAGCTGCTAGAACCGTCGAAGCTTTGGCCTCGCTCCTCCTGTGTCTTCAGGAGCCTCTTTTCTGGCGGTTCCAGCAGAAGCGGCCAGCCAGTGACGTGTCCATCTTTTAAAGCCAGAAGGACGAGTCGCCTGCCGCTGGCCAGGGAGGGTGGGAGGGCCCACACCTAGCCCAGCATGGGCCTGCCGGCAGGAAGGTTAGTTGGTTGTACAGAGGGAAATTGGGGTGCTGGTGGCCGGCAGGGCCCCTCCCCGGTGAGGTTCGCGTGGCCTGCCAGGACTCAGAGCCACCCTGGACAAAAACCCCCATGGCCGCCCTGGTCTGGGACTTGGTGGGATCTGCCCCCCTCGGCTGGAGCTCCAGCCTGGGGCCCAGCAAACACCCAGCGGCTCCCGGCCTTCCCCTCCAGGGCCCCTAATCTGCCCCGGGCCTGTGGGCAGGGTGGACCTGGAACCCTCGGGCTCCAGGCAGGGACAGGAGGTACCCCCAGACCCTCCCCAGCTGGAGAAAGAGGCACCCAGTGTGCGCCCACCTCGGTCCCCGCCACACGGCAATGACATCAGCTGGCAGCTGGAGCTGGGAACCCTGTGTTGTTATAACACCGGTGTCTGTAGCCAGGCAGGCGGGATGGCTCTGGATAAACATCAGAAGCCTTTATCTCCCTCTCGGTATTTCCTGGGCAGCCCCTGCGGCTGCCTGTATTATTTCAGCTTGTGGTTTGTAGAGAGAGTTCCAGAATGAGGTGGTGGAAAGAGCCCAGGGGTGGGGGCGCGCAGGCGCCAGAGCCCGCAGGACCCCCGCAGTCAGCTGGCGCTCACCGACTCGTCTGCAGGAGACTGTCGTCCATGTAGCAGAAGCACTTATCTCCGCAGTGACCAGGGCTCCCGACGGGGGCCAGCGTCCAGCGCTGAGCCCAAGTCCCAGGTGTGGGGCCGGCGCGATGGGGCCGGGACGCAGCCGGGAAGGCAGACTGATGGGACACAAAATACAGAACACAGAAAATGTTAACTGTTGTGTTGTAAAGGCGGCAGAATCGCGGATCATTTTTCTCCCTTCATTTTTAATTTTTCTCACTAGAGCTTTTATAAAGAAACATATTTTATGCATTATATATACATATTTATTGTTGGGTTTATACATACACACATAGATTAAATTTGACATGGGTGAGAGGCTGAGACATGAGGGTCACAGGTTCAAGGCCAGCCTCAGAAACTTAGTAGGACCCTGTTTTAAAAGTACAAAATTAAAAGCCGGGCGTGGTGGCGCACACTTGTAATCCCCGCGCTTCGGAGGCTGAGACAGGAGGATCGCACAGGTTCGAAGCCAGCCTCAGCTACTTAGTGAGGCTTTCAGCAACTTAGTGAGACCCTATTTCCAAATAAAATATATTTTTTAAAAAATAAAGGTCTGGGAGTATAGCCCAGAGGTAGAAAGCCTCTGGGTTCCACCCCCAGTACCACCAAAAAAAAAAAAAAAGTACAAAATTAAAAGGGCTAGCCAGACATGGTGGGCACGCTTGTAATCCCAGTACTTGGGAGGCTGGGGACAGGAGGATCGCAGGGTTGCAGCCAGCCTCAGCTACTGAGGCCCTCTGCAACTCAGTGAGACCCTGTTTCAAAATAAAGAATAAAAAATAGGGCTGGGGGTGTAGCTCAGAAGTAGCATGTCCCTCGTTCAATACTCAGAATTAAAAATAAATAAATAAGTGAAATGAATGGACGGCTGGAGATGTAGGTCAGAGGTAGTATACTCCTAGGTTCAGTCCCCAATACCATAAAAAATAAACAATAAATTAGATAGGGTAGGGGTATATCGTGTTTATACAGACACACATGTGTACACGTAGTTCAAAATTGCCATGACAATAAGCAAAATAAAAGCCAAAACCTGGGGCCGGTGGCTAAGCCCCTTCATATCTGGGGCGCTTTGAAGCTGCGGGGATGCTGGTGGCCGGCTAGCCCACAGTCGAGGCCGGCCTCGCCCGCTCCCCTGGAGACCGCCTGCCCTCCTGGTCCCACTCAGACAAAATTCCAAAATCTGTTTCCCTTTAAGGAACTCTCTGGCTTCCCCAGCGACCGTCAAGACCTCAAAGTTCCCAGTCCCCAGTGCGTGCTGTTCCCAGCAAGGCCGGTCCGGGGCCTGACCTGCCTGCCCCGTGCTGGGGGGCGGGAGTGGGGGCACCAGCTGCGTGGCAGGCAGGCTGGCCCCTGGGCAGGGCCCTTTTATCAAAGCAGAGAAAGCGCCCTCCTCCTCCACCGCGGCCACCCCCGGAAGCCTGAGGGGGAGGTCACTCACTGAGGGCCTTCAGAGGGTCCCTGGGCGGGGGGGGGGGGGGGGGGGCAAGGTCATTTCCTGCCGGGAAGGGGACCTGGGCTTGACGCCGTTACAGGCTGAAAGCACCGCCGACAGGAAGAGGCCCCAGGGAAAGCCAGCCTTCGGCGCCCTTCGCGGCCTGCTCTCTAGAAAACACAAAGACGCTTGCACCGGACTCGCTCTCTTTTAAAACAATTCCCAGCCCAACTTTTGCCGGGCACTTGCTGGTGTCCGACTCTGCTAGGCAGTTTTACACACTGCCTCTTGAGTTGTCTGGCGAGGTGGGCACGAGAATCCGGAGCCAGAGAGTTAAGCGCACGCACAGGTGCCCAGGCCGCCGTCCCGCCCCACACCCAGGCTCCCCAGGGCCGCCAGCCTGCCCTGCTCCCGGGCTCCCCAGCACGAAGGCCAGGCCGCCTCTGTGCTCCAAGGCCAGCCCACACGCCGGGCCCTGGCTGCCGTGGACGGTGAGGTCTGAGGATGCTCTGAGCTGGGGTCCCTACACTTCTGTCTTCCCAGAGGGAAAGCAGCAAACTTTAAAACAGTTAAACAAAGACGGCAATGGACTTTCTCTGGCTCTCAGCCTACAGAGTCAGCCGTCAGTATGTTTTGCCTTTGAGAGGCCAAATAGAGGTTTGCAGTTTGGGTCAGCCACGTTCGCCTCTTATGAATTTGATCTTTTGTGTCCCACGCAGCAGCCGCAGGCCACGTGCCACAGCTCAGAGAGCTCTGGCTGGAGGGAGCAGCCCGGAGCCAGGAGCCCCCTGCCGCCGCTTGACGTGCCGCTCAGCGCGTCACCCCCGGGCCCCAGCTTCCTCTACTAGGAAATTAAAGGGGTGAAGGGCTCGGGTGTCCCGTGAGACGTTAGGTCCCATGAAGGGTTAGGTGTCCCTAACGAGTAGTGAGTTCCCTGGCATGAGCACCAAGCAGAGTCAAGTTAAAAGGCCATGATGGAGAAACCAGAATTTGACCCCACGACCATGAAATTGATGAGTGCAGCCAGTCTCCCACGCCTTTGTGTTACCAGCACAGGCTTGACTGCATGGAGATGCTGGATAAAGGTGGGTGGGAGGGTGGGGGGATTCCTGGATGGATGACTGGGTGGGTGGATGGACGGGTGGATGGATGGGTGGATGGATGGATGGATGTATGGATGGGTGGGTGGATGGGTGGGTGGGTGGATGTATGGATGGATGAATGGGTGGGTGGGTGGATGGCTATATGACTGAGTGTGTGGATAACGGGGTAGATGGGTACTTATGAACGGATGGACACTCCTCCTTCTGCGGGAAGAGGCTGGGCAGAAGCCATGGTGCTCTCCTCTGCCTGGAACCCTGACCCCGTGCCACTCTCCCAGAGGTCCTAGCTCACACAGCTCCCTCCCCATGCTTTTCCTGGGAAGCGGGACCTTGACTGGGAGCCTTGGGCTCAGTGTGGGCGTCCGCAGGCCCGGCAGGAATGTTCGGAGGTCAACACTGCAGAGTGAGCGGGCGGTGAATGCTGATGCCCAGTGTGCTGAGGACTGGGAGAGGCACTGCTTGCTCTGAGAGGCGAGGAGCAGAAGAGGAGCGGGGCCCTGGGGCCCTCGCTCGGCAGGTGCTGGGTGTGCCCCACGTGCTCTCAGTGTCTGCAGAGCAGAGGGCAGCCTGGGGGAAGGAGCACTGGGCTGTGAGTGTGCAAACTGGCATCGTGTGCTAGGTCAGCAGCCACGTGTCGCTGTGGCTGGGGCCTCGCCTTCCGTCCTCTGGCGGCACCCGCAGCTAGAGAGCTCCATGGCAATGTCCCTCCACCAACAACCCAGTACCCCGCTTCTGGGACAAGCATGAGGCACCCACAGGGACCTACGCCTCCAGGTGTGTGGGTGGGCAGGACGCGGGGCCGCCCTACCAGGAGGGTGGACCATACCTTCAACTGATTAGTACTGGGGATTGACCCCAGAAGCACTCTACCTCCAAACTACACCTTCCAAACCTTTTTGTTTTACTTTTTTTTTTTTTTTTTGCAGGTCTGGGGGTGGAACCCAGGGGCATTTGACCTCCGAGGTACACCCCCTGCCCTATTTTTTATTCTTTATTTTGAAACAGAGCCTCACTAAGTAGCTGAGGCTGTCCACGAACCGTGACCTCCAGTCTCAGCCTCCCGAATGCTGGGATGACAAGTGTGCCCACCACGCCCGGCTTGTTTTATTTTCAAACAGGATCTATTGTTGAGGGTCTCTGCTGAGGCTGGCCTCCACCCTGTGGTCCTCCTGTCTCTGTCTCCCAAGTATTCACGGTACTATTTTTAATCGGAAATACAATTTGAGATCCAGATGGTACAAAATGATAGTAAAAAAAAAATACCAGGCGACAGGCATTCATCGGCTCCGTTATAACTCACTGCGGAGTGAAGCCGGGGCGCTCTACCACGCAGCCGCACCCCAGCCCTTGGTATCTCACCCTGCCACAGTTGTCTTACTAGGTTGCCCGGCCGGGCTGGCGCTTGGGCCCCTCCTGCCCCGCCTCCCGAGGAGCTTGGCGACAGGTGCGCACCCCGCTCGGCTCCCCGCGCAGCGCCGAGGTCGTCTCTGGGCCGCTGTGGGCTGCTCGTCGTCTGCAGCAGGGATTGTCGTTACTATTTCCTTCTAAGAGATGAGAAGCAGGCTCTCGGGGAGGTTTAATTTGCAGTTCTTTTCTAAGGGTGAACATTTTGTTCATGTTTCAAAGAAACGTCTGTTTCTTTCCAGGCAATGGCCGCTTGTATTCTCGGTTCATTTTCCTGTCGGATCATTCCTGGTTTTTATTGTAGGAATGCTGTAAGGAGATTTTCATGACGTGGAGATATTTTCTCACAGTCATACTTTTCCTCTGGCTACTTTTGGGTTTTCTGTTGTTGTTTTAATAGAGGCTTTTTTTAGGTCATGCCAAAAAAAAAGGTTAATGTATGCACATATATCAGTCCTCTGTTTTATAGCTGCTGAGGGTTTGTCATATATAAAAGGGCCTCCTCAAATCAGAGATTATAAAAGAGATTTATGGCCCCTTTGAGTTCTTTTATGGCTTCATTCCGCCCCGCTCTCTCTGGAGGCCACGTAGGGTTAAAGCATGCAAATGTTGTGATTTGCCCCGATCTCCCGCGCCTGGGCACCGGGCGGCTTCCAGTCTCCTTCCATTAAGTGCAGCGCCACAGAGGCTCCCCGTACAGCGAGCTCTCACGCACATGTGCAAGTGGTCTGAGGGCCCGCTCCCGCGAGTGGGGCTGCCAGATCAGAGCGTCCTACGGACGGCAGAGCACACCACAGCTTCCTCCACAGACGCGGCCTCCATCCCCCTTTAGTGCTCTGCAGAGCGAGCGGCTGGCCTGGAGCCTCACAAACGGTTCTCATCTTCCTCAATCTCCTTCTTGAGTATTCGAGGTGGGGAGGAGGGACCGTGATCCCATCCCATGCTGATTCCTGGGGCACGGCGAGGCCATTGCATTCCGACTTCCTCAACAGAATGCAGCTCTGAAAACATTGCTTGTCTGTTACGCCACGAGGAATGGATGCGACTTCTCTCTTGGCTGGGTGTGCCACCCCCCCTTTCCACGTGTCCCTGGGGAGTCAAAGGGAACAGCGCGATCACACACCTGCAATCCCAGGGCTCGGGAGGCCAAGATGGGAGGATCGCAGGTCGGAGGCCAGCCTCAGAGAGTGCGTACGAGGTCACAGGGTCCGGTCTCATCTCTTCTCTCCTCCCTTTCCGTGCCTGGGCGGACGTCCTTGCCAACCTGGCGGCCCCTGCTTTTATTTGTAAGATGTGCTTTACCCCTTTCCATCTTGCTAATTTCAGAGGTGGTCATTCAGTCTCTCTCTCCCTTCTCTTCTCTCTTCCTCTCTCGCTCTCTGTCTCTGTCTCTGTCTCGCTCCCAAGTGCCATCGTGCAGTTTACACCTGTTCCAACTGGGTCAAGTCACAGAAGTTCTCGAAGTCTTTTTACTTCTTGGCAATAGCAGCGTAGGGGTGTCCACCACACGGAGCCCCGGGCCGGGCGAGGGAGTGCATGCATGCCCCTGCCTGGCACCCGTGTGGTCCGCCATGGCAAGGTCCCACAGGCTGAGTGGGCTCAGCCACAGCAATCCGCCTGTGCCGGGGTGGCACCCAGGCACAGCTGCACCCGCAGCCCTGTTTTATATTTCATCTGAAATTGGGTCTTTCTGAACAGCTGGCTTGGCTGGCTGGGCCCGGCCATGCTCCTGTCTCGGCCTCTCAGGACCGGATGGCAGCAGCACCCCACGCCTGCTGACTTGTCTCGGCTGGGTCCTCACCCGTGTCCAGAGCTGGCCACTGGCTCATTCCCCCGCTCCTAACCGAGGCCGGTTGCTAGGCGTCTGCGTGGCCGGAGGTCAGGCCTTGGCGTGCCCTGGGGAACGGTGGCCCTCGAAGCCGCGCTGCTGAGCATGTCGGGGGCTCAGGCGCGTTGAGCCGGTGCTTGGTCTTCGGGGCTGCCTCCGCAGGGCCAGCCAGACCAGCAGGGAAGTCAAGCCTGCGCTCCATCAGGGGCCGGCAGCCTGGCTTGGCGAGGCATGGTGGCACTGCCCTGGGGAGGGCTGGCCGGGCCCGCCCCCTCTCAGCTGCGAGTCCACCGTGACTTTAATAATGTGAGAAAGGAAGCCGGCCACAGCCTCGCTGTCACTGCCTGGCTGGGGTATGAGCGCCCTGATTCCCAGGGCACCGCCCGGGGCCTGCGGGCCGGGGGCTCCTCCCCGCTGCGGTCAATCTTTCAGCCGGTGCCCCAGCCCCACTGGCTGCCTGTGTCCCCTGTCATTTCTCTGGCCCTGAAACTCTGTTGGTTTTTACCTTGGGAAGATAAGAAAAAAGAAGAAGGAAAAAAAAAAAGCAAAGTCCAAGCATGGAAATCTCCTAATACAAACCAGATGGGGCCGTGGAAACAGTTTCCTCCTCACCAGTCCCCAGAGGCCTCGCTGGACAGAGAAACTGGTGAGGCCTCCCGGGCCCACCACGAGCTGCTCCTAGACTCGCCGGACAGACAGACAGACAGACGGACAGATGGACAGGTGGACAGGGCACGGGCTTCTGGAGCTAGGCAGAGTACACCTCCCAGGCTTCTGCTTGGATGCGGTGGCTTGTAGGGTCGCAGTCCTGGCTGTCAGTGCAGTGGGAGGAGGCAGCCTCCTTGAGGCTCTCCCCACAAGACCCTGTGCAAGGCGGGGTGTCAGATGGGAAGGCCTTGAGCTGGCTTTGCAGTACTAGGGGTGGAACCCAGGGCATTGTACCTCTGAGCTACACCCCCAGTCCTACTTTTTTTTAGTCCTTTTATTTTTTAAATTTATTTATTTATCGTGGTACTAGGGATAGAACCCAGAGGCTTTCTACCTCCGGGCTATCCTCCCAGACCTATTTTATACTTTATTTGGAAACAGGGTCTCACTAAGTTGCTGAGAGCCTCACTAAGTAGCTGAGGCTGGCTTCGAACCTGTGCGATCCTCCTGTCTCAGCCTCCCAAGCGCAGGGATTACAAGTGAGCGCCACCACGCCCGGCTTAGTCCTTTTATTTTTTGAAACAGGGTCTCACTGAATTGCAAAAGGCCTACGTAGCTGAGGCTGTCCTCGAACCGCAATCCTCCTGTCTCAACCTCCCAAATGCTGGCGTTACAAGCATGTGCCACCACATCAGGCTTTTTTTTTTTCAATTTTGAAAGAGTCTCACTAAGTCACTGAGGACCTCACTAAGTAGCTGGAGCTAGCTGTGAATCTGCGCTCCTCCTGTCTCAGCCTTCCAAATACTGGAATCATAGACAGATGTGCGCCACCATGCCCGGCTAATTAGATGTTAATTGGAAGTGCACATACCTGGCACTGTGCTGTTTACATAAGGGAACTTGAGGCTCCTCCAAGGATTTCGGTATGGGATGGGTCGGTATGGGATGGGTCGGTATGGGAGGGGCCCTAAATGAATCCCCTGGGGATGGGGGTGTGCATGTGAGGAGATAAAAAGGAAATAGGCAGATAGGGAAAAGGCCTCGGTAGAAAAAAAGTTAATTTCCTGAGTTTCCTGAGGGGTGACAAATACCTGAAACTCCAAAGGCTGAGATAAGAAGGCCAGAGCTTCACAAAGCCATCTGTTTACTAATCAACAAACCCACCGAGCAAGTCTGACATTCCTGAAAGGAGACCCTTCAAAGGACTTGCAAATACCCTATGCAAATCCTGAGAGCTGCTTCCCAGAATTCCCAAAAGTCACCCTAACCAAAAGTGGACTTGCAAGCTGTCAGGCCTTTGTCTGATCGGACAGCAATTTGGGACTTTCCCTCTTGGGACCCCTCCCCTTTTGGGGAGCTGTTCTCTCTCTC
Source organism: Muscardinus avellanarius (assembly GCF_963383645.1). Lineage (NCBI taxonomy): Eukaryota > Metazoa > Chordata > Mammalia > Rodentia > Gliridae > Muscardinus > Muscardinus avellanarius. The sequence continues at coordinate 1,297,489 of NC_137793.1, forward strand.
ACAGGTCGTGTTGGCCCTGAGAGAAGGCAGAGTGCATCTGAGGGCACGTGGCTTGGGTGACTCTCGAGCAGTGACCTGAAGGCCTCTACTGGACATCAAGGCTGGCCAGGGCCCTAGGGGTGACCTGCACCTCTTTTCTGGCAGATCGCGTGGACTCTGGGAGAAAATAGTTTGCAACTGACGGGCACTTGGCTCTGGTGACACTCGGGTAGTGACCCTGACAGCCTGCACCTGAAGGCAATTCGGCTTGGGCTACGGGTTTCCTCTCGAGAAACCCCCATTTCGCATGGTCTCCACAAAGTGCTCCCTTCTCCATGGGGACCAGCGGAAGAGCCGAGACATCCCTGGCTCTGAGAGGAGCACCCTGCAAGGGGTCCTCAAGGGTGTTCCAGAATGACCTCAGCCAGGTGGGGCCCCTGCCTGCCAGGTGCCCCTGCGTTCTGGTGATGTGGGCAGACAGGGCAGAACGGGTCCCTCTGCGCCCGCCTGGGCATCTGCGTGCTCCCAGGCCTGTATTGCACTGCGACCTCTGGGTCTGCTGGGACTCGGGCTCGGAGATTGGCCCCATCCTTGGCCCAGGTGTCCTGAGAGGTGTGTGGCATCGGGAGCCCTTGGCACCCCTAGCAGGGCTGTAGGTGTAGACAGTCACAGTTAAGAATGCCAGCCTACAGGCAGGCCACCTGGGGAGACGGTCTGCAGGCAGTCTCCCGGTGTGCTCCCTTGCTCCTGCAAGGCCCCCCCCCCAGCCGCAGCACCCCAAAACTGGGGCTGGGCTGTGGGAGGATGTACCTATCCACACCTCCCTGTCCCTCGGATCCACAGGAAGCCTGCCAGCCGCAGCCCTCGGAGGGCCTCACGTGTTTGAATTCTGTCCAGTTTATGGCTTAATCTTAAACTGAGAGAGGTGACATCTGGACCTTGCCGTCAGAGGCCAGAGCCAGGAAGGGCTGAGCCAGACGCATGGGCTGTGATGGGACTCCCGCCCCTTCCTGGGGCCCGGCGGCGTCCTGGGGCAGAAGCTGCGGCTCCTTAGCCCTCTGCCTGGGGTCTGCTCCAGCCCGGCCGGGCACAGGGCACCGGGCAGGTGGCTCGGCACTCCACCGGAAGGGCCGCAGGGAGCAGCAGGGAAGACCGGGAGGCCCAGCGCGGAAGCTTTGCAGGATCAAATTCCCGCCCTTGACCTGCGCGCTGATGGTGAGCAGAGGGCTGGGAGCGGCAGCCTGTGTGCACTGGGAGTCTTTGCTGACTTTTTTAAACTTCTATCCTCTCGATAGCCAGGTTTTCCTCATTTTAATTTTTGTCTATTTTTAAAAACACCACTAACTCAGAGATGAAACAGACTCCTCTGCCAGATGCCAGCTGAACTATTTATATTAGCTGAATTCTTTTTTTATTATTATCATTGAAGTGAAATTAACCTGTGCAGTTGGACTGTTGAGTGGGGTTTAGTGCTTTCAGAAGGCCAGACAGCCTCCACCCATATTTGGTTCCAAAACACTGTTGGAACCAAGAGGACGGCCCACGCCCATCAACAGCCGCTCTGCTCCCGCCGCTCTCCTGGACGCGCCAGTCTGTGGTCTCTGTGGTCTGCCTGTCCTACGCACCCGTAGACATGGAACCTGTAATAACCATGGAATAAGTGGCCTGCTGGCTTAACTCCTTAGCACTGTGTCGTGTAGATTTGCCCATGTTTTATCGGCACCTCATTCCTTTTTGTGGCTGAATAGTATTCCATTATATAGATATACCACATGGGTGTGTCCCTCCGGCACTGGTAGGCATCTGGTTGTTTCCGTCTTTTGGCTGTTGTGAAGAGTGCCGCTCTGAACGTTCACGTACACGTATTTCTTTGCGTACTTGTTTTGGGTTCTTTCGGGGACAGATCTAGGAGTTTAATTGCTGGGTCACATGGGCACTCTGTTTCGCTCTGTGAGGAACAGCTGGATTCTTTGGGATGGTATTGAACGTCCAGCGCTGCCAGTCTGAACCAGGCCCCGACCTCATTTTACCCTCTTCAGAGCACCAGAACTCGGAACCTCTCTGGGCATTGGCTTAGTCTACGCATGCCGCCGGGGCTTCTGCTTCCCGGCTAGCCCGCCGTGGAGGGTTAGACAAAGCCACGCAGGGGCAAACGTGGCCGGCCGCGTTGGTGATGGAGCCAGGCTCCAGCAGATCCAGCAAAGCAAACAGCAGATCACTGGAGATTTTTTGCAAAGGACACGCCCCCAGGGGCCGCCTCCCATCAGTGGATCAGTGATGGGCCACGATCCGGTCCCTCGCCTGGGGCCTCTCTGCGTTGGGGACCAAGCTTTCACAACAGGCATGTTTAAGGGATGTTTCAGACCCAAACCTTAGTGCTTGGCTTCTCTGTCCTTAGGATAGCAACGAGGCCGACCTCACACAGGCCCTGTGAGGCTGCTCTGTGACGGCAGACATGCCAGCACGGTGCTGGGCGGGGACGGGAGCTTTAGCAGTGTGAGGGGAAGCCGGGGCTGGGGGCGCGCGCCTGGGACCCCAGTACTCGAGAGGCTGAGACGAGAGGATCTCAACTGCAGGCCGCCTAGCGAGGCCCTCACTAGACCCCGAGCGAGGCCCTGCTGCAGCCGCTTGTCAGCCCGGCGCTCGGGAGGCTGAGACAGGAGGATCGCAGTCCAAGGCCAGCCTCGGCTACAACTAGTGAGGCCCTTTGCAAGCCAGTGCAACCCTGTTTCAAAATCAAGAATAAAAATAGGACTGGGATGTAGCTCAAAGGTAGAATGCCCCTGGGTTCCATCTTCAGTACCACAAGAAAAGAAAGAAAAAGGAGAAGAGAAAAGAAAAGAAAAAGACCATGCTTTAAAATAAAAAGGCTGGGGGTGGAGCTCTGAGGCAAACCCCAAGTTCAATCCCTGGTATCCAAAAGAATAGGGGGAGACAGAGGGCGCGTCCACGGGGAGGCGGGCGCAGGGGAACCGAGGGCGCGTTGTGTTATCCTGCCCATCAGCACCCACGAGTGGTATGCTGCTATACAGAGGAAAGATATCAGGGCTGATCTCTGTTTTGTATAGAGGTTTATGTGTCCTTGGGGATGTTGTTACTGTGCTGATCCAGAGGAAATAAAGAAATCTCTGTTGCAGCTAAAAAAAAAAAAAAAAAAAAAAAAGAGGGCTGCAGCCTGGGGCCCTGGCGGCCTCCCACCACGGGACCAGAGAGTCACAGTAAAGAAGAAAGGCCTGTTGGGCTCATGGTTTTGGAGGTGTGAGTCTGGTCACTTGGCCCAGGGCTTGGATTGTGGGGAGGCCCATCCACCCCATGGCAGCCCCAGAGAGAGGGGGCAGGGCCTGGTCCTTGGCCTCCCTCCTCCCACTCAGCCTCACCTCCTGAAGTCCACCAAGGGCACCGCAGGCTGGGAGCCACGCCTTCCCCTCAGGGGCCAAATGATAACCAGGCTCCAGGTGCCCCCAAGGCCTGGGATAGAGGACCAGGGACAAGCCCAGCAGCTCCCAGCTACACCCCAGGGAAAGAGAGAGTGCTCCCCGGAGAACACAGCCCCAGCGCAGGAGCAGGAGGACTGGCCACGCTCCCTGGGCAGCGAAGCCAGCTGCCCCGCAGAGACTCTCCTGCCCGGCCAGGCCACCGAGGCAGGAGGAGAAGCGCGCCCCCCCCCCCCGGGTTCCTAAACTCACCCCACACCTGCGTTGCATCAGGATGCACGTCCTCCGAGGCCCCAGGAGCAGCCTGCTCCACCGAGGGCCAGCCACGGCCCAGGATTCCTCTAAAGCGGCCGTCCTCCTGCGTGCGTGCGAAGGCTCTACAGGCCGTCCTCATAGAGTGCCCGAACCCTGGGCTATGGTCATGAAGGGCAGCGCCTGCCCAGCCCAAGCTCGAGGTGTGGGCCTCGGGGGGTTGAAAGACATGAGTCAACAATTTAAAAGAAGGGATGTTTCCCATAAAAAACCAATTCTGGCTTCTCTTGCAAAAAAAAAAAGAAAAGATCTGAAAATATCCAGTTGTAACTACAGTCAGCCGTCCATAACCCCAGCTTCCTCGTCAGAAGATTCAGCCAGTCGGGGATCACAGGCTGTTGGGTGAGGCCCGCAGCGGTCCGATCTGTACTGAACACGCACAGACCCTTCTCTTGACCTTGTTCCCTGAAGGACACAGTGTAACAACTACTCACGTGGCTCTTACTGTGTATTAGGTACGTCAGGAAATCTAGAAATGATTGACGGTATCCGAGAGGGTGTACATAGGCTTTATGCCAAAACTACAACGTGTATGTGAGAGTGTGTTGTGTGGGAGGGACAGACAGACAGACAGACTCGGGGTTAAACCCAGGGCATTCTACCTCTGAGCTACACCCCCAGCCCTACCTTATTTTTTATTTTTGAAACAAAGTCTTGCTAAAAGGCTGAGGGCCTCACTAAGTTGCCGAGGCTGGCTGGAACCTGTGATCCCCCTGTCTCAGCCTCCCAAGTACTAGGATCAGGGCCATGCCTACCACACCTGGCCACCACACATTCCACATAAGAGACTTGCGTACCAAGAAGACTTGGCATCTGAGAGGGAAGGCCCTGGAAGCAATCCTCTGCAGATACTGGGGTGGCGACTGTGTGTGCACGGCCGCCCCTTTAGATAAGGAAAGCTGTCTCCAGTGTGCCGCGGCCCCGCTGCTCCCACGGCCTCTCCGGCCCTGGGGCTGAGCGCCCTCGCCGCCGCCCACTGCATGCGCAGTGTCTCTTCTTCTATAGAGAAAGGCCACTCTGAACCGCGTCCCCACTGAGAGTCCAACACGGATCAACAGGGCAGCTTCCTGCCAAATGAGTGTGTCTCTTTTATCGGGGTAACCTGTTCATTCCTGTAGGCAGTGGAGTCTGAAGCCCTGCCCGGGAGCCACTGAAGGAATTTGTCAGGTTATAGTTGCAGATAATGACCCACTGCAGCTATATTGGCCAGAAGGAGGGGAGGTGATGAAGATACCCAAAGCCCCGGAGGACCAGGCTTCCAGGAGGACGAGGCTTCCAGGAGGACGAGGCTTCCAGGAGGACCAGGCTTCCAGGACCGGCTCCCACGCCACGCCTCTGACCCCACCTGCCAAGGCACGGCTGCCAGACCCGGAAGCTGCTGGCTCAGAGTCACACGGTCCTCACCAGCAAAACTGGACGCTCCGAGCCCCAGCTCCATCCCACCCGCCTCGCTCAGACCTCTGATTGGAGGCATGGCGACCGCACCTATCTCCTAGTGATCGGAAAGCAGGACCTTTGCCATCCACGGAGGGGGCCCTCTTGCGGTTGGGAGCAGCCGCCACTGGCCATTGACCACAAGCTCCGGGGGACGGGCACAGCCCCAGTGTCTGGGAGGTCACCCAAGAGACCTGAGAGCCACCCACTGTGCACCAAGCTCATGCTCTAGCAGGCTCCCGTGCCCAGAACTGATGGGCACTGGCCAGAGAGAAGCCAGCACGCCCTCCCGGCCTCCCGGACTCCCGCGGGCCCCAGAGCCCAGGGTGGTCCCTGGCAGTGACTGCTCACCACTGCCTGGCAGCCATGCCCACCCCTCCGGCCAGGCGGCTCTGCTGGGCTTTCGCGTGCCTTCCCCCGGCCTGGCCCTGCCCACTGGCCGCGGGCTGCCGGTCGGCACAGCTGCGGTACTATTTCAGAACTCTTTGTTCTCCCTGTGGAATTCAGAGGGCACCTCTGCCAGCTTGGGGACTAGGCTGAGCTCCTGCCCAGCAGGCGATAACAGCTGGGACCAAAAGATGCAACATCACACAGACGTCCCTCTGCCCAACATGGAGTGGCTGAGGTCCAGCCTCTTCCCTGGGGCAGTGGACCCGGGACCCGGCCCGGGACACCACCATCTGCTCCGAGGGCGCATGGCCAGGATGCCCCTGCAGGACAGGAGCCACACAGCACCTCACAGCCCCCAGGAGACAGAGCACATAGCTGCTGCTTCTTTTTTTTTTTTTTTTTGAGGTTCTGGGGACAGAACCCGGACGCATTCTAACTCCAAGGTATACCCAGCCCCATTTTTTATTCTTAATTTTTGAAACAGAGTCTGACTGAATTGCAAAGGGCCTCACTAAATAGCTGAGGCTGTCCGCGAACCACGATCCTCCTGTCTCAGCCTCCCAAATGCTGGGGTTATAAGTGCTGTTTTTATTTTTATGGTTGCCAAGTGCCGGGCCTCAGCTGTGCTCAGAGCTTGCTAAGCCAGGTCCCCGCCAGCCTCACAACAATGAGAAGGCAGGTGCCCTGCTGGGTCTGCCCAGTTACTGGTGGGGAGACTGCGGGGACCCGCAGGGCCGGGCGGGCCGCGCTGGGCCGCCTGCTCCAGCCCCGCTCTCCACAGCTGCACTTGGTGGCCATCTGTGCGGGATAAATCAGAAGTGGCCTTTCCGTCTTGCAGAAGCTGCTCCGATACACAGCGGCGCCCAGGCTTCCAGGCCCGGCCAGCACCGCAGCCACAGGGAGCGGGCGTGCCGGCCGCAGGGCCCCTCTGCTAGTGGGACTTGGGATGTCATTACTTTTTTTTTTTTTTTTTTTTTGGTACTAGGAATTGAACCCAGGGGTATTCTTCCTCCACACTCCGTCACAGGGAGGGACAGGGTCCCGGGATCCCGGAAAGGCCCGCCAGCAGCACCCGTCTGCCTGGACACCTCTCCTCTGGGGCCTGGCCAGCCAGGGGAAGCTACACAGCCCTTGCCTCTGAGGGCTGTCCACTCTGGCTTCTGGGTCCCACAGGCCGAGAGCCCTGGGGAGCGAGCACTGAGACCCGCCCATCCTGTGTGTAGAGATGGCGGGCGGGAGGCGAGGTGAGTTAGGCGCTCCGTTCCTCCGGTCTCACTCTGCTCCGCGTACGGAGGGCCTGCCCTGGCAGAGTATTTTTTGGGGGCTGTGGGCTAGCTCCCCCTTGCTGGCTGTGGACCCTGGGGCCTGGCAGGTCGGGCTCAGGATTGGGGCTCCGATCTGGCTGGGACGCAGCGGGAACTGGGTCTAAGAAACAGAAGCCAGCTCTGGGGAATCGAGAGTCAAATAGCAGATCTCCATCTTGCTGGGTCGTCCACAGAAGAAATCAAATACGCGAGTTTCCACCAGGGAAGAAATGTGTTCCGCGAATTCGGAAATGAGTTTGGCCACGGCCTGGCAGGCTGGTTTGGTGGGGTGGGGGTGAGCAGAAAACGCAGCCGACGTGTGAAACCAGGGGCGGCTGCGGGCACAGGGGCCTGCTGGGCAGGCTGAAGCCTGAGCTGGCCCTGGTTCTCACTGGCCTGCCTCAGCCCCGTCCTGTCCCCTGCTCTACCCTGGCTGGCTGGCACAACTCTCGGCCCAGGCATCTGGTCAACCCTCGAGCCCCACGTGTACCCGGGGGCCTCCTCACCTCGACGGCCCCTTCCTGGCCCCGCCACACCTCTGCCACGCACTTGAGTATCCCAGCACCAGCTCCAGCACCGGCACAGAGTGGGTTGTTGGACAGACGGGTGGACTGACTACTGGAGAGATGGATAGATAGGTGGCCAAAAGGATGGAGTCAGGTAGGGTAGCACATGAGTAATCTCAGCAACGTGGGAGGCTGAGGCAGGAGGGTTGCAATTTCAATGTCAGCTCAGGCAACTTAGCCAGGCCCTATCTCAAAATGAAATTAAAAAACTAAAGGGCAGCCGGGGGTGGTGGTGCACACCTGCAATCCCAGTCACCGGGAGGCCGTTCAGGAGGTCACAGGTTCAGCGATAGCCCAGCAAGTGCCGAGATTCACAGCAACAACCACTTAAAGCAAAAATAAAATTGACCTGGGGTAGCTCAGAGGTAGGACGCCCCTGGGTCCATCCCAGCACCGCATATGCCTACATAAAAGGCTCATTGCCAGGTGCTGTGGCCCCTACCTTATAATTCCAGTACTTGGGAGGCTAAGACAGGAGGATAAAAGGTTTTAGGCAGTTTCAAAATAAAATAAATAAAAAGGGCTAGAGGTACAGCTCAGTGGTAGGGCACCACTGGTTCAATCCCCAGTACCACAGTAAATAAATAAAAACAAAGGGCTGGAGATTTTCCGCAGTGGTGGAGCACTCGTCTAGCACAGGGGGCGCTGGGTTCCATCTCAGTACTAAGTACTGAGTACTACATCAAAAAGGAAATGAATGAGCTAAGATTAGTAACTACTGGATGGACGACGGACGATGGATGGACGGGCCAGTGGGTGGCGATGGCTATTTGCTTGCCTGGATGAATAAAACCATTCATTCACCACAGAGTAAACACTGCCTTTTTGTTTATTTTTTATGGTGGGAGAAATGGATAAATAGTGACTGGGTGCGGGAACACGGATCAGAGATGGGAAAGAAAGTCCAAGACAGAGCCTCAGAGGCAGGGCAGCGCGGACGGCCTCATGGGAGGCTAAGGAGAGCGCGGCTGAGCTGGGAGCCGCCCGCCGCGTGGACAGATGGCCCGGTGTCCACGGCGCGTGGTCCTGAGCCGGGGAGTTGTTCCCAAGGTCCCCTAGCTCTCTCTCACTCATTTTAAAGTTCCTTCTAAATAAACGTTGAAGCTGCTTCCAAGTATATTTGAAAAAAGCAGTGGACATCTCTGCCTCACAGGCCAGGATCTGGGGGCGGCCAGGCCCCGAGTCTTTCCTCCCAGCCGCTCAGTGCCCCTAAAGCTCCTGTTCGCAGAGCTGCATGGCAGAGCGTCTTCCATGGACTGGGACCCCATCGGAGCGGGCAGCAGAGGGGCGCAGGCTGTGGCCTCCACTGGCCGGCGACCTCGGCAGCCCTTCCCCACTCAGAGCCTCATCCTGGAGTCCCCGCCTCACGGATCTGCTCAGAGAATTCTGTGAGGTCATCCAGGCCTGGCTGGCCGCACGTGGCTGACGACATGCCCCCTTCTTCCCAATTCACAAAGGCTCTGCTCAGCAGGCTGGACACTGGCCAGCTTGGGGGGGGCACCATGTCAGCTCCCAGAATGTTCCAGAACAGAGTCCTTGCATGCTCTGAACACTTAGAACCAAGCTGGGTGTCAGGCCCCACACCAGCAGACAGGAGCTGCACCCTCAGGAAGCCAGGCTCCAGGGAGGGTAGAGGGGCCGGGAACACCGCCTGGCAGGTCAGAGGGCAGTCAGTGGGTAGGGGGTAAAGGTCAGTGGGCAGTGGATAAAGGCCAGAGGGCAGTCAGTAGATAAGGGGTAAAGGTCAGTGGGTAGTCAGAGGATAAAGGGTAAAAGTCAGTGAGGAGTAGATAAAGGGCAGAGGGTAAAGGGTAAAGGTCAGTGGGTAGTGGTTAGGGTCAGAGGGCAGTTACTGGGTAAGGGGTAAAGGTCAGTGGGTAGTAGATAAAAGTCAGGGCGGTCAGAGGGTAAAGGGGTGACGTTGAATAGAAAAATAATTCCTCTCTCTGCTTTCTTTGGCGCTGGGGATTGAACTCAGGCCTTGCACACGCTCGGCCCATCTCTACCACTGCACCGCCCGTCCCTGCAGGAAGAGCTTCAAGGCTCTGTAACAGCAGGGGGCTATGGTTGACAAAACTAATCGAATATTTCCTAATAGCAAATAGAGGGGATTTTATTTCTCTTTTTCTTGGTGGCACTGGGGATGGAGCCCAGGGGCCTTCTACAATAGGGGGGATTTCAAGTTTCCCAACAGGAAGAAGGGATCCATGTTTGACTGAAGGACATGCCAGCTGCCCGCGCGTCTGCTCACTGCGCCGTGTGGCGGGCAGTGCCATGCGGCGGTACCCCACAGACACCCACCATGGCTGTGTGTCCGACCCTGAGGGAGGCTGGCGGCCGCTCAGTGGCGTACCACGTGCCTGGCGTGCACAGGCTCTGGGACCCATCCATCTAGAACCTTCTGGATTTTGCAGGCGGGTTGTCAGGAATTCTCATGAAAATCAAAGTTCCCATCAGTGGTCTTTTAAGTTGAAAGACAAAGCTTTTCATTCTCTGAAGGCAATAACTCCTGGCCTTCGTTAGGTTTGGAGGAGCACATGGCCATGTGTCAGTGATTACGGCTTCGGGGTGAATGGAGGGTTGCGGAATTTGACATCTTTGGGGCGTGCTGGTTTATGTGGGCCTCTCTGGAGCCTGCTCCCCGGCAGGAATCCCGGGAGGTGAGGGCCCCGGAGGGAGGGGCCTGCGAGCTGGGGCCTCCGGAGCCCCAGGCCCTGCACCTCAGTGCACGCAGGGGAGCCGCCAGCCGCCCCACACCAACCCACGGAGCCCCCCCGCGGTCCCACAGCCTGACTGGGCGCCCGGCACCCCCATCGCCCAATGGCCACAGCCTTCCTTTGCTACCGTTTGTCCTGGCTAACCCCTTAGCCCTCCCTCGGGAACACAGGAACACGGCCCCTTTCTGGAGTCCCCCACTTCCTGTCCGGCCTGCTGGCTGCCCTGACCCCTGTGCCCTTCTTGGGCCCCGTGGGAGGGGAGGGCCGCAGTGTTTCTGGGGGTCAGCCTGAGGGGCTGCGCCCTCTCTCTCTCTCTTTTTTTTTTTTTTCCCTGATGTTGGACATTGATCCCAGGGACATTGTCCAAGCTACACGCCCAGCCATATTTTTTTATGGAAACAGGTCCCACTAAGCTGCGGAAAGTCTCGCTAAGTTGCTGAGGCTGGCCGCGAACCTGCAATCCTCCTGTCTCGGCCTCCGAGTATTAAGATTCCAGACGTGCGTCCCCACCCGCTGGTCTTCCTCCTCTGTATTTGCAGTTCTCTGCGATGGGGCTGAGACACGCCCATTACTGGGTGTCTTTGTCCACTCCGTGCTCCCACAGAATGCCTGAGACTGAGACGGGCTGCTGAGCAGAGGGACCTCTTAGGGCTCTGGGGTCTGGAGACTCCAAGGTCCAGGTCCTGCAGCTACGAGGGCGTGTGCTGTGCTATCCTGAGAGGGGTGAGAAGCAGAGGGGCCAGAGGGGGAGCAAGACAGGGAGAGAGATCCCAGAGGGGAGGGGGGACATGGAAGACAGGGAGGGGACAGAGACTGGGGCCTGGGGCCAGACTCCCTTCTAACAAAGCACTTCTGCTCTAACAGATTAACCCATTCAGGGGCAAAGCCCTCAAAACCTAATCACCAGCCAGGACTGGTGGCGCACCTGCCATCCCAGTACTTGGGAGGCTGAGACAGCCTCAGCTATGTAGCGAGACTCTCGGCAACCTAGTAAGATCTTGTTTCAAAATAAAACAAAAAAATAAATTATTCTTTATTTTGTAATAGGATCTCATTGAGTAACAAAAGGCCTCACTAAGTAGCTGAGGCTGGCCACAAACCTGCAATCCTCCTGTCTCGGCCTCCCCAGTGCTGGGATTGCAAGCGTGCGCCACCACGCCCGGCCACAAGTGCCTTTGTGTCACAGTCGGTGGCGGCCACAGGATGCTCTCTTTCCTGCGGAGGGGGACGGAGGACCAATAAGCAGAAGGCTGGCACAGGGCCTGGTCTGGATGCTTGGAGGTACCGTGCTGCCGCAGGCACGCTGGCCCGGCTCTCCTGAGAGGCCGGGCAGTGTGCTTCAGGCCAACGCAGAATGAAGGGCCTCTCCGTGCGGGGAGCTGGGCCTCAGAGCTGCGTGAGAGGCAGACAGCACAGCTGTGGGCTCATCGCTGTTAGCAGGAGGGTTTGAGCATGGCCCTGCGAGCAGTGGAGCCCAGGCGCTGGGGGAGCGCTCCCCCGATGCCCATGAGGAGGGGTCCAGGCTGGAAGTGGAGGAAGGGCAACACGCCAGATGGCCAGGTGGCACCTGGCTCGCTACGTGGGTTGCCTGCGCTCGGGCAAGGCAGGTGACTGGGAGAGGACCTTGAGTTTGGCCGCGTTGCCCCCGGTGGTAGAGCCTTGGTGTAGGAGCCTCGAGTGAGGGTAGACCAGCTGTCCGTTTGCAAGGCCCGGCCCATGGAAGCCTTCAGCCCTCGTGTTAGCTCAGTGCCGGAGCAGCCACAAGCCGCCTCTTTCTCTCTCTCCACCTGGGCTCTCTCATGGGGACTCACGCCGGCCCTCCAGCCCCGCATCCCCAACGGCCTGTAGGTTCGGTGACCGGCAGCCCCACCCAGCTCCAGGCCCGGAGATGCGGCACATCCGCCCTGCTGGCCTTGCTCTCCCTCAGCCGCCGCCTGACATGCCACCCAGGAGAGCCACCCCAACCAATCCGCCCGCTCAGCCGCCTCGGCAAAGGCGGATCTGGCTCCAGTTAGCCAGACAGAGGGTTTGCAGCTGTGCCCGGTGATGGCCGGCAGAAAAGCAGGGAACCATTTCAGCTTTAGGTCAAAGCTGAGCCCACTTGCGGCCTGCTCCTCCGTGTCCCACGCCGCGGCCTGAGCCCAGGGTGGCCAGCCTGGCAGGAGCCCAGATACTCCGTGACTGAAACCTGGGTCTCCTTCCTCCAAGCAGAGGGGCGCGATGCCCCGCACTGACGGGCTTCTGCCCCCACACCGCGCTCACTCTGAAGACAGATGTGTCCACAGAGGAGAGGCCGCCAGCATGCTGGCCAGCCCCGCTCACCAGCATAGTCCTTCTGCGGGCTAGTTTACGAGGTCGCCAGGGCCGGGCTGCCCCACCCACATGCCAGGCAGGAGAGGAAGATGGGTGTTTTGGCCACGATGGCCGGAGCCATTGGCAAGACACCCAGGTAGGGTGTCAGGAGGGCACGTGGGCACCGTGGATCCTGTGCTGGAGGCATCCCCCCTGCAGGCGATGCATAAGCTGGATCTCTCCTGCAGGCATGGGGAGCTGTTTGTTATGGGGGCCAGAATCCTGGCCAAGTCAACATGGCCCCTGGGTGCTTCCAGCAACTCCACATTCAAGGTCTGTGTGGAAGACGGCGGTAATCAAGGCTGTGTCAGGGCCTGGACTTCCGCCCTCAACACCCAGGCCCACAAGACACCCTGTCGTTGTTTTGTTGTTTTGCATATCTGTTTGTTTGTGCCCTATTTTCTTTAATGGTGCTAGGGATTGAATCTAGAGATATTCTACCTCTGAGCTACCCCCCAGCCCTGTTTATTTTTTATTTGGAAACAGGGTCTCCTAGGTTGCTGAGGCTAGCCGTGAACCTGCGGTCTTTCTGTCTCAGCCTCTCAAGTATAGGGATGACGGCTGTGCACACTGCGCCTGGCTAGGCATGCCATGCCTTAAACCTTAAGTCGTGTTCAGCCTCCTGACCGCAGGCCTCAGCCCGACTGCAGTGAGTACAACACACGTATAAGCAGCTCCCTGGGCAGTACTGGATGTTCCCAGTAGGGGCAGGGCGGTCGGTGGGTGGCATGGTGCCAGCGATGACTGGATTACACGTGTGAAGTGCCATGATGGCGTCTTTATGGGTCCGTATTACGTCTGCTTTGCCGTTTTATTTCAGGGAAGGCTAGAGAGCGTTTGTCAGGACTTCTGTAAGGAAACTCCTCCCTCCCGGCCGTATTTGGCTCACACGTCCGAAGCTGCGTGGCTGTAAACTCTCCGCTGCCTCAAAAGTATCTGGGACTTAATCTTATTTCATTTCGGTTTCTGAGTTTTTATACTTTTATTGGTGCATAGTAACTGTACCTCAGGGTGAGTTCAAAGTGGCCGCGCACGGGCACGCAGCCCTTGGCGTTCCCCATCCCCGGCCCCGCCCCCTCCCTGCGCGTGCAAGTGAGATCTCGCGAGACGGATAGTGCAGCCTTCACGCTTAAGTAGAGTTGTTGAGCTGCTGCTTCCGGACCCTCCGCCCCCCCACGGTTCCCCGGAGCCCCCTTTGTCTCCTATGGCATCCACCTGTGAGAACAGACGTTCAAGCCTGGACTCTGAGCCTGGCCGGTCCCACTTAGCACAATATCCTAGTTCCATCCCGATACATGTTTGTTCTTTATGGCTGAGTCGAATCCCACTGTGTGTGTAGACCACCTTTTTGTGTGTGTGTGTGTGGTACTGGGGTTCCCGGAAGCCCTTCTACTTCTGGGCTACACTCCCAGACCTATTTTATACTTTATTTTTATTTGGAAACAGGGTCTCTTAAGCCAGCTTGGCAGGCTTTGAACCTGTGCGATCCTCCTGTCTCTGCCTCCCTAGCACGGGGATTACAAGCGTGCGCCACCACACCCGGCTAGAGCACCTTTCTTTATCCATCCATCTTGGACGGACAGCTAGGCTGGATCCATAATATGGCTCCCGTGGACTGTGGGCCGTAAACAGGGCTGCGCGTTTCACCGCGGTGTTCTGCCTCCCACTCTTTGGGAAGTGGGGCTGTGTGGCTGGGAAGGACCTGCTGACGTATAAGTGAGGCTGACCTTCGGAGCGAGGAGGGGAGAGCCGAGGGCCGCAGTGGCCAGCAGGGATGGGGGCCCGGAGGAGCGCAGGCTTCCCTCTCCGAGGCACAGGCTGCTCCAGGACGCTGGGCTGGCACAGGTGGGCGGGTGCTGGCAGGGTTAGTCGCGCTGTGCCCAAGCCCGCTGGCTTCTCTCTCACCTCTCCACCCTTGCTTTCCTGTCTAGGTGCCCCTGGACGCCGTGGCAAACCTGGACGAAGAGGCGACCCTGGTGAGTGCCACGTCCCTTACTTTCTGAGTCTGGGCTTGGAAGCCCACCATGGGCCGGGACCTGGCTAAAGGCACCGGGCACCCGCTACCCACCTTTAGTCATGCCCCTGGGCCCTGGCACAGGACTTTGTCCCCTTTCAATGCCAGCCACTGTCCCGAGAGGCCACGGTGCCTCCGCTGACCCTCTGGCCGAGGCTGACTCCCCAGGCCTCCAGCGCCTGCCCGTAAATGCTTGGGAAACAAATCAATGATGAACCTCGGCAGGAGGGCTGGCGTGAGGCAGAGGGACCCCTGAAAGCAGCCCCAGGAGTCCAGCGCACAATCTGCCCCCGGGGGCGGACGCGGGCTCCTGGTTCTGCTCAGTGTGGGTGCAGGGTCCCGTCCCATCCAGAGGCGCTCCAGCTGGCTCCGTGAGCTCACGGTGGGAAGCGCCCTCAGACCCTCTCTCTGCCCCCACATGCGAAGTGGGAAGTTGCTTTGTGTCCAGCCACCAGAGCTTCCTTTAGTCTGAACTTAGCGTCTCAACACCCCACCCACCCATCCTACCAGATACGCTTCACCACGCAGCTCCGATTTTCTTCCCTCGTAAAAGGCTTTATAGCCTCTTACTGTAAGCTCCCTGACATCCGTTCTGGGAGGACTTGAGGAATGCGCGGGCCCTTCTATAAGGACAAAGTAGGAAATGTGTCAGCTTCCAGGAAACGCACTGGAAAATGGGCAATAGACCCAAGGAGACTGTTCTCAAAAGAAGACAGACAGAGGGCAGTCAGCACAGGGGAAAACGGTCCGCGGCTAACCACCAGGAAAAGGCCGCTCGTAACGCCTGAGCTAGCCACACCCTCACCCGGGGAGCCTGGCTGCAACCCAAAGGCCAGGGGCAACGCGTGCTGGCACCACCTGGAGACCCGGGAGCCCTGGCCCACGGCTGAGGGATGGAAATTAGTCACCCATCATGGAAAACAGCACGGAGGCAGCTCAAAAAATTGAAACTAGCCGGGCTAGTTGAAAAAATTGAAAAATTGAACTAGTACTTGGGAGGCTGAGACAGGAGGATCACAGGTTCAAGGACAGCTTCAGCAAGTAGTGAGGCTCTCATCAACCTAGTGAGACCCTATTATAAAACAAAAATAAAATGGGGCTGGGGTGTAACTTGGAAGTAGAATTCCCCTAGGTCCAACCCCTAGTGCCACAAAATAATTAATTAATTAAAAGTACAAGCTGGGCATGATGGCACCACCTATAATCCTAGTACTTGGAAGCTGACACAAGAGGCCCTCAGGTTTGAGGACAGCCTTAGCAAATGGTGAGACTCTCATCAACCTAGAGAGACCCTGCTTCAAAACAAAAATAAATTAGGGTTGAGGGTGTAGCTCGGAGGTAGAATGGCCCTGAGTTCAATCCCCAGCACCAAAAACAAATGAAAAATACATCTGCAGTATGATTCTTCAGTTAGTCCCACTCCTGGATAAGTACTCAAAGGAAATTAAATCAACATGTCAAACGTAGCCCAGCCCCGTGTTTACTGAAGCGCTGTTCCCAGTAGCCGAGAAATGGAAACGGCCCGAGTGCCCATCAGCTGTCAAATGGACAAAGAAATGTGGTGCGTACGCACCGGGGAATGCTACTCAGCAATTAAAAATGAAATCCTGTTGTTGGCAACAACGTGGATGGAACTGGAGGTCGCTCTGTTTTGTGCAATAAGCCAGGCACAGACATGACCCCATTCAGGTGTGGAATTTATTTATTTATTTATTTTGGTGGTACTGGGGTTCCTGGAAGCCCTTCTACCTCTGGGCTACACTCCCAGACCTATTTTATATTTTTATTTGGAAACAGGGTCTCTTAAGCCAGCGAGGCTGACTTCAAACCTGAACGATCCTCCTGTCTCCGCCTCCCAAGCGCGGGGATTACAAGCGTGCCCACCACGCCCGGCTTCATGTGTGGAATTTAAAATCACCGAAATTTAGGTGGAGCCGTGGCTCCCAGAGCTGGGGAGGGTGGAGAGAGGAGAGGGGGAAAGCTGGCCGGGGTACTAAGTTACAGTGGATAGGAGTACGAAGTTCTGGAGTGCTGCTGCACGCTGGAGTGACTACAGACGAGGACCTGCTGTGTGTTCCAGAGCACTAGAGAGGATTTTGAAAGTCATCACCTCAAAGAAATGGGGTTTGAGGAGATAAACGTTTACCTATTTCAACATGATCCCGCGTGCAAACGGACTGAACCTTAAATGGCCCCTCTATACGTACCACTTGTGCGGGTGCCGTGTGTGGGCAGCGAGTGACCACAGCGGCCTCGGTCAGGAGCTGGTCCTCACCTTTGGGGGGCCAGGCCCTGCCGGCTGAGATAACCCCGTCCCCATCCGCTTCCCAGGAAGGCCGATCGTCCCTGTAGGAAACGCTGGGGAAGCGATTATCCCCCCGGGGGCAAGGACGCCAGGCGAGCCGCCCAGTGGTCACCCGTCCACACTGACTGCGGAGCAGCCCCCACGCACGCGCTCCCGCACCTCCAGGCCTGGGTGGGCGCTCCAGGCCGGCAGCCCAGGCGGGCACAGTGCTCTCTTAAGCAGCCCGAGTCCCCGAGACTCGGATGTCTCCTTCCTTCCAGGTCTTCTGACTCTTCTCCAATTCCGCCCACATTGCAGGGTCGGGAACACATGTTTGAAAGCTGCATGCAGGAGAGCCGGGCACGGGGTCCAGATGGTGCGGCGGGCGGGCCTGCGGCAAGTCTTCCTAGGCAGGGACCCTGGCCAGCCTTAGCCGCGCCCTGCACCGTCCACCTCTCCCGGGTGCCCAGCTTGCTACAGGCCCAAGAACCGGCTCCCGAGGCTGAGGCAGCCACTGCGTGAACTCCACACGCAGAGTCACAGAGGACGGCGGGCCTGCCCTCTGGCCCTCTCTGTTTGGCATCTTTTTTATTTTTATTTTTTTGTACTAGGGATTGAACTTGGAGGGGCATTCTACCTCCGAGGTATACTCCCAGCCCGCCTTATTTATTTGGAAACACTTTCTTACTAAGATGCTGGTGTTGGCCTTGAACCTGTGACCTTCCTGTCTACCTCCCCAGTACTGGGATCACAGTGCCAGCAAGATTTTTCTTATCATGTAAATCTCTATCCTTTTGGCATTTGTCCTGGTTTCTGCTGAGACATTCTGGCAACTTAGAGTTTCCCGCATTCTCTATTAGCAAGGCCTCCCCTGCTGTTTCCAGGAAGGGCAGGTCCCTGCCCATAAAACAGTGAACAGAGCCGGGCGTGGTGGCACACACGTGTAATCTCAGCACTCGGGAGGCTGAGACAGGAGGATCGCAGTTCACGGACAGCCTCAGCTACTTAGTGAGGCCCTTTGCAACTCAGTGAGACCCTGTTTCACAATAAAGAATTTTAAAAAATAGGGCTGGGAGTGGAGCTTAGAGGTAGAATGCCCCGGGTTCCATCCCCAGAACTGCAAAATAATAATAATAATAATAATAATAATAATAATAATAATAACAACAACAACAATCTTTTGTGCTAAGAACAATGAGACAGCGGGAGCTGGGGTGTCATGATCAATTTTGCATTTGAAAACCTTTGCTCAGCCCAGAATGGAGATGGGGTGACAGCAGCCACTAAGTCTGGAATTCTGTCTGGTCCTGGTGCAGCCACGTCATTGCCAGGGGACGTCAGCCCTGGGCCACCAGCTGGCTCTGCAGCTCTGCCTCCGGGTGAATTCCTGTCCGTCCTACTCCTCGGTGCTAGTCAGCTTTGTTGCTGCTAATGGCGAGCAGAGCGTAGAGGAGAAAGGGTTTATTTGTCTCGTGGTTTTAACGGCTCAGTCCATGGTGGGCTGGCTCCAAGACAAAGACATCTCTGAGCCTTGCCACATGGGGACCAGGCTTTCAACACATGAGCTTTTGGGGGCCTTGAGGACCTAAACCGTAACACCTCCTAAGGGGATTTCTTTATTTGCTTTTTTAAAATTGACATATAGAGCTGGGCATGATGGTACACACTCGTAATACTAGTACTTGGGAGACTGAAACAGGAGGATCACAGGTTTAAGCCCAGCCTCGGCCACTTAGTGAGGCCCTCTTCAACTTAGTGAGATCCTATTTCAAAATAAAGAATAAAAAATAGGGCTGGGGGTGTAGCTTAGAGGTAAAATGCCCTGAGTTTGATCCCCAATGCCACACACAAAAAAAGAATAGGCTGGGCGTGGTGGCGCACGCTTGTAATCCCCGCACTTGGGAGGCGGAGACAGGAGGATCGCGCAGGTTCGAAGCCAGCCGCGCTGGTTTAAGAGACCCTGTTTCAAAAATATATATATATAAAAATAGGTCTGGGAGTGTAGCCCAGATGTAGAAGGGCTTCCAGGAACCCCAGTACTGCCAAAAAATAAAAATAAAATAAAAATAGGGCTGGCGGTATAGCTCAGAGATAGAATGCCGCTGGGTTCAGTCCCCAGTACCACACGCACACACACACAAAAAAAATAGAAGCCAGGCATGGTGGTGCACACTTGTAATCCCAGTACTTGGCCCGTGGCCCACGATTGGGTCAGGCGGGGCTGAGCAAGGCTCAGAGCCAGAGATGTGTATCCACTGCCCTGTTTCTGGAATCCAAGGTGTCGCAGAGCACAGGAGCCGGTGCAAGACAGAGGCAACGGTGCCAAGACCCTGCGACCGGCCCGAGCCCAGGGCAGTCTACGCCCAAGCGACACCCCAGCCATGTTGTACTCTATTTTTATTATTTATTTATTTATTTGGTAGTGGGAATTATACCCAAGGGGAGGCCTTCTACCTCCAAGCTACATCCCCACCCCTATTTTATTTTTATTTATTTATTTAGTTAGTTAGTTAGTTAGTAATGGAGATTGAGCTCCAGGAAGCATTCTATCTCCAAGCTACACCCCCACCCCTATTTTATATTTATTTATTTATTTAGTAATGGAGATTGAACCCCGGGAGGCTACACCCCCAGCTCTATTTTATTTTTTAATTTTATTTATTTATTTAGTATTAGAGATTGAACCCCATGGGGCATTCTACCTCCAAGCTACACCCCCACCCCTATTTTTTATTCTTTACTTTGAAATAGGGTCTTTCTAAGTATCTGAGGCTGGCTGTGAACCCTCAATCCTCCTGTCTCAGTCCCCCAAGTACTGATTGTAAGCATGCACCACCACGCCTGGCTCCTTTTTTTTTTTTTTTTTTTTGGTGGTGGTACTGGGGATGGAATCCTTTCTACCTCCAGGCTATGCTCCCAGACCTATTTTATATTTTTTTATTTGGAAACAGGGTCTCTTAAGCCAGCAAGGCTGGCTTTGAACCTGCGCAATCCTCCTGTCTCTGCCTCCCAAGCGCGGGGATTACAAGGGTGCGCCACCATGTCTGGCTCCTATTTTATTTAATATTTTGAAACAGGGTCTCACTAAGTTGCTGAGGCTGGCCACGAACCTCCTGTCTTTCGCCAAGCTCTCCACTGTCGGAGTGTGCTGAGCAGCATGTGTGCCCTTCAGAGAGCGCCCAGCAACGCCAGTCAAAACCACAGCCCTGCCTCCACTCCTCCCTCACACTCCACATCTGTCCATGGCGCCTATGGCGCACTCTCACCACCTCCCGCTACTCCCAGCTCAAGCCCAGCCTCCTCCCGCGTCACCAGAACAGGCTCTGGATTCCAGCTTGCCTCTCCCGCAGCGTGAGGTTTTAACACGTGAGCCAGCCGGGTATGGCAGCAGATGCCTGTGATCCCGGTACTTGCGAGGCCAAGATGGGAGGGTTGCAGGTTCGCAGCCAGCCTCAGCTACTTACTGAGGCCCTCAGTAACTTAGTGAGACCCTGTGACAAAATATAAAATGAAACAGAGGCAGAATGCCTCTGGGTTCAATCCCCAGAATCACAAAAGATTAAAAAAAAAAAAAAAACCTGCAGGCAGCATACTAATTTGGTAAAGGTGTGCCATATGGAACGTTCCTGGGTTTGGAAAGTTGGGAGACCACCTTCCAGGACGTGTGGTTCCCCTAGCCCATGACAGCCATCCCTTGGTATCTACAGGGCACTGGCCCAGGATCCCTCCCACCAGCAGATACCCATGGTGGCACACACTCGTAATCCCAGCATTGGGGAGGCTGAGACAGGAGGATCGTGGTTCACAGACAGCCTCAGCTACTGAGCGGGGCCCTTTGGAACTCAGAGAGATCCTGTTTCAAAATAAAAAATCAGAGGTAGAATGCCCCTGGGTTTCATCCCCAGTACCACGGGGAAGGGGGGAAAGGCCACAGTATAGCTCAGAGGTAAGATGTTCACAGGTTCAATCCCTGTAGATAGATAGATAGATGGATGGATGGATGGATGGATGGATGGATGGATGGATGGATGGATGATAGATGTGGGATTTGCATATGACCTACACACAGCTTCCTGTATGCCTTAAATCATCTCTAGATGACAAAATGTAAATGTCAATAATCGTTCCACTGTATTGTTTACGGGATGATGACAAGAAAAAGACTGCATGTTGGTAGAGACCAGCTTCCTTTCCCCAATACATTTGATCCAGGGTTGGTGGCGCCCCTTTATGCAGGTGTTCAGCGCAGCCCCATGAGAGAGCGCTGGGGACCCCGGGCAGCGCGGGCCCCCCGTGAGAGCTCTCCGCCAGCCCCACCGCTGTCGGCGCGTCTCGGCCTCAGCCCTGGGCTTCTGTCCCCGTGCCGCAAAGTCCCTGGCACACCGACCCTGGGACCACGGGGCCTCGGCTCGGCCGCACACCCGCATGCCCTTCCCCCAGCCCTCCTGCACCCCAAAACGTGTCGCTCCCACGTTTCTCTCCCCGGTAGAAATGAGCAAAACCATCCAGTGCGGTGATGCCTGCCTGTGACCCCGAACTCAGGAGGCTGAGACAGGAGGGTCACTGGCTCGAAACCAGCCTTAGCAACTTAGCGAGACTTTCAAAACCAAAAATAAACCAACAAATAAGGGCTGAGGGTGTAGCTCAGAGGCAGAAGGCCTGTGGGGTCAGTGAGTACAGAGGGAGAAATGGACCCACCATCGTGGGCTCCAGAGCTCGCTCTCGGGCAGGAACAAGGTCGGGTTCCCATTCGGTGGCCAGCGCCAGCCAGTTTGGTGAGAGGAACGTGTGAACCAGAGCGGTGGCAATGGCCGCTACCGCCCTGGCCATGCCGGGCCTGCGGGGCAGGCGCCTCGGCTGTGCCGGCCTCGGGCTGCTCTGTCCACCAGGCTGGCCCCTGGGATGCGGGAGGAGGAGGCGGCCAGCGGGCTGCGGGCCGGGCCAGCCTGCGACGCTGACGGTGGCTTCTCTGCTTGTGTCTTGCAGGTCCTCCGGTAAGTGCCCGGGCTCGTGCCCTGCTCCGGAGATGAGGCTTGCTTGGTCTCCCTCTGGAACACTTCCAAGAAAATAAGTTTTGGTTAGAGAGGCCTGTCCTTTAAAGGAAGAAAGGGAAGGGGGAGCCCGGGGCCGTGTGCGCAGCTCTTCGGTCCCGTCGCGCAGGAGAGAAGGCAGGCCCGCGTGAGCTTTGGAATCAGTAGGCCAGCGCGGCGCGGGCGCAGCTTGCCCAGGAGACAGTGGCACCTGTCTCCTCCGACAGGCCAGCGCCAGCACGCCGTGCCTCGCGGGCCCCTGGCTGGGCCCGGCACACTGCCATGCAGACACCGCGCGCGGGCTTCTCCCACGCTCTGCGGCCACGGATAGAGTTAAATGTTTTCTGTTTTGTTTTGTTGTTGTTGTTTTGGTGGCGTGGTGGTGGGTTTGCCTTTTTTTGTTTTTATTTTGTTTGTTTTCTATCTAAGAGTGTTTGTAGGAAAGGCTGGTGGTCATTCCAGGACCACCACTAGATCTGGGGATCACTTTCCTCCTTTGCCAGAATGTTTTTCTCCTGATTAGACACCGGGAGCCTGCAAGTCTAACTGGTGGGCTTGGGTTTGCAAGGAAAACAGAAGGGGGAAGCCACTGTGTTTAAGATGGGTGCGGAGAGGCAGGGCGCAGGGGCGCACGCCACACGCCGCACGCCTGTGACCCCAGTACCTGAGAGGCTGAGACAGGAGGATCGCGGGCTCCAGGACTCCTCAGCTATGTAGCGAGACTCAGCAACCTCATAAGATCCTGTTTCAAAACAAACAGTTTTTTAAAGGGGGTGGGTCTAGCGTGGAGGTGGTGTGTCCTGGGTCAGTCCCCAGTGCCAAACTTCAAAGGGGCTGCAGGAGCCCCAGGCCGCCAGAGCATGTCCCCTGGCCGCCAGAGCAGCCTTGAGTGCGGGGACGGTCGGGGTCTTGGAAGCCTCTCATTCGCCAGGACACAGGTACGTCCGCCTTTGATTTCTTTCGGCCATTTTTCAGAGTCCAGTAAATTCCAGTGAATCCATCCCAGAGCCACAGTGACGGTCAACCTGAGCCAAAATTAACCTCCGGCGGATTCCTTCCAGATGAGGCTCCTGGCTCTCCAACTTCCTAGTACCATGACTCATTTGCCAGTCAGCGCCCTCTGGGATCTGGGCTTCTGAGCCAAAAAACCACGCCAGAGAAACGTGTCGATAAACAGGCCACGAGCGCTGTTCCCCGGCAGGCGGCTGGCTCGTGTGAGCGCGCTCAAGTGGAGGACACAGAGGGCTGCTGAGAGATTTTTTTTTAACTTAATTGTTAGAATATTAGATCCGAGCTAGGTGTGGTGGCGCACACTTGCAATCCCAGTACTTGGGAGACTGAGACAGGAGGATCACACAGGTTCGAAGCCAGCCTCAGCTACTTAGTGAGACCCTGTTCCCAAATAAAATATAAAACAGGTCTGGGAGTATAGCCCGGAGGTAGAAAACCTCTGGGTTCCACCCCCAGTACCACAAAAAAATAAAAAATAAACAAAGACTATTAGATCCATTAGCCAGGCATGGTGGCACATACCTGTAATCCCAGTTCTTAAGAGCTGAGACAGAAGGATCACAGCCTCAAGGCCAACATAAGTAACTTAGCGACGTCCTCAGCAACTTACCAATGCCCTCTTTTTTCTTTTCTTTTTTTTTTCTTTTTTTCTTTTTTTGCAATACTGGGGTTCAAACCCAGAGGGCATTCTACCTCTGAGCCACACCCCCCAGCCCTGTTTTTTATTCTTTATTTTGAAAAAGGGTCTCACTAAATTGAGGAAAGCCTCACTAAGTAGCTGAGACTGGCCACAAACCTGCGCTCCTCCTGTCTCAGCCTCCCTAGTACCGAGATTACAAGCCGGTGCCACCACACCCAATGCTTGGCAAGACCCTCTTTCAAAAGAAAAAGGGCTGGGGTACAGCTCAAAGGCGGAATCCCCCCGGGGTTCACCCCCAGTACACACATATACATAATATTTAATGCAGCAGATATGCAGAAATCCTCAAGCTGCAACCTGCCAGGAGCCTGAAGGGGGAGATGGCACCATAAGTGGGACAGTAGCTGGAGCGGCCGCTGCTCCCAGAGGGCCTGCCCTTTGCTGGGGTCGAGAAGCGCCGGAGAGATAGGCGCCCACGCCCAGCCTCCCGGCTCGAGAGGCAATGAGCCCCCGCGGGGCACTCAGGGAGGGCTTCCATCCCGTGGTCTGCTGCTGACAAGGCCTCGGGCCCCTCTCCCCGGGGGTTCTTGCCACTTGCCCGCCCGAGGTGGGGCTGCCGGAGGCTCCGTCCCGGGCCTGGCCTCCGCGGCTGCTCAGGCGGCGGGGACGCCGGCGGGGCACTAAGAGCGGCCATGTGGTTTTCTGCTGAAAGTCTGATTATTAATGACATATTAATTACCGCAGGGGCAATCAGGACGAGACGGCTACCCGGTAATTTGTCGTTTATTTTTACTCCCTCTGCCTTTCCCCTGAGCCTCTCCTGAACCCTCTCCTCTCCTGCTCCGCTCCGGAGTCTTTCTTCCTGTGGAGGCCGCGGCCCGCGCTCGGCTGGGCCGGCTCTCCCGGTGCCAGGCCCTGAGTCACACCACCCCGCGGTCATCCCAGCTGGGCCTCGGGTGCGCCATGACTCCCAGACCCCTCTCGGTGAAGCCATGGTTAGCTTATGCGAGTCCTAGGTGTCCCCGCAAGGCCGGGTGAGCCACTTCACAGGCCACGGGGACACACCCGCGCTCCCACCTGCAGACGGTGGGGACCAGGACCCTGGGTGGCAGCCGGCGGTCCTGGTGCATCCGAAGGAGCAGGGGGCAGGCGGAGACCCCTGCTGGACCGTGAGAGGGGCAGACTGACCCGGCACCTTGGACACAGGAAGCTGCAGGCAGGGGGCGTGGGTCGGCTCGGAGGCCTCTAGTGACCAAACCCATGAGTCGAGATGGGCTGGCGATGGAGGAGCGAACCAGGCGTGATGGAGGAGCGAGCCAGGCGTGGCCCCTCCTGCCCAGCGCAGCGCGTCCCCGCCGCTGCCTCTCGGCCAGGGGCAAGGCAGTCTCCCCCGCCAGAGTCTTGGAGAGCCACTGACTTGGCCTCTTAGAACGTGGGCCACACGCGCAGAGGCGGAGGATGAATGGGGGGTGTCCAGCCCATGAGGGGCAGCCCCTGCCCAAGTGAGCCTGTCTTCCCTGGGAGCTGCAGTCCCCAGAAGGGGACAGGCAGAAGAGGCCGCCCTGATGTTGCAGATTCATGTATCAGAACGTCAAGCTCTGCCCTAGTATGAGCAGTGACTGTGGCCGAGTTGTTTGTTTTCTGGTCCCACAGATCAAACCCAGGGCTTTGTGTATCCCAGGCCAGCACCACCACGAAGCCAGACCCTAGCCCGAAGTAAACGTTTTTCATACTTTAGCTCTTAGTACTAGGGATTAATCCAGGAGCATTACCGCCAAGCTGGACCCCAGCGTTTTTTATATTTTCCTTTGAAACAGAGTCTTGCTAAGTGGCTGATCAAGCTGCTGAGGCTGGCACTGAACCGGCGATCCTCCTGCCTTACCCTCAAAAGTACTGGGATCACAGGTACACCACCGCGCCTGGCCCGAAGTAGAATTGTTTAATAATAAGAGAGAAAAACTTGAAAGCAGGGAAAGGAAGCTGTTCTGATCCCCTCCACACACCTCTGCAGTGCCTTGGAAGGGAAGCAGCTCTGAGAACGGTCAGTTTTTTAAAAGTCTTTGTTGTTTTCAGTTTGGGGGTTTTTTGTTGTTTGTTTTTCTTAGTGTGGTTATGTTTTTGGTTTTGGCTTTTTTGCATCTTAGTAAACTTTATAACCATCCTCAAGAAAGATATGTTTTCTCTTTCTGCCTTTGTAAGAAGTAGAGCAAGCCGGGTGTCGTGGCGCACACCTACAACCCCAGTGCCCAGAGGCTGAGACGGGAGGATCACAGTATTGAGGACAGCCTCAGCAACTTACCAAGACTCTTTCTGTTTCAAAATAAAAATACAAAAAGAGGGGACTGGGGGTGTAGCTCAGAGGCAGAACTGCCCTGGGTTAATCCCCAGTAGAGGGGGGAGAGAGAGACAGAGAGAGAAGGAGAATAAAGAGAACCGAGCAAGGGGCTGTGGTGGAGACCACATCAGCTGCAAGTCCCGATCCCCCCCCCCCCCGCCCCTCAGCTGAAACCAGGCCCATGTGTGCAGCGCAGGGCCCGGCGTGGGGCCGCCCACATCCCTGGGGCAGGCGGACCGAGGCGGCCACCTGGTCCGCCCCCTGGAGAGGCGGGCCTGACCTTCCTGCCCTGGGGCCATTCACTCGGATCACGATAAATGCATGATCACGATAAATGCACGCCTCCTGTAAAACCTTCACGAAACAGAGGAAAGCACAGTAAAAGGGGACAGCGTGGGCCACGCCCCTTACCACAGAGCGGCCCCTGGGCACCCTGGCGGCCGCCCTGCCTGGAGTTTTATGTGCAAGTTCCTTTTCCATTTATTGTCGCAAAAACCAGGAGACAGGCTTCCTTGTAATCTGTCTTCTCCATGTAATGTGCCACGAGATGTTTCCACATCACTAAAAATCCCCATAAGCCGGCCGTGGTGGGCACGCTTGTCATCCCCGCGCTTGGGAGGCGGAGGCAGGAGGATCGCGCAGGTTCAAAGCCAGCCTCAGCAGCTGGGTGAGGCTCTCAACAACTGAGTAAGACCCTGTTTCCAAATAAAGTATAAAATAGGTCTGGGAGTGTAGCCCGGAGGTAGAAAGCCTCTGGGTTCCACCCCCAGTACCACACACAAAAAAATCCCCATAAGAATGTAAGGGTTCCACAGTAGCTGATCGTATGTGTGATTCCTTTAACAGCACCGGGCATGCGTGTCCTGGGTGTGACTCACTGCCACCATCATCTCCCGAGCATGGGTGTCTAGAAGCCCCAGGGCTGCTCCAAAGGGTTTGCACATGTGGGGCTTTTGAAGTGAGCTGCCAAGTTGCCCTCCAGGAGGTTTTCCTGATTTCCATTCCCACCAACAGAGCATGAGAATGCCGCATGTCTCCCCAAACTCTGGCCAACTGTGGGTATTATCATATACGTGTGTATGTATGTGTGTATTGTTTTAATTTGAGGTGCAGTTTCCTTAGGAGAGTCTGACCAGATTAAACCAGTTTGGGTGAGGTTTGTGTGGACATAACTGCCACCTGGTGGTAGATGCTGGAATTGCAGGCACAGGCTCCCAAAGTTTTCAGGTCCATTGGTCCAGGGACAGGAGGCGTCACAGAACCAGGGGCGCAGGGGGAATTCTGAGCTCAGAGTGCTGCTATTCAAACCCTTCTGCGGAGGAACCCTGGGTGCAGACTATTGCGTGCTTGTTGATGACGTGGTTTTGCTGTCAACTAAATAAGAGGCTTGGCTCTGTCTGTCTGACAAATCTGGATGGGGTCATGCCTGCACAGGACTCTGGCAGCAGGTGTGACCCCATCTTTGAGGAGCGGCAGGAGGGGACCAAAACGGACAGTTTTCTTTAGTTTTGTTTTGTTTTGTTTTGTTTTTTTGGGTTTTTTTTGTGGTTTTTTGGGTTTTTTTTTTTTTTTTTTTTTTTTTTTTTTTTTTTTGGTGGTACTGGGGTTCCTGGAAGCCCTTCTACCATAGGGCTACACTCCCAGACCTATTTTATATAATTTTTATTTGGAAACAGGTTCTCTTAAGCCAGCACCGCTGGCTTCGAACCTGCGCGATCCTCCTGTCTCCGCCTCCCAAGCACAGGGATCACAAGCGTGGCCACCACGCCCGGCTTCTTTAGTATTTTGACTTTCTTGATTGTTAACCTTGAGCTTTGCTGACTTTGGGGTTAGCTCTGCCCCTGTGCAAATATTCCTGGACATCATGGATTACGCTGAAGAGAGTAAGTCCGAGCTGTGTTGGGTGTGCTGCTGGGTGCAGGAACACATACGGTTAGGGTTAAATCATCACGAGGCTCCTGGCAAGCCAGGTGTGGTGACGCATGCCTGTAACCCTAGTACTTTGGAGGCTAAGACAGGAGGATTGTGGGTTCAAAGTCAGCCTCAGCAACTTAGTGAGGCCCTCGGTTACTTAGCAAGACCCTGTTTCCAAATGAAAAATAAATAGGGCTGGGGGTGTAGCTCCGGGGTAGAAAGCCCCTATGTTCAATCCCCAGTACCACAAAAAAAATTTTATTTTATTTTTTTGCAGTCTGGGGATGGAACCCAGGGGCATCTGACCTCCAAGCTACACCCCCAGCCCTATTTTTTATTCTTTATTTTGAAACCGGGTCTCACTGAGTTGCAGAGGCCTCACTAAGTAGCTGAGGCTGTCCGCGAACCGCGATCCTTGGATCTCAGCCTCCCAAATGCTGGGATGACAAGCGTGCGCCCCCACGCCCGGCTCCACAGAAAATTTTTTAAAGTCTCTGGGGGCCGGGTGTGCACATCGTGACTTGGGAGGCTGAGACAGGAGGGTTGCGGGTTCAAGGGCAGCCTCCCCAACTTAGCAAGACTGCCTTAAAACTTTAAAAAAAAGACTTTAAGGGCTGTGGGGTGTCACTCAGAGGTAGAATGCCCTGGGTTCAACGAGAGAGAGGTGGGGGGGACGCCCAGGGGAAGAAGATGTTGAGCTGAGATTCAAAGGAGAGCTGCAGAGGTCTTGAGGGGCCGTGACCCCGGGGCCGGAGCCCGCTGGCGTGTGCGGAAGCGCAGGGAGAACTGTGGGCCGCGAGGGCAGCCGCGAGGGCAGCCGCTGGGCACCGGGGGCGGCGGCTCGGTGCTTGGCTTTGCGTTCCTAGAAACCACTCGTCCCTAGAGACAGCGGCCAGGGCCTGCGGGCCCCACCTAATGCTTGCTTGGGGATGGCAGAGGCTGCCACCTCCCGTCTTCCAGAGCCCTGCCCGCCAG
Source organism: Muscardinus avellanarius (assembly GCF_963383645.1). Classification (NCBI taxonomy): domain Eukaryota; kingdom Metazoa; phylum Chordata; class Mammalia; order Rodentia; family Gliridae; genus Muscardinus; species Muscardinus avellanarius. The sequence goes on from NC_137793.1 coordinate 1,326,180, forward strand.
CATGCCGGGGAAGCGTGCGCAGGTACTGAGCGCTTGCTGGACACGCTTACGTGTGCCTTCGCACTCAGAGCCGGCGGTGCCCGCCCGCTGGACAGGCGAGGGCTCCCGGCCCAGAGGGGACAGGACCTGGCTAGACACAGCCAACGCCAAGCCTAGTGCCCGGGCCCAGGACCCACTCCTGGCACCAGCGGCCACTGCCTGGCCACGGCAGCAAGGCCCGGAGGTTGCCCGCGGCAGGAGCGTCATTCCCTCCCCGCCCGGGGAAACCCCAGATATTTGGAGTGAAGGTCCAGTTTCTGCAGCTTTTTCTGTTTTTATCCTGCCGGGGGCTCTCTTCCCATGAGCTGCATCTGGTAACCCCCCTTACCGAGTTAAGACTCTGCGTGTGTGGTGCTGGGGATGGAACCAAAGGGCATTCTACCTCCAAGCTACACCAGCCCTACTTTTTTGTCTTTATTTTATTTTTTGTGTGTGGTACTGGGGGTGGAACCCAGGAGCTTTTCTACCTCTCTACTTACTCCCAGACCTATTTTATACTTTATTTGGAAACAGGGTCTCACTAAGTGGCTGAGGCTGGCTTCGAACCTGTGCGATCCTCCCGTCTCAGCTTCCCTAATGCTGAGATGCCAAGCGGCGGCCCACCATGCCCAGCAAGACTCTGGCTTGTCACCAGAGAAAAAAGTCTGTTTCTCCATTTTACCTTCTGTTCCTTCCACTCATCTATGCCATAGCCATTATTAGAAATCAGAGGCGCACACCTGCCTCCCTGTGCTCGAGGCTGAGACTGAAGGATCGCAGGTTAGAGACCAGCCTCAGCAGCTTGGTGACACCCTGATTCAAGAGGTGTAGCTCAGAGGTAGAACGTCCCTGGACTCAACCTGTGGCACCAAACACAAAAGAAAACTTAGGAAGGACTCAGGAGGCGGAGGGAGGACGATGGCAAGTTCAAGGCCAGCCTCGGCCACTTAGTCACTCGGGAGCAGCCAGTGGCCAGGGGGCCAGCTCCCCCGGCCCCAGCAGAAGGGTTCGGAGGCCCTGGAAGCCCCTGAATGTCGTGGACAGACAGACACGAGTTGATCACCCTGCTCCAAAAATCCAGAAACACTTCAAAATCTGAAACTCTTTGGGCAGCGACATGGTGCTGCCAGGGGGAGGTGGCGCTGGTGACCTCGCGCGCTGGTCGGCACGGCGTAGGGCACTGGGGACAGCGTAAAACGTTACCGTCAGCCTCAGTTTCACATGACGTAAATATGGAATGTGAGCGAACTCTGTCTAGGCTGGGGTCCCACCGCCAAGATGTCTCCTTGCATATAGACAATACTCTTTTTTTTTTTTTTGGTGGTACTGGAGATGGAACCCAGGGACCTTCAACCTCCAGGCTACACTCCCAGACCTATTTTATATTTTTATTTGGAAACAGGGTCTCTTCAGCCAGCCGGGGCTGGCTTCGAACCTGCGCGATCCTCCTGTCCCAGCCTCCCAAGCGCGGGGATGACAAGCATGCGCCACCACGCCCGGCTAGACAAATACTCTATGATTTAAAAAAAGATGAAACACTTCTGGTCCCAAGGTTTCAGATGAGGGGTGCTCATTCTGTGCAGCAAAAGGCCCTCCTGGCTCCAGGGGAGAGGGCAGCGGGGCCCCGCGGGAGGGCTTTGCAGAAATTCACTGATGGGATTTAAATCAAGAATTGAGAAATGAAGCCACCACGCCTGGAATCTCAGTGTGTGGGAGGCTGAGACGAGAGGACCGCAGGTTTGAGGCCAGTCTCAGCAACGTCAGCAAGACCCAAAGCAACTTAGTGAGACCCTATTTCAGAAACAAATTAAAAAGCAAACTTGTTTAAAGGGCGGGGGCGTCGCCCGGAGGTAGAATGCCTCTGGGCTCATTCCCTAGAACCACAAAAATTAATAAGTAGAGAAACGCGGCTGGCGGGGCTGCGGGCGAGCTCAGCACTCCTGGCGCGTCCTCCCAGGTCAGCGGGCCGCGGGCTCCCTGGCTAAGCTCAGGGGAGCGGGAGAGCCGGGGCTGCACAACGTCTCGGCTTCAGCCGTGGCGGCTCTGACAGCCCCGGGCCGCGGAGCTCCGCTGCGCCGCGGTCTGCGAGGCTGGCCCGGCTGGGACCAATTTTGCAACGAATAACTCGGCCGGACTGTTTGCAATTAATCAAGCGAGCGAGCCACGGAGCCCCGCACATTCGTGTGCTTTCTTGCACTCCCGTGGTTCAAAAACAGCTTTGATTGTAAAAATGTAATTAGTTAAATGATTCATCTGTAAGGCCCCGGACGCATCTGGTTTTTTTAGATTTCGACATCCTCCAGCTCGTTTTCATGCTAGCCCTGCAGGGCTGTCCCAGCCCCCACATTCCTCACGGTGGGGATGAGAGCCGCTTTCAGACTCCCCAGTAATGGTCCCCAGCCTGGAGCCTCAGGGGACAGAGCCAGGCCTGCAGGGAGGGCCAGCAGGCCGGCCTCCCTCCCCAGGGCTCCCCAGCCAGCACCGGGCAGCCCCCGAGTCCACCCCTTGACTGGGTCCAGCACTGTGTCGCCGGCCCCCGCGATTGCACCACCCGGCAGTGGGGGGTCCTCCTGCGCGCAGCCCTGGGGGCCGGCGAGGAGTCCGGTCCTCCGCCTCGCTGGCTGCCCGTGGTGACTTCTTTGCCCTCGAGGTGGCTGGCCGCTGCCTGGCACTCCCGCAGGCTGCAGGGCACCCTCAGCGGCCTTGGCCTACGGTGTAGAGATCGAGGCCCCGAGCCCTGCTTGTCCTCGGAGCAGACGGACGGAGAGAGCGTTATGTGGCGGCAGCGGGTCCCCAGCTTCTCCCGAGCCAGGGCTGCCCTGTGTCCAGCCCACAGCGTAGAGAGAGAACAGGCTCTGGTCCTGGAGCCCGCAGGAGCCCGCAGGAGCCCCGAGCCTCTTCAGCTCTGGGGAGAGGGCTCGTGAGAGCCCGGGGCTGGGCGCAGCCCGGGTTCAGTGAGGACAGTGCTACCGCCCCCTGAGAGGCACTGGCCCCAGCCAGGGAGACCTGAGGCCAAGGAGCCCGGCACAAGCAGCCCTTGCAGTTCAGCTTCCCAGGCCCTGGCCCTGGCAGGAGTTAGCCTCGGCCCCTTTCCCCCGGCCAAGGGCGCCCCCTAGTGCTCACAGGCCCTACGCCTGCGCCAGTGGGAAATTAGAGGCCCGTTCGCAGAATCCTCCCCTTAAAGCCGATCTGGGTGGCGGCGCACCTGTAATCCCAGTGCTTGGGAGGCTGAGACAGGAGGATGGCAGGTTGCAGGCAGCCTCTGGACTTAGCAAGACCTTCAGGAACTCAGTGAGACCCTGCTTCAAAATGAAAAATAAAGCCGGGCGTGGTGGGCACGCTTGTAACCTCAGCACTCGGGAGGCTGAGACAGGAGGACTGCGGTTCGCAGACAGCCTCAGCTACTTAGTGAGGCCCTCTGCAACTCAGTGAGACCCTGCTTCAAAATAAGGAGTAAAATATAGGCTGGGGGTAGCTCTGAGGTGGAATGTCTCTGGGTTCAATCCCCAGTACCATATAAAATAAAAATTAAAAATAAAATAGGTCTGAGGGGGTAGCTCAGATGTAGAATGCTCCCGAGATCAATTCTCGGTACCACGGGGGTGCGAGAGGGGATCGAGCGTGAGCAGGCGAGGAGCGCGTGAGCAGGCGGCCCCGCAGCCCCAGCGCAGAGCAGGGGCCTGGCCGGGTGATCCGGGCTCACGGGGGCCTGTGCGCCCTGGGAGGTGGAGTGCCCGGGCCTCGCTCACGCAGTCATGGAGTCGGAGTTGTGCGTGACCATCACCTTTCTGGCCGGCTCCATGCTGCTCGACCCCCCATCAGAGACTGGCTCCCAGGTGCGCTGACAGCGGGTGCCCTGCCTGTCCGCCAGCGCCCTCCTGACCCCCGGCCAGCCAGAAGCCAGCTGCCGGTAGCCTCCGCCATCCTCCGGGACCTGGTGGCCAGCAAGGCCCCGCACCCCCCCAGCTAGGGGCAACTTTTCCTGAGAGCTGACAGTAACCATACCTCTCCCCACCAGAAGTCGGTACTGGTGAGTGTGTAACTGAAGCAGGTTGGGGTGCGTTCACAGGCTCAGCACTGTACTAGCACCTTTCCCAGCCACAGCGAGCAGCGCGGACGCAGGGATTGCTCCCAGCACTCCCAGGCTCTCCAGCAAGCACGCCCTCACCCCAGTCGAAGCCAGCTGCTTCTGTAGCCCGAGAGGCTCCCCCGGCCCACAGGGCCATGAGGTGGCCGGGGCCGAGGCAGGGGCGGCTGGAGCCTGTGGTGCCCGGCAGCACCTCGGCGGCGTGGCCGTGCAGGAGCGGGGCCAGGGCCTCAAGTAAGTGCCAAGCTTACTTGTGGTTTTTGTTTGGTTCGTAGTACTGGGGATTGAACCCAGAGGCGTTCTACCTCCGAGTTATACCCCAGCCCGATTTTATTTACTTGGAAACGGTCTCACTAAGTTTCCAAGGCCGGCCTCGGGACCTCTGCTCCTCCTGTCTCCACCTCCCAGATACTGGGATTACAAGCGTGCACCTAACTACCACAGCCGGTTCCATTTGTTTGGGATTTTGTATTTTGCTTCTGTTTTAGTTTTTTTCACATGGACCAGACCTGGCTCAAGGAAAGACAGCACCCAAGCCCCAACCTTCACCTTCCGCACGCAGAGTGGACAGGGAGGCGTACCCCCAGCCAGAAGACAAGTTGAGGCAGGTTCCTGGCCCGCCGCAGGCTCTTGGGGCCCCAGGAAAGCCCCTATGCGCGCCTGTACTCCCAGTACTTAGGAGGCTGAGACAGGGGGATTGCGGGCTCGAGGCCAGCCTCAGCAACTTGGTGAGGCCCTCAGCGATTTAGCGAGACCCCATTTTGAAATTAATAAAAAAGGGCTGGGGATCAGCTGGGCGTGGTGGGCACACTTGTAATCCCAGCATTCGGGAGGCCGAGACAGGAGGATCGTGGTTCGCAGCCAGCCTCAGCTACTTAGTGAGGCTCTTTGCAACTCAGGGAGACCCTGTTTCAAAATAAAGAATAAAAAATAGGTGAAGCTCAGAGTTAGAATGCCCTGGGTTCAATCCTAGTATCCAGTTTTTAACATGAAAGCTCTGCAGCCCGCTCTGCGTCTACAGGGGGTGGCCGCAGAGCTCGCTCTGGAGTACACCCGGATCCTGGGACCTCTGGGAGCACCCCGCGCCATAAGCTGCGGCCGGGCTGGCCCAAGCACGGGGGCCTTTTCCGCCCTTGCCCTGCTGCAGGGAATTTGAGCTGGGGAAATTGCTGAGCCCCGGGCCGTCTCGCCGCCGCCCAAGTGTGTGCAGGCAGCCTGGCCAGAGAAATGAGAACCACATGGGCTGACCTGCCCAGAGGGGGCGCCCACCCGGCCGGCTGGCCAGCCCTGCTCAGGCCAACACAGGAATGCGCCTCCCAGGCAGGACCTCAGGCCCCACCGCCTTGTGACGTGATGAATTGTCAACATCTGGGCCATAATTACTAGGCCCTGGACTGATAATCCTGGTAAGCCCCTCATCCAGGGGCCCCTTGGCGGAGCATTCCGAGGCCTCCGCTTCCCGACGGGAGCTGTCGGCATTAATTACAACCAGAAAGCAAGACAGTCACCGGCTCCGGCCTGCTCGGCATCTAAGTGCCGCCAGTTTGTTGGCTTGGTTCGGTAGTGCAGACGTCTCCCTTCCCCGGGGACGCTGAGCCAGGCAGAATGACCAGTTTCAGCCGGGCCCTTGCCCCGTTCCCTTCCTCCCTGCCTTGAGAGAGCTCACAGGAAGCCATAGGGCCAGCCCCGCAGTGTCCCGGGCTGGTGAGCACTGGGAAGCCCCAGAACGGAGCCACCAGACTGTGTCCCAAACTCATTTCACCAAGAAACTCCCCCTGGAGCTGGTGTGGTGGCACACACCCGCAATCTCAGCCACTCAGGAGGCCACGTCAGGAGGACTGCAAGTTTGAGGCCAGCCTGAGCAGTTTAGTGAGACCCTGTTTTCAATATAAAAAAAAGTTAGGCCAGGCGTGGTGACGCACACTTGTAATCCCAGCACTTGGGAGGCTGAGACAGGAGGATCACACAGGTTCAAACCCAGCCTCAGCTACTTAGTGAGGCTCTCAGCAACTTAGTGAGACCCTATTTCCAAATAAAAAATATTTTTAAAAATAGGTCTGGGAGTATAGCCCGGAGGTAGAAAGCCTCTGGGTTCCACTCCCAGTACCACCAAAAATAAATAAATAAATAAATAAAGAAAGAAAGAAAGAAAGAAAGAAAGATTAAAAAATAAAGAATAAAAGCTGGGCATGGTGGCACACACTTGTAATCCCCGTGCTTGGGAGGCGGAGGCAGGAAGATCGCATAGGTTCGAAGCCAGCTGCGCTGGCTTAAGAGACCCTGTTTCCAAATAAAAAGTATAAAATAGGTCTGGGAGTGTAGCCCGGAGGTAGAAGGGTTCCCAGGAATCCCAGTAACAAAAAATAAAAAATAAAAAATAGGGCTGGAGTGTCGCTCGGAGGTAGAATGCCCCCAGTTCCATCCCCAGTGCCACAATTTTAAAAAAAGTGACCTCCCCTCTATTGCCACGCTGTTACCGTTTCTCCAGATGGCTCTGGGAACCCTGCTTAGGAAAACCTCCACGGCGTGAGGGAGGGAGGGAGGGAGCCCCAGGTGACCGCTGTCGGCGGGTGGGACCCGGAAGGCCACACCAGAGCCCTGCTGCCCGCCCTCCAGGGCCAGGGCCGACCCCTCGCCGTGTCCACTGGCCCCTGGGGTCACGGGTCTTGAGCTGGTCTGGAGAGGAAAGGAGGAAGGCTGGCGAAGGCCCGGCCGAGCTTGTCCTCGGAGAGGACAGCAGCACCGCCCGCTTAAATGAGGGACAAGCAGGAGCCGACGCCAGCCGCATCCCCAGGACTCGGGAGGCTGGGACAGGAGGGTCGCAGTTTCGAGGCCAGCATGCGATAATGTAGCAAGACCCTGGGTGTAGCAGTGGTCGAGCACCCTTGGGCTCAGTCCCCAGTGCCAGGAAGAGCTGCAGAAAGTGCCTTGCGGGGGCCACGCGAGCCGCGGCCATGTGCGGCCCGGGCCCGTTTGCCTTTTGCTCATCCAGAAACATCCTGGAGCCCAGCTGACCTCCCCGGGAAGGAGCCGCTACGCAGCCCGGCTTGTAAGCAGCTGTGCGCTTCGAGCTGGAGCAGAAGGCGTTGAAAACCTCTGGAGGATTTCGTGGCTTTGATCTGGCAGGAGGGGGCCGCTGGAGCAGGCGCTGTGGGGTGGGGCGGGGGACCAGGGGGCCAGGCAAAGGATTGGGGGTGGGGAGAGAGTGCGCCTCTGGGCTACGCCCCAGTCCTTTTTATCTTTTTATTTTATAATTTTTTATTTTATTTTTTTACGGCACTGGAGATTGAATCCCGAGATAGTCTACCTCCTAGTGACACCCCCAGCCCTATTTTTTATTCTTTATTTTGAAGCAGGGTGTCACTGAGTTGCAGAGGGCCTCACTAAGTAGCTGAGGCTGTCCACGAACTGCGATCCTCCGGTCTCAGCCTCCCGAGTGCTGGGATGACAAGCGTGCCCACCACGCTCAGTCCCCAGCCCTCTTTTTTATTCCTTATTTTGAGACAGGGTGGCAGTAAGTTGTGGAGGGCCTCATTAAGCAACTGAGGCTGGCTGCAAACCTGCAATCCTCCTGTCCCCAGCCTCTCAAGCACTGGGATTACAAGCATGCCCACCATATCTGGCTAGCCCTTTTTATTTTGTACTTTTTTGTATTGTTTTGTTTTGTTTTTTGCTTTTTTTTTTTTTTTTTTTTTTTTTGGTGGTGGTACTGGGGTTCCTGGAAGCCCTTCTACCTCCGGGCTACACTCCCAGACCTATTTTATATTTTTGAAACAGGGTCTCTTAAACCACCATGGCTGGCTACGAACCTGCGTGATCCTCCTGTCTCCGCCTCCCAAGCGCGGGGATTACAAGCACGCGTGCCACCACGCCCGGCTTTATTTTGTACTTTTAAAACAGGGTCCTACTAAGTTTCTGAGGCTGGCCTTGAACCTGTGATCCTCCTGTCTCAGCCTCCCAAGTACTGGTTACAAGTATGAGCCACACGCCTGGCTCAACACTGTATTTTATGGGGTTTTTTTTTTGTGTGTGTGGTACTGGGGGTAGAACCCAGGGGCTTTCTACCCCCAGGATACACTGCCAGACCTATTCTTATATTTTATTTGGCTGGCTTTGAACCTGCACAGTCCTCCCGTCTCAGTCTCCCAAGTGCTGGGATTACAAGCGTGCGCCACCACACCCGGCTCACACTTTGTTTAAAATATATATATATAGCCGGGCGTGGTGGCGCACGCTTGTAATCCCCGCGCTTGGGAGGTGGAGACAGGAGGATCGCGCTGGTTCAGAGCCATCCTCACTGGCTTAAGAGACCCTGTTTCCACATAAAGTTAAAAGATAGGTCTGGGAGTGTAGCCCAGAGGTAGAAGGGCTTCCAGGAACCCAAGTACCACATATATATATATATATATGCATGCCAGGCATGATGGCATACGCTTGTACTCCCACGACTGGAAGATGGGAAGATCGCAGGTTCAAGGACAGGTTCCGCAAGTGCTGATATTCTCATCAACCTAGTGAGATGTTTCCAAATAAAATAAGGTAAAACGGGGCTGAGGGTATGACTCAGAGGTGGAACACCCCTGGGCTCAATCCCCAGTACCACAAAAAATAAAAATCAAAAATAGCCGGGCGTGGTGGCGCACGCTTGTCATCCCTGCGCTTGGGAGGCTGAGACAGGAGGATTTCAGATTTGAAGCCAGCCTCAGCTACTTAGTGAGGCCCTGTTTCCAAATAAAGTATAAAATAGGTCTAGGGTTATAGCACAGAGTTAGAAGCCCCTGGGTTCCATCCCTAGTGCCACAAAAAAAAATTTTAATTAAAAAAATAAAAATAAAGGGCCGGAGGTATCGCTAGGAAAGCGGGGTGCCCGTGGCTGTGTGAGCGTCACCGACCCAGCAGACACCCCGAGACTGGACGTGGGGGCAGCAGGCTGAGGCGAGGGGCGTGCAGCGGGAGGGCTGGAGCTTGTCCTTAGGCGGAGGCCCCGGCTCCCCAGGGCCCTGCCGCGCACCTGCGTTCCAGCAGGTTCTCCAAGGCCACGTGGCCGAGGGCACAGTCCAGGGGAGGCCTGGGCACGAAGCGGGAGACAGCGTGGGCCCTGGGCCCTCCCGCCTGCGCACAGGAGAGCGCTCCGAGCTCAGCTGCCGCGCTCCTCTGCCGTGAGGGAGTCGGGCGGGCGTCCACTGCACCTTGGGCTCAGCTCGCCAGGACACGTGGGGGCCGGGGCCGGCCCTGTCCAGGAGGCAGGGAGAGGAAGCAGGCACACGAGACCCGACCCGAGGGGAGAGAGGCCGGAGCCAGCCGCCCCAAGCAGGGCCTGGAGCGCATGGGTCGGCACTGCGCTCAGCCCTGGGCAGGGTGTCCTGCTGGCCTGTTTCCTCCTGGTGAGAGGAGGAGACCAACCTCACAGGCTGCAACCAGGATTAGGATTGAGTATGAACTGGGCACAGTGGCACACGCCTGTGATCCCAGTCCTTGGGAGGCTGAGACAGGAGGAGGGCAGGTTCAAGGCCAACCTCAGCTACTCAGTGAGTCCCTCCAAAACTTCAGGAGACCCTGTTTCAAAGTAAAGAATAAAAAATAGGGCTGGAGGTGTAGCTCAGAGGTAGAATGCCCCTGGGTTCAATCCCTAGTTCCACCAAAAAAAAAAAAAAGAAAGAAAGAAAAAATATTTGCAAAAATATTCCAAAATGCAAACTACTTCTGGTCCCAGCCAAGGTGAGGGCGCTCAGCCAGCCTTTGCGTGGACATAATACGACCGCTCGGGAAACAGGAGTCTAAACATAAAATTCACTTGTTTCATATGTATTTCGTATACGTGGCCTTTGTATACAGGGCCCACGGCTGTCTCCTGCTTCGTGCCCATGCCTTCCCTGGACTGTGCCCTCGGCCACGTGGCCTTGGAGAACCTGCTGGAACGCAGGTGCGCAGCAGGGCCCTCGGGAGCCGGGGTATTTTATATATGTGGTATTTTGTGAAATACTGTGTGTGTGTGTGTGTGTGTGTGTGTGTGTGTGTGTGTGTGTGTGTTACTAGAGATGGAACCCAGAGGCATTCTACCTCTGAGCTACACCCTGAGCCCTTTTTATTTTATTTATTTATTTTTATTTTTTTTTGGTGGTACTGGGGGTGGAACCCAGAGGCTTTCTACCTCTGGGCTATTCTCCCAGACCTTTTTTATATTTTATTTGGAAACAGGCTCTCACTAGGTTGCTGAGAGCCTCACTAAGTAGCTGAGGCTGGCTTCGAACCCGTGCGATCCTCCTGTCTCCGACTCCCAAGCGCGGGGATGACAAGCGTGCGCCGCCACACCCGACTTTTATTTTTTATTTTGATACAGGACCTTGCTAAGTAGCTGAGGCTGGCCATGAACCTGCGATCCTCCTGTCTCAGTTACAAATCCAGGGATCCTAGGTGCCACCACACCTGGCTAAAGCTTTCTCGTCTTTTCTTTGGTGGTACTGGGGGTTGAACCCCAAGGCATTCTACCCCCAAGCTATACCCCCAGCCTGCTTTTATGTCTTATTTGGAAACAGGGCCTCGCCGGATTGAGGAGAGTCTCACTACTTGCTGGGGCTCCTGGAAGCTCCTGTCTTAGCCTCCCCAGTCTGGGGGTCGCAGGCATGTGCCCCCACACCCAGCTGAAATCATCTTAATAATTTTGTGCATGAAACCAAGCTTCCTGGGGCGGAACCTCCCGCACGTGGCATCTTGTCAGTACTCAGAAGCTTTGGATTCTGGAACAGCGTGCAGTTCAGATTTTCAGCTGAGGAACACTCAAACTCGTATTCCAAAATCTGGAAAGAAAAAAACTGAAACAGGCATGGTGGCGCACACCTGTGATCCCAGTACTTGGGAGGCTGAGACAGGAAGATCGCAGGCCCAAGGCCAGCCTCAGCTACTTAGTGAGGCCCTCTGCAACTTAGTGAGACCCTGTTTCACAATAAAGAATAAAAACTTGGGCTGGGCTGGGGGTATAGTTTCCCAGTACCGCAAAGAAAAGAAAAAAAGAAAAGAAAGAAGAGAACTACTTCTGGCCCTGAGCATTTCAGAGAAGAAATACCAAACCTGCATACGCATTCGCACACACACCTTCCTTGCTTATTTCCTGGTTTCACTCAACACACACTTCCCCAGATGCTGAGCCAAGGCCCCACGGGAGGGCTGGAGACCTGGGGAGCGGGGCCTCCTGCTCACCCCGCTGGAGAAGGCCGTGTAGACCACACGTTAACCACGTGTCGTGTGCAACAGCTAGAATCTATGTCCTGGGGGCCGGGACGGATGGCCTGGGAAGTAGAGACTGCTGAGGGGCTTCCTAGAGAAGCCGTAACTCAGCTGACAATGCCCGGGAAGCCAGGGTGGCGGCTGCACAAACCCCAGCAAGGAGCTGCGGCTGTGCGCGCCTGGGTGTGGGGATGCGGGGCGGTGCTGAGAGGGACAGGCCAATGCGGGTGAGGCTTATTGAGTGGGTGGGTGGGCAGCCAGGCAGGGGTTCCCGGGGGTCCTGGGTGGGCGGGCAGCCAGGTAGGGGTGCCAGCAGGGCGCTTGCACAGTGACCGCTGGCCTTGGCCGACCCTCGGAGGCCCTGAGGGTCGCCGAGATGTGCCTACTCCCAGAACCTGCCCTCCTTGGCTGCGGCGATGCAGGCTACTCAAATAGCCACAAGACTCCAGTTAGGAGCTCACCTGGAGCCGCCTGCCTGCCGACAGTGCCCCCCGCCCGGCCTCCTCTCTCTCAGCTCTGCTCTCTGCTCTCCTGACTCTCCCTCAAGCCTCATGTGGCCCCAGAGCTGCAGGCTCAGCCCCACAGACCGCCACTCCACGGCCCAGACGTGACACGGCTCCCCTGGGTCTCCGCCCAGGAACCTGCCGTCACGGCTCCACCCCCTGCGGCCCACCCAAGTGGGGGGTGGGCTCTGCTGTCAGGGGAGGGGTGCTGGGCAGCAGACAATGGGTGGGTCCGTCCCTCACTCCCCCATCCCACGTGGGGTGTGCTCAGACCCGGCCCAGGGCGGCTTCCCTGTCCTAGCATGGTGTAACCTTTGCCTTCTCTTTGCAGGGTCCCCTAGGTCTGGATGGCAAGCCTGTAAGTGACCATGGGGCACCCCGGGGGCCTGGGATGGGGCTGCCCCTGCGGGCCGGGAGCAGCCTTGGGCACCGGAGGGCAGGGCCCGCTGGATGTGTGGCTGAGTGCAGAGAGAAGCCGCTTGGAGGACCCATGAGAGGAAATCCATCTCCTACGCGGGGCATGGTGGGGCACACTTGTCATCCCAGTACTTGGGAGGCTGAAACGGGAGAATCGCAGATTGGGGGACAGCCTTAGCCACTTAGTGAGACCCTGTCTCAAAATAAAAAATAAGACAGGCTGGGATGTGGCTCAGAGGTAGAATGTATAATGCCCTGGGTGCAATCCCCAGGGCCACAGGCACACACAAACACACATTGGAGGATGGACGGAGGGATATAGGTAGGCGGGAGGGTGGATGCGTGGATGGACAGATTGACGGGTGGATGGATGCTACACTCCGAGGGCGGCTGTGTCTAGTCAGCCCTCAAAGTCTGTGAGACCCGGCAGCTCAGGGTCTTGACACATTTTCAAGCTTCCGTGATGAGAAGGCGTCAGGATGTAAAGTTCTCAACACAGGGGCCAGGAGCCTCTGGGCCAGGGGCGTCCCCAGCAGATGAGCAGGGAGATACGGCACAGTCAAGTAAAGAATTGGCTGTGGATGGATGGCAGACAGATATACGGACAGGTGGGGGGGCGGGTAGGTGGGTGGATGATGGATGGATGGATAGGCGGGCGGGTAGATATGTGGATGGATGCATGGATGATCAATGGGTGGGTAGATAGATATATGGACGGATGGATAGATTGATAACTCGTCCATCCAAGGATGAGTGCATGGATCCTCGACTCTGAGGGGCTGCTGCTTCTGGAGACAGGATCTCTGCTGCCTGCCTTCCAGATTCTAGATCACCATCTTGGTGCAGTGGTCTCCTTACCAGTATGTGGCACCAGTGCCGTCTAGGAGGGACGAGTGCTGTGCCCCTCCCTGCTGGAAGGATGGCCATGGGCCCTTGGGAGTGACCCCCAGAGCCCCATCTCCCTCATGCTAAGCCTGGGGCGTGGAGCACTCCTGAGGCCAGCAAAGGCCTGGTCACTAAAGGTTTGTGTGTAGCCAGGCATGGTGGGGCACGCCTGTGATCCTAGCCCTTGGGAGGCTGAGACAGGAGGATCACAGGTTCAAGACCAGCCTCATTAACTTAGGGAGACTCATCAACCTAGCAACACCCTGTTTCAAAATTAAAAATAAAAAGGGCTAGGAATGTAGCTTGGAGGTGGAATGTACAAAAGAAGGGGGGACCTGTGTGTAACTGTCCACTCCGCCTCTCAGCCTTGCCGGCACCCAGGCCCCTCTGCCCCAGCCTCGCCCTCCAGCTCACATCCGTCCTTTCTCCATCTTCCTTTCCAGGGACTCCCAGGCCCCAAGGGAGAAAAGGTACGTACTCCAGATGATTGAGGCTGATGACGGGGCCAGGATCTGGGTTCGCAGCCAGCCTCGGCTACTTAGCGAGGCCCTTCGCAACTTAGTGAGGCCCTGTTTCAAAATAAAGAATTTTTAAAATTGGGCTGGGGGTGTAGCTCGGAGGTAGAATGTCCCTTGGTTCCATCCCCAGCACCACACACACACACACACACACACACACACACACACACACACACAAGACTAGCAGCTGGAGCCCCTGGGGACCGCCGTGGGAGGGCGCCCACCCCTCAGGAAAGCAGGTGGCTGCTTCACAGCCCCTTGTGAGAAAACCTTCCCAGCATTTGGCACTAACAGTGCCAGGAAGGCCGGGAAGGTGTTGCACACGCCTGTAATCCCAGTGCCCGGGAGGCTGAGACAGAAAGATCGCAGGTTCAAAGACAGCTCCTGCAAGTAGTGAGACTGCAGCCCAGTGACACCTTGTTTCAAAATAAGAAGCTGGGTGTGGTGGTGCACTTGGGAGGGAAGACAGGAGGATCTCAGTTGTGGACAGCCTCAGCTACTTAGTGAGACCCTGTTTCAAAATAAAGAATAAAGCCGGGCGTGGTGGCGCACACTTGCAATCCCCGCGCTTGGGAGGCTTAGGCAGGAGGATCACACAGGTTCGAAGCCAGCCTCAGCTACTAAGTGAGGCTCTCAGCAACTTGGTGAGACCCTGTTTCCAAATAAAATATAAAATAGGTCTGGGACTATAGCCCGGAGGTAGAAAGCCTCTGGGTTCCACCCCCAGTACCACCAAAAATAAATAAATAAAGAATAAAAATTGGGCTGGGGGTGTATCTGGGAGATAGAAAGCCCCTGGGTTCAATCCCCAGTAGTGCAAAAACATGAACGAACGAATTAATTAACTAATTAAATAAAACAGGGCTGGGTGTAGCCCAGGGGTGGTATGCCCGGGCGCTTAGGTGGGGACTCCAGCATGATGTGGCCACCCAGTAAGGATGGGTCGGGTTCCCAGCCACCATCCAGCTGAAGGGGCCGTGGAAAGCTCAGGATTTGACGTTTAGAGCCTGTTTTGTATCCGGCTCCACTCCCAATTGCATGGGCTCGGGCAGTTACCTGGCTCGGTGGGCCTCAGTTTCCCCATCTCGTGGAGCCGAGGAGGGCTGCCTGAGCTCGCGGTCTGCATGTTCCCCCCTGAGGAGGAGCGGGGGCGCAGGGGCAGGCCCGCGACGGCCTTGCTGACCGCAGAGGCATCAAGCTGCAGAAAGCGTTCAAACCGGGGCTTCAAGACCCAGACCCTGGTGTCTTGCTGCCTGGGGCTGCAGGATGCACCCTCCCTAACTCCAGGCTTGATAGGACGAGTCCGCAGCCCTGGCCGGCTGGGTGCTGAGGGGATGCGCTGGCAGCTGGCCTTCCGCCAGGGCTGGCTCTGCGGGCCGTGTGACCTGGGGCAGGTGGCGGCTTCTCCCGCACGGCAGTTTCCTCGTAGGAAATGGAGATGCGTGCACACAGCCCGCTGGCTGTTCCCTTAGCCAAGCACAGCGCGCAGCCGGCGCTCAGGTGGGGAGAGGAGCGACGCGGTGCCTACTGACGGCCCTGTTTTTGCTTCCCAGGGTGCCCCAGGAGACTCCGGCCCGCGGGTAAGAACGGAGCCCACTCCTCGCCCGCCGCCCGCCTGCCCGGCCACTGGGACTGGGACTGGTCGGGAGGCTGCGGAGGCAATTCCCGCTGAGACCTATGCTGGGACCCCCACCTGGGCTCAGCCTCTGCTGGAGGACACCCCAGGTTCAGGGAGAGGCACCTCTGAGTCCCTGGGCTCGGGGACACCGGGGGGCGAGGTGGGCTGGGAGGACATGCTGGTCGCCTGCCCCCACGCTGGGTGCCGACTCTTATGACCGCAGTACCTCTTCACAAGGACCTTGGGTCGTCTCTGTCCCCTATGCATGGTAGAGAAACTGAGGAAAGGGGGCTGCACTGTCACCTAGCTGGGGAGGCAGAGCCGAGCTGGGTCAAGTCGGGTGGCTTGAGAAGCCCCCTCTGCCCTTGGGAAGGTCCGTCTCTGGTCTGGGACCGGGCCAGCCCCACCGTGAGCGTGCCCAGAGCGATGGGACAGGAGAGCTGCAGGGCCATGCCAGGTGACCACGCTCATCAGGGCTCCCCAGCCCCAGGGTCGTGAAGGGCAGGCTTCCTCCCAAGCCCCGCACCCTCGCCACGGGCCTCTGCCCCGCGGCATCCTGGGCTCCCAGGACGGGAAAGAATTTTCGCAGGCGCGGATGAGACAGAGGCAGAGGCTGATTTAGGAGAGAAAAGGCATTCGAGGGGAAGGCCAGCAAGAGAGAGAGCCTGGGCGCGCAGGTGTGCAGGGACCCCAGTCCCCGGCACAGGGTACAGCAGGGTGTCTCCCAGGCAGGGTCTTATCTAGGTCTCCATTTTGCCTAAGCCGATGAAGGACAGCCTCTTGGGTGGTGCCCAAGGAGAGCCTTGGTGTGATAAACAGACCCCTCCCCAGGACTCCCAGGGCTGGGGCCACTGGTGAGCTCCTCAGAGGCCTGGGTGGAACAGGCCCCACAGGCTTCCGTACAGTAGCCTTTCTACCTACTTAATTTCTTCTGTCTTACATCAGTCCCCGAGTCCAGTCCCCTGGAAGAAAGCCCTCCCCTCCCAGAAGCAGCTGAGTGCACCAAGTAACAGTTGGCCCCCGGGCCTCGTGGCCGCGCGCTGCTGGGGTCTCTCCCGGGTTCCAGGCAGGGAGACGGGGAGAGGAGCTGGTGTCTCCCCGCCCAGCTTAGCTGGGGAGCGCCCTCGTGCACTTCTCCAGGTCTCCTGCTTCTCCCAACACGGGGGGCGGGTTCCCAGGGGTTCCCAGCGCTGCTTCTGAGGGGCAGGAGCCACCCAGCCACTCCACGCTGCTCCAGCTGCGCTCTGCTAGTCCACGCTAGCCACAGATCCCACCCGGAGTCAGGGGTGCAGAACAGCCCGGCCATGTTGCCGAAGAGCCCGGATTGCACCAGCTCTGCTCACGCTGCCCGCTCCAGCCGGGGAGGGGGATTTGCGAACCGCAGCTCCTGCTCCTCTGACCACCCGTGTTTGCTGAGCAGATGGTTTTCCCGAGGCTCAATCCAGGCCTTCTAAGTAGAGACCACCCCGTGCGCCATCTCCGCATCCTCAAGGTAGAGCGGGCCCCGCCCGCGTGTGCCGTGCTGCCCGCCCCACTCACCCACGCTGCAGGTGGACCTCAGCCGCCAGCCCCGGGGAGGCAGGGCCCCGGCCAGGACCATGCCAGGCGCCTCCCCGGGCCCCGCGCGGCCGAAACCCAGTTTTTGCCTTAACAAATAGTCTAGACCAGTAGTTCCCAACCGGGGTTCTCTGAGCTGCCGGCACTAACAGAGATTTCTCGCCACCACCACCACGGCCTGGCGCTGGGTGACCCACACGCCCTGCAGCCTTCTCCCTTATGTCTGGAATTATAACCCAGTGATGCCAGACTGATCAGAAAATCTGAGTGGCAAGTCGGGCGCGGTGGGCACGCTTGTAATCCCGCGCCTGGGAGGCTGAGGCAGGAGGATCGCGCAGGTTCGGAGCCAGCCTCAACTGGCTTAAGAGACCCTGCTTCCAAATAAAGTATAAAATAGGTCTGGGAGTGGAGCCCGGAGGTAGAAGGCCCCTGGGTTCCATCCCCAGTACCACCAAAAGAAAGAAAGAAAGAAAGAAAGAAAGAAAGAAAGAAAGAAAGAAAGAAAGAAAGAAAGAAAGAAGCTGAGTGGCAGATGTTGAGAGCCTGGCATTTATTTATTTAATTAATTGGGAAAACAAGCAAATTGTGCGTTAAGCCATTTGGGCTTGGTTTTGTTTTGCTTTTGGTACTGGGGATTAAACCCAGGGCCATTCTATCTCTGAGCTCACCCCCTGCCCTGTTTTTTGTTGTTGTTTTTGTGACTACTAGAGATTCAACCCAATGGCATTCGACCTCTGAGCTACACTCCCAGTCCCATTTTATTTTATTTTGTATTTTAAAACAGGGCCTCACTAAGTGTACAGAGGTCTCACTAACTTGCTGAGGCTGGCTTTGAACCTGCAATCCTCCTGTCTCAGCCTTCCGAGTGCTGGGGTTACGGGCGTACACCCAAACCCCGGCTTTAAGTGCGGTTTTCTAGAAAGGTGAGTTTCTTCACAGGGCAGGAGTCCGTGGATGAAATAGTGTCTAAGGGAGCCCGGTCGCTTGGCCATGAGAGGGGGCTCAGCCTCGCCCAGCTCTATAACCCCCAGCACGATCACCCTCTCTGACCCCCACGTAAAGCCAGGCAGGGCGGCACACACCTGGAACCCCAGTACTTGGGAGGCTGAGACAGGAGGATCACAGGTTCAAGGCCAGCCTCAGCAAGTAGGAAGACTCATCAACCTAGTGAGACCCTGTTTCAAAATACAAAAATAAAATAGGGCTGGGAGTGTAGCTCAGAAGTAGAATACCCCTAAACTAAATAAAAGATAGGGCAGGGTTTTTTTCTCTGTGTGTGTGTGTGTGTGTGGTTTTTTTTTTTTTTTAGTGGTACTGGGGATGGAACCCAGGGGCTTTCTACCTCCGGGCTATACTCCCAGACCTATTTTCTATTTTATTTGGAAACAGGGTCTCACTAAGTTGCAGAGAGCCTCACTAAGTAGCTGAGGCTGGCCTCGAACCTGCGCGATCCTCCTGTCTCAGCCTCCCAAGCGCGGGGATTCCAAGCGTGCGCCACCACGCCCGGCAAGGGCAGGGGGTTTAGCTCAGAGATAGAATGTCCCTGGGTTTAATTCCCAGAACCACAATAAACAAACAAACAAATAAACAAATAGGGACAGTGATAGTGCACTGGCCGACTCGTCACAAAAATTGAACTTCTTTTTTCAAATTCAATTTCTTAGTTGAATAAGATGATGTCCAGGCCCGTGGCCGCTGGCGCTGTCTGGGCGTGGCCTTAGCGCCGCCATGCTGGGCTGCCCTGAGGTGGGGGGGGCTCTGGCGCCTGAGGCCTCCCCAGTACTAACCTGGGCCCGAGCTCTGGGACTGGTGTTGAGACCGCCGGCCCCACTTGCCTTCTTTTCGCTGGGCCGTTTCTTTGGGGCCGACTGGAGTCACGGAGATTCGCGTGTGGTTGTGATGACAGCCGCCTGTGCCCTCGTCCGCCCGTGGGGCCACCTCGCCACCGGGGCGCTGGCATCACACGACCCCAGCCTTGCCCGGCCTCCTGCCTGTGCGCTCACGCGCTTGCGTGCGTTCTGTTCCGTGTGAACACCTGTAGGTTTGTGAAGCCACCAGAGGTCCCGCATGCGTCCTGAGAGCCGCGCTCGCCCTCCCCATCCTAAACCCACAGCCTCTGCCTGCAGCTGGAAAGGCCCGCCATTCCAGAGTATTCCATACACCAAGTGACGTGTACACGTATTGATGTAGCCTGTGTGCATGTGTGTTGGTGTGTGTGCACAGACACACGTACCTGTTACTCGAGATTAGACCCAGGGGCATCTACCTCTTAGCTACACCCCCAGCCCTGTTTTAGTTATTTATTTTAAAACAGGGTGTCATTAAGTTGCTCAGGGCCTCACTAAGTTACTGGGACTGGCCTCAAACCTGCAATCCTCCTGTCTCAGCCTCCCAGGTACTAGGATTGCAAGTGTGCATCACTGCACCCAAATAATATATCACTTTGAATCTCACTCCAATGTATAATAAATACACTAATAAAGTACATATATATTTAAAAGAATATTACAGGAGCCGGGCATGGTAGCCCACACTTGTAATCCCAACATCCAGGAGGCTGAGACAGGAGGATCAAGATTAGCAGACAGCCTCAGCTACTTAGTGAGACCCTGTTTCAATATAAAGAAAAAAAAAATTGGGCTGAGGGTGTAGCTCAGAAGTAGAATGTTCCAGGGTACCATCCCCAGTATTGCAAAAAAAACAAAAAAACAAAAAAACTACACAGAGCTGAGCATGCCTGCGCTGTCCTGTGCTTGGGAAGCTGAGCGTGTAGGATTGCAGGTTCCAGGCCAGCACACAGTAATTTAGCAACACCCTGTTTCAAAATAAATAGGGCTTAGGGCTAGGCTGTAGCACAGAGGTAGAATGCCCATGGGCTCAATACACACACACATATGGCTGGATCCTACAGTATGTAACTTTTTGAGACTGTTTTTTCCTTTGTGGTACTGGGGATGGAGCCCAGGGGCTTCTACCTCAGAGCTACACCCCCTGCCCTATTTTTTATTCTTCTTTTGAAACAGGGTCTCACTGAGTTGCAAAGGGCCTAAGTAGCTGAGGCTGTCCTTGAACCACGATCCTCCTGTCTCAGCCTCCTGAATGCTGGGAGTACAACTGTGTGCCACCACGCCCGGCTTTTGTCTTGTGTGTGTGTGTGTGTGTGTGTGTGTGTGTGTGTGTGTGGTACTGGGGTTCCTGGAAACCCTTCTACCTCCGGGCTACACTCCCAGACACTGTTTGTTTGTTTGTTTTGAAGCAGGGTCTCTCGAGCCAGCGCGGCTGGCTTCAAACTTGCTCAATCCTCCTGCCTCTGCCTCCCAGGCGGGGATCACAAGCGTGCCCACCGCGCCCGGCCCCTTGTCTCTCTTATTACTGAGTAGTATTCCGTGGTCTGGATGTACCCCAGCCCGTTACCCGCTGGCCATTAAAGGATTGTTTCTAGTTTACAAAGCTGCTATGAGCTTCCGTGTTCTAGATTTGCGAGGAGCTAAGCTTCATTTCTGAGATGGCCCCGGGAGAGCACCTCCACGCCTTTTAACCTAGCAGGAGCTCACCGACCGGCACGTCTCTCGGGCGAGGCTCAGTGCCCTGTCCAGGAAGCAGAGGCCGCGGGGCACGCCTGCTTCCCACACCCGCCTGCGTCGCTTCTCACCTGAACGCCACGTCGGGGCGTCGGGCACCGGAGAGCCGCACGCCCCTGCCGTCCACGAGCTCCCGGGGCCCTTGCACCGAGGAGCAGGGCGCTGCCTCGCGAGCCCGCCTCGAGGCTGGGGCCGCCCATCCCAGGGAGCCTCTCGGCCGGAGCCCACCCCACTGCCCTCGGCATCGGGCTGAACCCCACCTCTTTCAGGGAGAAAGTGGACAAGATGGAGCTGCTGGGCCTCCGGGGCCCCCGGGACCGCCTGGGGCCCGCGGCCCTCCTGGTGACACCGGCAGAGATGGCCCCAGGGGACCACAAGGCCCCGCGGTAAGAGAAGGCCAGGGTGGGGGCACCCAGGTCCTGGTCACCTACCCAGGAACCCGACCCCTGATCCAGGGCCAAGGCCAACCCCAGCCCTGTCCCTGGGGCTGACCCTACGCAATGCCCAGCCCGGCCCTGACCGGACCCCGGCCCACCTGAGCTGCACCCCGGCCCCGCTCACATCTTGACCCCCACCCAGACGCTAACCCCAACCAAACCTTAAATCTAACCCTAACCCGGTCCTTACCCCAGTCAAGACCTGGCCCCAAACTCCTCCAAATTGGCAAACTCTTATCCGGACCCTGGCCCAGCCAACTCCAGACCCTCGGCTCACCTTGCCCCCTGGCTCCCGACTCCCGAGCCCTGACCTCGTCTGCGCAGTGGGGAATGACGCGCGCTCTCCAGGGCTGGCAGGACAGGGAGGCGGGGGCCGCGGCCGAGATGGGCCCAGGCCCCGGGTGGGTGCGGGCTCAGCCAAGGGGTCCTCACCACCCTGGGGTCCTCACCGCCGTTCTCACGCCCCCTCAGGGTCCCAAAGGAGAGCCTGGACCAGACGGCGAGGCGGTCAGTACCCCACCTGGGAGTTCCCAGGCCCCACCTCACCTCCCGGGGCGGGGCTGCCCTGTCACCGAGGCTGCTGTCCCAGGCAGAGGGCAGCTGGCCTCAGCTCTAGCAACGACCCGCCTCCTCCTCCTGGGGACTTGGTGTCACCCATTATAAAAAGCCAAAGGTGCCGGGCGTGGTGGCGCACACGAGTAGTCCCAGCACTCGGGAGGCTGAGACAGGAGGGGTTCGAGGACAGCCTCCGCTACTTAGCGAGGCCCTCTGCAACTCAGTGAGACCCTGTTTCAAAATAAAGAGTAAAAAATAGGACTGGGGGTGGCGCTTGGAGGTAGAATGCCCCTGGGTTCCACCCCCAGTACCACAAAAAGCAAAAAAACAAGCCGATGTTGAGATGGCGAGCCAGGCCCGGTGGCCACACCTGTAACCCCAGTGCTTGGGAGGCTGAGACCGGAGGAGCACAGGCTCGAAGACGGCCTCCGCAAGTTGTGAGACTCGGCAACCCAGGGAGCCCTGTTTAAAACAAAACAACCCACAAACAGACCAAAGGTCTGGGAAGTAACTCAGAAGTAGAAAGGCCCTGCTCCAATTCTCAGCAGCACAGCAAACAAGACAACAAAACCCAGTGGTAGGGAGGACCGGCCGGAGCAGCCCCAGCGGGCTCAGTGGTGGGGAGGACCGGCCGGAGCAGCCCCAGCGGGCTCAGCCCTTTCTCTTCCCTCCCTCCAGGGCCCCAAGGGACCCCCAGGGCCCAAGGTGAGTGCCCCCCCAGCCAGGGGCCAGGCTCCCCACCCCCAGAGCCCACACCCACTACCCAGCGGGCCTGCGTCTGGGCTGGGTTTACGCACCTGTTCGAGGCGGGCATGATAACTGGCATAACTTCACACTGAGTCCTGAGGGTCAAATCTTAAAACATACCAGCTGTTTGGGTTTGGTTTGAGTTTGGGGCTTTTTGCGGTACTGGGAATGAAACCCTGGGGCCTTCTACCTCCAAGCTCCACCCCAGCCCTATATTTTATCCTTTATTTTGAAACACGGTCTCACTGAGTTGCAAAGGGCCTTACTAAGTAGCTGAGGCTGGCCTCAAACCATGATCCTCCTGTCTCAGCCTCCCGAATGCTGGGATGACAAGCATGCATCCCCACACCCGGCTAGCTATTGGACTTTAGTAGACTTAGTACTTGGAGCCTTTTTCTGTTCACGGCAAACTCAAGTGGAAGGCACAGAGATGCCCAGACACTCCCAGCCCCACGCGCACAGGTCCTGCCTCCCCCATTAGCAGCTGTCCCCCGCAGAGCACCGCATCCGTTACAGCTGCTGACCACACGGACACTTGCCCAAGGCCCACAGCTTACCTGGGGCTCACTCATGGCGGTGCTGCGTTCCATGGACTGGCCAAATGTGGAGAGCTGTGTCCTGCCTCACAGTGCCCAGCGAGTCACCCCACTGCCTTAGAAACCCTGTGCTCAGCCGGGCATGGTGGCGCACCCTTGGAATCCAGGACTTGACTGGAGGATCGCAGGTTCGAGGCCAGCCTCAGCAACTTGATGAGGCCCTCAGCAACCTAGTGAGACCCTGTTTCAAAATAAAAACAAAATGGAAGCCGGGCGTGGTGGCGCACGCTTGTAATCCCCGCGCTTGGGAGGCGGAGACAGGAGGATCGCGCAGGTTCGAAGCCAGCCGCGCTGGCTTAAGAGACCCTGTTTCCAAATAAAAATATAAAATAGGGCTGGGAGTGTAGCCCGGAGGTAGAAGGGCTTCCAGGAACCCCAGTACCACCAAAAAACAAACAAAATAGAGGTGGAGATGTAGCTCGGAGGTAGAATGCCCCTGGGCTCCATCCTCAGTACCACAAAGGAGAGAGAGAGGAGGCCTCGTGTGAGGACTGCGCTGCTGCCCTCACCTCTCTCTTGCACCCTGCTTCTCCCTCAGGGCGACCCTGGCGCTCCTGGAAAGAGGGTGAGTGACCCACGCGGTGCTTCTTGGCTGGGGTGTCAGGCAGGCAGGGGCAGGGGACAAGGGTGGGGATGGGCCTCCCTATAGGGCGAGAAGGCAGGCCAGGTCTAGCCCCCAGACCCACTCAGAGGTGGGGGCCTTGGGACTGAGGTGACCTCACCCCTCCCAGTCCATCCTCCTGGGCCCTCTGGCATGGCTTTCCAGAACTTTCTTAAGTTCTTCTCCCAGAGCGGGTGCGAATCCCCGACAGGGTGCCTATTCATTTGAATACTCCGTCCGTCCTGAGCAGCGCTCGCAGGCCTCCTCTTCCTGGCCACAACAGTGGTGGGGATGAGTCCTGGCTGCCCGCCGGCGCTGCTCATGCAGACACCTGCCTGGAGGGCTGAGGAGGGCCGCCCGCTGCACGGTGCCGCGGGGCAGGCCCAGAGCGGGGAGAGGCCAGCTGGCCACGAGGGTCCCGCGGCGCGGCCGGGGTGACGGAGCTGTTTTCTCCTCAGGGGGACGACGGGACGCCCGGCCAGCCAGGACTCCCCGGGCCCCCGGGGCCCAAGGTGGGTACACACGCCCCCCAGGGTCCACCTGGCAAAGCCCCTCCGGCCCCTTCAGTCCAGGGGAGCAGGCCAGCGCTCCCCACACCGCTGGTCCTGTGGTTCCCATCTTAGGCGAGCCGGCTCCCTGCGAGTCCCCAAGCCAGGAGCCCGGCGTCACCTGCAGACCTTGTTCCCAGCCCCTTACAAGGGCACCTGGCCAGCCCGCCTCCAAGGCCACCCCAAGCATGGACCCAACTCCAGACGAAAAGGCAGAGGCCGTGGCTCCAGCCCCTGCTCCCCCGTGAGCCGGGGTCCCGGGGAGGCCCGGGCCCCCTGCACCCCTCACCGTGGCCATCCCTATTCCAGGGCGAGCCGGGGAGCATGGGCCCCCAAGGAGAGAGCGGCGTGGACGGCTCCCCGGGACCAAAGGTGACCTGAGGGGTCAGGTGCCCTCCCAGCACCTGCGGCCCCGCAAACCGGGCCCAGTCGATGGGGGCAGAGCGCTTCCGCCTCCGCTTTGCCGGTTAACGTGGGGTCTCAGGAGGGCCTGGGCCACGGTCTCCTTGGACTCCCAACCTGAGATGGCCGGGGCGGCGGCAGCGCGTCTGTCTGGTCCGGTAGCAGGGCCTCCGTGTGGGCCGGCTCTGGGCTGAGCCGCCCCGTAGCCCCGGGCCCCTCTGTACGCAGGCTGGGGTGGGACGCTGGGGTGGGAAGCGGGCCTTGTGGGTCATCTGCCTGGGAGTCCCATTCCTGGAGGGCCCCAGCATGGGGAGGGACCCAGCCCTTGTGGGAGGAGGGCTGGAGGCAGGCTGGGGACCCTGCGGACCTCACTGCAACCGTGTGTCCTCACAGGGCGAGCCTGGCCCCCCGGGCGCAGACGGAGCTGCAGGGCCCCGGGTAAGCGGCTCCCCTCCAGCCACAGAGGGATACATGGGTCCGGAGCCTCAGAAGCCCCCCCGTCCTACCCCAGAGGCACTGCAGGGCCTGGGCGGCTTGCGTGTGTGTGTGTGTGTGTGTGTGTGTGTGTGTGTGTGTGTGGTACTAGGGTGGAACCCAGGTGCTTTTCTACCCCCGGGCTATACTCCCAGACCTTTTTTATATTTTATTTGGACACAGGGTGTCACTAAGTTGCTGAGAGCCTCACTCAGTAGCTGAGGCTGGCTTCGAACCTGCGCGATCCTCCTGTCTCAGCCTCCCAAGCGCAGGGATTACAAGTGTGCACCACCACGCCCAGCTGCCCAACATCTTATTATTAAATAAGAGGCCCTGCACTGAGCCCACTCTGCTCTTTTAGACTTTGTCCCTGCTGCCCAAACACAGGAGGTCGGTTTGCCGCAGGTGTGACCCTGCCCACTGTGGCCGTCCCAGCCCCACGCAGGCTCGGTGTCACAGGGACACGGCCGCCCAGCCTGCACAGGCTGGGCCCAGGCTGTCCGTTCCTGGTGTGGGCTGATAGTGACGGCTGCGCCCCAGCACGGCTCCCCCTCACCGCTTCCTCTCCCGCCTCAGGGTCCCCCCGGCCTCAAGGGCGAGCAGGGAGACACAGTGGTGATCGACTACGACGGCAAGATCTTGGACGCCCTTAAGGTACCGTCCTGGACACCTCGGGTGTTCACCTCCCAAGGGAAGCCCCTCGCGTTGCATATCAATTCCGCCCCACCCAGGGGCCAGAGGCAGCTCTGCACGAGGACCTGTTTTATTAGCTGCCTGAGAGGGAAACTGGAGCTGAAGGAGCCGCTATGAGTGTGGCTTGTGTGGCCCTGAGCTCCCTAGGAGACAAAGCAAAAAGGGAAGTCCCCCCAGAGCATAAGGCAGAGCATCCCCTGGAGGCCAAACCCAGGGCGTCTCCTGGGGCCTCCCGGGATCCCTGACGGAGCGCTCGGTCTCATATGATGCTGAGGCAGGAGGAAGGAGAGGCCCGCCCAGGGACCCCAGGGCGCGTGTGAGCTCTGGCTGCCTCGGGGAGGCTGGCTGGGGAGCGGTGGGCAGGGAGCCCACCGGGGAGGTGGACACTGGGCCTGGACCTAGAGAAGGTGGACAGGACGAAGGACACATAGTCAGAGCAGGACACCCAGTGGAGATGCGGCAGAAGGGCGAGGCCGGTGGGAAGGCGAGGCCTAGGGCTTGTCGCCTGGGGAGTGGGGCCGGCCTTGGCAAGGGGGTGCGAGACAGGGGGCCATCATGGCAGCAACTAAGGGAAGCCTGGGTCATGACAGAACGTCAGGAATGGATCCGTACGGCACGCTTCTAATCCCAGCACTCAGGAGGCGGAGACAGGAGGTTTGCAACTTAGTGAGACCCTGTTTGAAAATAAAGAATAAAAAATAGGGCAGGGTGTGTAGCTCGGAGGTAGAGTGCCCCCGGATTCCATCCCCAGTACCACAAAAGAAAAAACCTTTAGGAATGGCTATGAGGCCCTGGAGACCTCGTCCCCTACCGGTGGGGCCAAAGAACTCCTCGGGACCCCAGGCAGAAGGGCCAGGTGGCCAGGGAGCCCTCGGTCCAGGTGGAGGTGGCCAGGCCACGCAGGCTTCCAGATGTGGTTTTTGCACAATCTCAGAGGCTGGTGGGGGGATCCGAGGTCGCTCCAAGGGGCAATGGGAGCTACTGCACACTTGAGCGGGAGAGCACTGTGAGGATCTGTACTGCAGGATACTGCCTCTGAGGGAAGGCATTCCGGGCTCCCTGTGGCAGCCGACACTGTGGGGACGTAGCCAGTGCTGGATGCCACCTCCCCGTCCCTCACCAGGCTAGCGGGGCTGCCCAGGCTATGTGCCGTGCACCCTGGCGGGTCTGGTGGGAAGCAGGCTGCGGCCCCAGGAGCGGGCGCTGGGGCATCTGAACTCTGACTTCTTGCCTTCCCACACAGGGTCCTCCCGGGCCACAGGGAGCCCCCGGGCCACCAGGGACCCCCGGAGCCAAGGTCAGTGCAGAGGCCCCAGGCCCACCTCCTGCTCGTCTGCCGCACCCCCCCCACCTGCCTGGCATCCTGGCCGGGCTTCAGAGAATGCCCTCAGCCAGGCGTGGCGGCGTGAGCCTAGAATCCCAGCACTTGGAAGGCTGAGGCGGGAGGATCGCAGGTTCAAGGCCAGTCTCTGCAGCTTAGCAGGACGCTGTTTCAAACTCCAAAGGTCTGAGGCTGTATCTCAGAGGTAGAACCCCGGGGTTCAATCTCCGGTACCAAAATAAAAAACCTGTCTAAGCCAGGCATGGTGGTGCACGCTTGTAATCCCAGCCTTTGGGAGGCTGAGACCGGAGGATCGCGGTTTGCGGACAGCCTCAGCTACTTAGTGAGGCCTCTGCAACTCAGTGAGACCCGGTTTCAAAATAAAGAATAAAAAATAGGGCAGGGGGTGTAGCTTGGAGGTCAAATGTCCCTGGGCTTCATCCCCAGACCCGCAAAAAAAAAAAAAAAAAAAAAAAAAAAAAAACCTGTCTAGCCAATCTGAGGACCTTCTCCAGCCCACCACCCCGTGGGAAGCCTTGCCACACATTTAAACACAGAACCTCAGAGTCCACAGGAGCCAGCTTCCCTGTGGCTGGCACCTGACCACGTGCACCCCGCCTTCTGGCTTGGGATCCGGTGCTGCTCCTGAGCAGGGCCTGGGTGAAGCCGCTTTCCAGGCTGTACCGTACCAGCGTGTGGGTCACGGCCACGGTCACGTCTGCCTAAGGGACCAAGCAAAGGCAGGGGCGGAGGCCGGGGTGCCTGGCGTGGGTCTCAGCACCCGGAGGGTGCCTTCCTGGAAGCCCCTGGGACTGGGAACTGGTCAGGGAGGCAGCGGGTCCCTCTCTCAGCTCCTCTAACCTGTTCCCTCCAGGGCGAGCTCGGACTGCCTGGTGCCCCAGGAATCGACGGAGAAAAGGTCTGTGCGTCTTGAGTGCTGAGTGTGTGTACAGCCACGCATGTACAGAGTTTGAGAGAGGCGACCATGAGAAAGAGGCCACGGAGCCGGGCGTGGTGGCACACACTTTTAACCCCAGTGCTCGGGAGGCTGAGTGGGAGGATTGCAGGTTTAAGGTCCTGGATTCAATTCTCAGTATCCTATGTAAATAAATAAAGCCATTGTGGCCGGGCGTGGTGGCACACGCCTGTAATTCCAGTATTTGGGAGGCTGAGACAGGAAGATTCTAGGTTAGAGTACAGCCTCAGCAAGTAGTGAACCTCTCAGAAACCTAGTGAGACCCTGTTTCCAAAGAAAAGTAAAATAGGGCTGGGAGCGTAGCTCAGAGGAGGCTTCTGGGTTCCATCTCCAGGGCCACAAAAAAAAAAAAAAAAAAAAAAGGAAAGAAAGAAAGAAAGAAAGAAGAAAGAATAAAATAGGGCTGGGGGTGTGCTAAATGCTTCTGGGTTCCATCCCCAGTGCCACAAAAAAAAAAAAAAAAAAGGAAAGAAAGAATAAAATAGGGCTGGGGGTGTGCTCAGAGGTAGAATGCCTCTGGGCTCAATCCTCAGTACCAAATAAATAGATTAATAAACAAAATAAATAAAAGCATGGGGTCCAAGGCGTCGTGCAGACCGGCATCCACCCCGGGCCCCGGTGAGTGGCTGGCTCCAAAGCTCGTTTGACCCACAGGTAGGAGCGGTCGCAGGCCTTACGGGTTGGCCGGCTCTGTGGACAAGCCCCTTTGTGCAGCGGCCGGCCGTGGAGCCGGCCAGCAGATATTTGCCAAGGCTGTGATGGTGGCTGCTGGTGTCACTGTAGTGTGTGTGTGTGTGTGTGTGTGTGTGTGTGTGTGTGTGTGTGTGTCACCGTGCAGACATTAGCACGGCCCCTCCGTCACCTGCTGCCTGTGGATGTGTCTCCCGCTGGGCCCCTAGTGGACAGGACGGCCGAGTGAAGGGGTGCTGGGGCTCCACGGCCCGGGGTGGGACCCAGGGCCGACCCAGAGTCTCGAAGAGGCTGCGGCTGTGCTCCGCCCACACCCAGGCTCGCAGGGGTGGGGGCTGCTCAACAGCTCCCCATGGCAGAGAGTGGGGGCTCCCCTGGCCTGGACGGAGCTCAGGGGCCCCCTGGGGTGCCAGAGCGCCCTGATCTCCTACTCTTCTGACTTGCAGGGTCCCAAAGGAGCGAAGGGAGACCCCGGAGAGCCGGGGCCAGCTGGGCCCAAAGGGGAAGCCGGCGAGATGGGCGTCTCCGGCCTCCCGGTGCGTCACCGGCTTAGGGCCGCCCTGCTTGCTGTGGGGGTGGGTCCCGTGTGACCGTGTGCCCCACAGGGTGGCTGCTGGGCTGGGGGCGTCGGGGAGGCAGGCTGGGAAGGGCGTCGCCCTGAACAGGCTGGTAGGCTCAGGGCCCAGCCCCGCCTGGGGACCCTGGCAGCCCAGCACTGCCGCGCTGAGCCGCTAACTCCTCACCTGTACAGGACCTGTGCCTGAGCCGGGCAAGGTGGTGCACACCTATAGTCCTAGTGCTTGGGAGGCTGAGACTGGAGGATCACAGGTTTGAGTCCAGCCTCAGCATCTTTGTGAGACCCTGTTTCAAAATATAAATAAATAATAAAAATAAAAGGGCTGGGGTGGGCCTTGGAGGTAAAATGTTCCTGGGTTCAATCCCTAGTACCAAAAAATAAAAAATAAATAAGACCTTGCTGTATTTGGTGAGGCCGCAGAGGTGAGCCTGGGAAGCCGGGCTGGGGAAGCAAGTTGGCCAGTGGGTAGACTGCCCTGGGCGGGGCCGGGTTTGCGTCCTGTTCCCTCTCCTGGCCCTGGGGCCTGGACAGGGACGGACCTCCTCATACCTGGGTTTCCTCGCTGCTAAGATAGGATGATAATTCCCTGCTCTGTGAGAGAGGACGCAGACAGAGCTGAGCCGAGCGGCCACAGGCGCTCACCGTTGTGGCCGGTTGGGAGAGCTTCTGGGTGCCGAGTGGCCAGTGGGGCCTGTCACCCCAGAGCCATCGTCCCCTGAGGGTCTCAGCTGGCGGTGGTGCTGGGGCTGAACCCAAGTCACGGCTGCTCCCAGGCACATAGTTACAAACCACCGCGCACCCCCACATGCGGCTCCATGACTCGGGGAAACCTCCTCACTGTGTGTGGGGAGCGGGGAAGGCGGCCGGGCCCAGGGGTGATTTGGGGAGGGACACGAGGTCTCACAGGCCACCCCATCCCACAGGGCGCTGACGGCCCCAAGGGGGAGAAGGGGGAGCCGGCACCAGAGGAACTCCGGGACAGCCTGGTAAGCGGGCTTTCCCAGCACCCAGCCCAGGCCCGTGGGAGCCCCGAGCCTTGAGACAGGAGCCCCCCGAGTCTGGCCCAACCCAGGGCAGAGGGGGGGCACCAGGGAGCCCCGGCTGGGACCCAAGAGCCAGCGGGAAGGAGCCTCGCCCCAGGGGCTGCGGGTGACTGACCCCTCTCTGACCTTTCCTAGGCCCGAGCCATAATGGAGCCAGGACCCCCCGGACCCCCCGGGCCGCCCGGGCCCCCGGGCCCCATGGTAAGTGTTGCGTGGGGAACCGGAAGGCGGGGCCTGCTGGGCTTCCCAGGTTTTTGTTCTGAGTCACGTGTGGGAACAATCGCCCAGCTCTTACGCTACAAGCGATTGTGTTATTATAAAGATGGAAAAGTAGAAACAGATAATGAAGCCTGCACCCCAAAGGGGTGTGGGTGAGAAGTGAAAATAATTCACTGGAGGTCTTGGGATCCAGAACAGTCTTACACCAACCCACAGTACCCGACTAGCCCCGCCCCTCTCGGGAAAGGTCTCTGGACGGGGGACTCCTTCCTGTAGACCTGCCCTGTCTCCTTGTTCCACTCCAATAGAGGCTTATGGCATCCCCCACACCCTTGGGAAATTTAGCGTAGCCTAGAAATGTAAGAGGCCCTGGGCTGCCTCTCCTTTCCTGCTGATCACCCTGGTGCCTGGCGCGCTGCAGGGCCTCTTCCCCGCCTGCCCTGCCTCCAAGCTCTGGCCTTCTAATACCAGAGTTATTTTCAAAGACATTTGGAAACCATTTCCCAATACTGGCACAGTAAGGACAGCTTGGTTTAAAGTAGCCGGGATACCAAGAGGGCAGCGAGCCTGGGCCCCAGAGCAGAGACCCGGGAGGGCAGGCCTTCCTGGGGAGCAGGGCAGTCAGGAAAGAGGGCGCAGCTGGTCTCTCGAGGGGCCCAAGCCTGAAGCCCACTCCCAGCCGGCAGCCTCTCATCCGCCTTCTCCTCCTTCTGCAGGGCCTCCAGGGAGTCCAGGGTCCCAAGGTGAGCGGGAGGGATGCCCTGCCTCTCAGATCCTGTGGGCTCATCCACCGATAAGGCGGCACCCGTGCTCAGCCCTGACCCAGCCCCAGCCCCCCAGCCGGGCCGCCTGTGCTCTGCCTCTCACTGCCCAGAGCCGGTCCTCCGTCCCCTCTGTTCGCTCCGCCACCCCGAGCCTCTGTCCTACCCCAGCCCTCTCCCTGCACGCGCGGCCGCTGGCTGGCCCCCAAGTGCCCGCAGCCCACACCGGAAGGCCTCATGCCCCTAAGGCCTCCAGTGCAGTGGGCCCACGTGCCCCTGGCAAGGCGGGCACATAAGGGAAGCCCACCGGCCTCTGCCGCGCCATCGCACTTGCCCATGGGGACACGTGTCCACTTCCCAGCTCGAGGCTGGACAGAGGCCTCCAAGTCCAGGACCTCCACATGGGGGTCAAGTGTGTGGCCCAGTCAGACATGCCGCGTCTGGTCCTGCTTCGGCCCCGTCCCCATGGCAGCGGCTGCCGGGACCGCCCAGAAGGGCACAGGAACCCGACTGGCACTCAGCCCACTTCCGGCCTGTGGCCGGGCTCTCTCTGCCCACCCTGCGCCCGTTTCCTGACCTGTGCAGTGGGTGTCACCAGCCCCCATGGTTCCTGAGGGATCCCACGGGTGAAAGAAAAATGTCCACGGCCGCGCACCATTGCCCTCGCCGCTGAGGAGCCGGGCCGGCAACCGAGCCCACCCTCTGCCGGGCCCCAGGCCAACCCTGCGGACCCTCCCCTCTGATTGTCTCCTTTGCTGCAGGGCCTGGACGGAGCCAAGGGAGAGAAGGGCGCATCGGGAGAGAGGGGCCCGGGCGGCCTGCCTGTGAGTGTGGGCTTGGCCTGTCCCCGGAGGGGCTAAGCCCTGGCTGCCAGCGCTTGACCCACCCTTTCCCCCCAGGGGCCAGCGGGCCCGCCGGGCCTTATTGGGCTGCCAGGAGCCAAAGGAGAGAAGGTAATCCCCTTCCTGGACTTCCCTCCGCCAGGGTCCACACCCCCAGTGCGGCTCAGCAGGGCGGAGACCTCGCACACAGCTCCTCCCGCCTCTCTCCATGCCTGCTGCTCGTGGGTCTCCCTGCCCCATGTACGTGGCCAGCCCTCAGCGGGGATCCCAGCACCCCTCCCTGCCCTCACCCCTCTCACTGTCTTTCCCAGGGCAGACCCGGAGAGCCAGGACTAGATGTACGTTCCTCACCCTTCCCTGGGAGTAACTGGGCCTCCTGTGCAGGCCTCTGCCCTCCTGTCGTCCACGTGGTGCCCAGTGCGGCTAGCTCAAGTGCGGCCCTTTCCCCCGGGCTGCAGCTGAGCGGCTCCCAGGGACCTCTGACAAACCAGTGACAGCCCCGAGTACAGGCTTGGGGGATGGATCGGGGATGGATGGACAAATGGGAGGATGGATGGATGGATAGGTGGACGATGGATAAACAGAAGGAAGGATGGGTGAGGGTGGCTGGTGAGGGATGGATGAGGGCTTCCCTGGTCTCTGTCCCCAGCCAAGCCTGGGCCAGCGCAGGCAGCACTGACTGTCAGACATCCGCCCGAGCAAGGGCTTCCTGCTGTGGAGGGGGCAGAGCTGGTGTCCGGGGCCTGCTCTTCCCTGGACACCACAGTCCAGTGTCCAGGAGTGGGCGGGGAGGGAGGGGTCAGTGGCAGACAGGAGAACAGCTAAGATGCGGAGATGGAGTCGTGGGCTGCAGCCTCAGCCTGGCTGCCAGCTTAACCTTTAATCCTCCGTCAGGGTTTCCCTGGACCCCGGGGAGAAAAAGGCGACCGGAGTGAGCGTGGAGAGAAGGTGAGGGCCCAGGAGGCGGGAGGGGAGGCCGGGACTGAGCGCAGGGCTTGGCGGGCGCACCTCCGGGATCTACTGGCCAGCGGCCGCTGACCACCTCCCTCCTCACGCAGGGGGACCGAGGGCTCCCGGGCCGCAAGGGAGTGAAGGGCCAGAAGGGAGAGCCGGGGCCGCCGGGCCTGGACCAGCCGTGTCCTGTGGTACGTGCCGGGGCTGAGCGCGACCCCGAGTCTCAGAGAGAGGCCGCGGGCCCCACAGCGGCGGCTCCGGCACCGCCATGCTGTGTACAGGGGAGAGGGTACCGAGGCTGAGCTAGGGCACCCTGCCTCTGAGCTCCAGCACCAGCCCTTTCTAGTTTTTACTTATTTTACCCTATTTTTGGTACTGCGGATGGGACCAGGGGCCTTCTACCTCTAAGCTGCAGTCTCCTTTTATTTGGAAACAGGATCTTGCTAAGTTGCTGAGGGTCTGTTATTGAGGCTGGTTTTGAACCTGCAATTCTCCTTTCTCAGCCCCCCCCATAGTGGGATTACAGGTGTGCACCAGCCCACCCGGCCTGCCTCCTTTTTAATTTTGAGACAGGAATGCACCAAGTTGCCCAGGCTGTCCTTGAACCTGCGATCCTCCTCCCTCAACCTCTCAAGTAGCTGGTGTTACAGGCGTCCACTGTCGCACTGGCCGTGACCCTCCCGTGGATGTGCTGGGGATGCGGCCCCTATCGGCAGAGGCCTGGCCAGGCCCGGTGTCCCCTCCCCAGGGTCACTCTCCCCTCCTTACTCAGCCCTGGGTCAGGACTAGCTCAAGCAGGGACCTATTTTGGTCTGGGGGGAGGGGCCAGGCTAGGAGCCCTGGGACAGGGTCAGTGCGCGCCGGGTCTCCTGCCTGGGGTCTCTCGCTCCCGTCTCCTCTCCTTCCCAAAGGCGCCTTTTCTGGTCTGGGGTGGGCAGCCTCCTCCCAGCCCCTTCCTCTCCCGCACAGTGGCCCTCGACAGCAGAGCCACACCTCCTGCTTTCTGGAAGGCAGGAGGATTCACCTGCCAAACCTCCCCGCACAGAAAAGACAGGAAAC
Source organism: Muscardinus avellanarius (assembly GCF_963383645.1). Lineage (NCBI taxonomy): Eukaryota > Metazoa > Chordata > Mammalia > Rodentia > Gliridae > Muscardinus > Muscardinus avellanarius. The sequence goes on from NC_137793.1 coordinate 1,360,083, forward strand.
AGAGCAGCTGGGTCAGCCTGGCGTGGCGGCGCACGCTTGTCACCCCAGCACTCGGGAGGCAGAGACCGGAGGATGGCAATTCGCGGACAGCCTCGGCTACTTAGGAGGCCCTTCGCAACTCAGTGAGACCCTGTTTCAAAAACAAAACAAAACAAAAAAAAGACTAAAAAATTAGGGCTGGGGTGGAGCTCGGTGGTAAAATGCCCCTGGGTTCCATCCCCAGTACCACCAAAAAAAAAAAAAAAAAATCTGGGTCTCCTACTAAAGTTGCCAGCTGTTCACACCCGGCCACCCAGCTAGACCCAGGGGCCCTGCCTGGTCCTCGCCTCCGGGGAGCCGCCTCAGCCCTGGGGCCTTTGTCTTTGAAACAGGAGCACCCTCGGCGTGGAGGCCAGCGTGTGGCGCCAGGCTCCCCGGGCCCGGTGCGGGGCGGAGGGCCCTGCCCTGCGGTACGCGGTGTGGCCTGCGTGTGCTGTGCCGGGCTCCTGCCCGCGCGTGCCCGCGCTCTGCTCTGCCTGCCCTCCCTGCTCTGCCCGCCCTCGCCCCGTCCCTGCGGCCCCAGCCTGTGCCCGCGTGTGGGTGGCAGTCCCCGGAAGTGCTCTGTGTGCCTGAGCTTTGGAACAGAGTGCAGAGTCTCCTGCCCGGGGCTCCAGGGACGCCTGCCTCCTGCTCAAGTCGAAACTGAGTGGACACTGCTGGTGCCTCAGGCCCGGGCTTAGTGTCCCCCGCTGGCCTGAGCCCTCTCTGCCGCTCAGATCCTACTGCGGAGCTCAGAATGGACTGGCCAGATGCCACCTCTTGAGTCATCCTTAAAACACTCCTAAGGGCGTCCTGCCCAAGCCCGAAAGCCCACAGGCTGCCAGGCCAGGGGGCCAGAGCACACTCAGCGCTGCCGGGCTGGGCCGGGGCCGGGCGGCCTCCTCCTGGCCGGCAAATGTCCAGCTCAGTGTCATCACCTCGCCGTGACCTCCTGCTTCTGCCCGCTGCGCAGGAGTCCCAGCAGTCACAGTGAGGGCCCTGTGAGGGTGCCGTGGCCGCAGTGTCCGGGCAGAGACAGAGGACTCTCCGGCCTGCCTTAGCGGGGCCTCGGCCTCACAGGGCAGCTCCCGGGACCGGGTCTCCATCAGACCTGGGAAGGGTGTGGGGCAAGACCACACTCCCATCCCTGTAGCTGAACCCTCCTTCCTTTCCAGGGCCCCGATGGGCTGCCCGTGCCCGGCTGCTGGCATAAGGTACCTCAGGGAAGGGTCTGGGGCAGGCTTGGAGGGGTGGGGAGGGCCGGGGACTGGGCGCCCCCAGAGTTCTGGATTTCCTAGCGTCCAGCACAGAACTGAACAGCCAAGCCGGGGTCCGCGCGGCAGCCCTGGTTTTGACTGGTCACATGGCCGAGGTTTGGGGCCAGCACCCCGGCCGATGGTGCGTGACCCTATCGGTCACATCGGCCTCGGCCAGTGCGTGGCCCCACGGGGCAAAGCCACCGATGCTTCCTGGGACTCTGTCCAAACTGCCCGCCGAGGGGGCCCGGGAAGAGAGCATGGGGCGACACCTGTTCCGGAAGAGGGGGCGGGATGGGAAGCTGGTGCTGGGCGGCCGACAGGCAGGCGGGGACCTGCAGGTTATGTCACCTTCATCCCTGCTCCTTCTACAGTGACCGGAGGCCAGCTCGCCACCTGTACAGACCCGTATGGACGTTTTAACTTTTGTAAAAACAAAACAGTAATATATTGATTGTCTTTCACGGAATGCGGCACCCATGGCCCAGTAACAATAGCGGGTGTGCTGCCCAGCCCCGGGGTGGCCAGAAGGTGCAGCCAGCAGGAAAGCCCGTGGGCCGGCCGGTCCAGGGGAGCGCATGCAGGGGCCCCCGGGGCCTGGCCCTCCCCGGGGAGGAGACGAAGGTGCAGGCACCCAGCCCGGCGAGGCGGGAGAGATGCCGGGTTGGGCCTTCAGTCACCTGAGCAGCAGGCTCAACTCTCCATGGCCCGGCAAGAGCTGGCCCGAGCCTTCAGGTCAGGCCATGACCAACAAGGCCCTCAGATGGCAGACGCAGCCTCGGACTGGGCGACAGCCAGCTGGCCCTGGACCCCGAGGAGGACGAGGCTCCCGCCAGCACCTGCAGCCGGCCCCGGGAGACGTCGGCAATGAGCACCCTGCGGGGCCCCAGGCCAGTGTGCTGCCGGACGGTGTCCTCCGGCCACGAGCAGCGGCCAGGCCCTCTGATCGCCGCGGCATGGAGCCAGTGCAGGAGCCTATGGTCCCGAGTGTGTGAAAGACAGTCCCGCTGGCGGCGCCTCCCGCAGCGCAGGACAGGAAGGGACTTGGCGGGCCTGGGACTGGCCTCCAGCTCCGAGTCTGGGTCTTACCCGGCCCCCTCCTTCTCAGCATGCTGGCCAGCCTGGCGGAAATGTGTCTCCCAGAGAGGCTGGGCGCCCGCGGGCCTGAACAGGGTCCTGTGCCCTGGACCGTCCACTCTGACCCCGGCTTTGCCACCTCTACCAAAGGTTCCCCGAGGCCAGCTGTGACCTAGCTCCTTGCCTTCCCGCTCTGTGTAATAAAGCGCAGATGTGTGTATGGGTGTGCCTGTCCGCCCTGGTTTTTATTCATTTTGAAAGAGGATCTCACTGTTGCTCAGTAGCTGAGGCCGTGCACCCAGATGCTCCGGTCTCAGCCTCATAAGTACTGGGATTACAAGCGTGCGCCGCCGCGCCTGGCTCCTATGTTTTTTATTCTTTTTTATTCTTTTTTTTTTTTTTTTCAGGTCTGGGGATGGAACCAGGGCATTCAACCTCCGAGCTACAGCTCCTGCCCTATTTTTTTATTCTTTATTTTGAAACGGTCTCACTGAGTTGCAGAGGGCCTCACTAAGTAGCTGAGTCTGTCCGCGAACTGCGATCCTCCGGTCTCAGCCTCCCGAATGCTGGGATGACAAGTGTGCGCCACCACGCCTGGCAGGATAGTAGATCTTGTCTTGTCCATTTAAGAAAATGTCCGCTGCCCCCCACCCTGTAAAGTGGAACAGCAGTGCACAGCGCTGCAAGGCCAGGGAGGGCCTCCCTCTCCCAAAGCCACTCCATGGCTTTCATGCCAGCAGGACCCCGCAGCAACGCTCAGAAGGGGACCCAGTGAACACGCACACTTCACAGATGATGAAACCGAGCACATCAGCGTGGCTAGAAAAGAAGGGACCAGCAGCGACGGTGCCTCAGGCCTCCTTCCCCCAAGGACCGAGCTCTAAAGGAGGCCAAAAACCAAACTAAATACACTAAAATTAGAAACTGCCAGGCGTGGTGGCGCACACTTGTAATCCCAGCATTCGGGAGGCTGAGACAGGAGGATCCGGGTTAGTGGACAGCCTCAGCTACTTAGTGAGGCCCTCAGCAACTCAGTGAGACCCTGTTTCAAAATAAAGAATAAAAACTAGGGCAGGGGGTGTAGCTCAGAGGCACAATACCCCGGGTTCCATCCCCAGTACCGCAAAAGATAAAAAATAAATTAGAAATAAAATAGAGCTGGGGATGTAGCATGGAGGTAGAATGTAAAAAAGAAATAGCTGAAACTGCAGGGCGTGGAGGCCATGTGGGTGGCTCCACCCAAGAGGAGGCCACAGTGAGAGGACTGGTGGCCACGGTTCTGCGCCCCGCGCGCACACATGAACACACACACACGCACGCACACACACGCGCGCGCACACACACACACACACACACACGCACGCACAAGCATGCGCACCCGGGCGCCAGGGCCTCCACCCTCAGGCCACAGGGACTGACGTCCTGCAGGCTTGGTTGCAGATGAGAGGCTCCGCTCAGTGTGAGGAGACCACAAAGCTCTTGGGACAGAGCCCCTGCGCCGGGCCGTCCGTGTCACAGAGAGCAGAGCCCCTGCGCCGGGCCGTCCGTGTCACAGAAGCAGCGCAGCCTTCGGAAGCTACTTAGTGAGGCCCGGTTTCAAAATAAAAGAATAAAAAATAGGGCTGGAGGTGCAGCTTGGAGGTAGAGTACCCCGCGTTCCACCTCCAGTACCGCACACAAGACATCGTTAAGATGGTAAATCCTGGCGTGCATAGTACACTCTAATAAAAGTGTCAGAAAGAAAAGGATATAAGAGTGTTCTTTAACCAAAGCCTTAAGCTTTCTACAGCTTTTCTTCTTTATTTCGGTACTGGGGATGGAACCCAGGGGCATTCTACCTCGAGTTACACCCACAGCTCTGTATTTTATTTTATTTTATTTTATTCTTGGTGGTACTGACTGGGGTTCCTGGAAGCCCTTCTACCTCCGGGCTACACTCCCAGACCTATTTTATACTTTTTATTGGAAACAGGGTCTCCTAAGCCAGCGCGCACGGCTGACTTCGAACCAGCGCCATCCTCCTGTCTCCGCCTCCCAAGCGCGGGGATCACAAGCGTGCCCACCACGCCCGGCTATTTATTTTGAAAGAGGGTCTCAGTAAGTTGCTGAGCCTCACTTAAGTAGCTGAGGCTGGCCTCGAACCTGTGATCCTCCCGTCTCACCCTCCCAAGTACTGGGATCACAAGCGTGCACCAGTATGCCGCTGCACCCGTCTCTCTAACGCTCTATCTCCAGCTCGTCCCGCCGGGACTCCAGTGGGAACGGCGGCCTCTTGAAGGCCCAGCAGGGCCTTGTGCGCTCCGGCTCCTCCATCCTGCCCGGCTGCGGAGGCCAATGCGTCTGCACGTCCGCGGTCACTGGGCTGGACGCCGGCCTTAGAGCCCTCGAGGCGAGGCCGCGCCTGCGCACGGGCCCGGCAGCCTGCCCGAGCGCCGCGCCGCTCCAGCCCGCGCAGGGAGCACCGGGGTCACCTGGGGACGCTTCCCTGGGGATGGGGAGACACCGCCGGGGCCGGGGCGGGGAGGACCCGCTGCAGGCCGGGACCGCGCCAACGCGGCGGAGGCAGGGCTGGGGCGGGAGCCGCGGCCGCGCGCGGGAAGCGCCTGGGGCGGCTAGGGGCCGGGAGGGGTGGGCGGCGCCCGGCGGTCGCGGGCGTGGTCTCGCTTTGTGGGCGGGGTCAATGGGCGGGGTCGTGGTCGTGGTGTGGCCTGTGGTGTGGGCGTGGTCTGAGTGTCGGGGCGTGGTCGGGTTGTGGGCGTGGCCTAGTTGAGGCGGGCGGGCGCGTCTGGTTGGTCGCGGGCGTGGTCGGGGTTGTGGGCGTGGCCTAGTTGAGGCGGGCGGGGCGGAGCGGGCGCGGGCGCGTCCGGTTGGTCGCGGGCGTGGGCGGGGCCGTGGGCGGGGCCGTGGGCGGGGCCGGGCCGCGCCTGTCCGCCCGCCCGGGCTCCGCTGACCGCGCGGCGCCATGGCCGCGGAGCCGCGCGCCAAGGCGGACACGCTGGCCCGGAGGCGGCGGCTCCTCAGGTAGCGGGGGGCGCGGGGCCAGCAGCACCGCCAGGGAGCAGGGCGGCGGCTCCGCACGGGCAGCAGGCTCGCTGGGCCGCGCACGGCGGGCCGGCCGCCTCCAGGCACCCCGGGCGAGGCCGGCTCGCGCAGGCCCCTCGGGCAGGTGGAGCCCGGGCAGCGCCGGCCGCAGGCGGAGGAGGGCGGGAGCGGCTGGGGACTGGAGGGAGAAGGCCGCAGTCCTCCCTCTCAGGCAGCCCGCCCCGCCCCCAGCGCTGCCTGCAGGCTGTTTTACCCTGAGGATCCTATAAAGATCGTCCGCGGCCGCGGGCAGTACCTGTACGATGAAGAAGGGGCAGAATACATCGACTGCGTCAACAACGTGGCTCATGGTCAGTATCCTGTCCTCGCGCTGGCCGGGCCGCCCTGCTGGAGCTGGGCGGCCGCCCGAGTGCAAAGCTAGCCCGACCTTGGCTGAGTGGCCGAGCAGGCCCCAAGCCCTGGCCCTGCCCACCCAGGCAGGCATCAGAGGGCTCGGCGCTGAGCACAGCCCCTGCCAGCTGCGGGACGGCAGGGCCGGGCCCATTCACCGCCTGGGGGCTGTCGAGGAAGCCGAGGGAGGAACTCCTCTGCCCAGCTGGGCTGCCCGAGCTGGGGAAGGAGGAGCGTCCTGGACACAGGTGGCCAAGTGCAGGAGAAGGCTTGCAGGCCTCGCGCCCACATCTCCTCCACCTGCCACCTTGGTGCTTTTGAGCAAGTTACTTAAATCTCGGGACCTCAGTCTGCTCCTTTACAGAGGAGAGACAGTACCGCGAGGCACCTGTTTCCTAGGTTTTGGAGGATTCCGTGTTGGTTAGCGGACCTTGCACTCCACACCTGTTGGCTGTTTTCTGTGTCCTTGGCCGCTGGCAATCTAGAGTTAACCCCAGCCCCAACTCCCGACCCTTGCTTAGTCACCTGAAAGGCCCCAGGAAACCTTGAAGACTTGGAATCTTAGCTAGGAAAGGTGGACACACCTGTGACCTTAATACTTGGGAAGCTGAGACAGTGATAGCGGGTTCAAGGCCAGCCTCAGCACTTTACACTTGACAATTAAAACTAAACAGGACTTTGGGAGTAGGGGTGTAGCTCAGAAGTAAAATAGAACACCCCTGGGTTCAAACCCCAGTACAAAAAACAAAGCCCTACACATCCGCTGCCTGCCCCAGTGCAGGAGCAGGAGCAGAAGCACTCACCTGCAGCCCAGCGATCCAGGAGGCTAAGGAAGGAGGAGCTCAAGTCTGAGGCCAGCTGGGCAACTTAGCAAAATTTATAAACTTCATTTTTAAAACACCGGGGGTGAGCCGGGTGTGGTGGTGCACGCTTGCAATCCCAACATTCGGGAGGCAGAGACCGGAGGATTGTGGTTTGCGGACAGCCTCAGCTACTTAGCGAGGCCCTCCGCAACTTAGACCCTGTTTCAAAATAAAGAATAAAGCCGGGCGTGGTGGCGCACGCTTGTGATCCTTGCGCTTGGGAGGCAGAGACAGGAGGATCGCGCAGGTTCGAAGCCAGCCGTGTGCTGGCTTAGGAGACCCTGTTTCCAAAATGAAAATGTAAAAATAGGTCTGGGAGTGTAGCCCCGAGGTAGAAGGGCTTCCAGAAACCCCAGTACCACCAAAAAATAAATAAATAAATAAATAAATAAATAAATAATAAATAAATAAAAATAAAGAATAAAAAGTAGGGCTGGGGTGTCACTCAGAGGTAGAATGCCCCTGGGTTCCATCCCCAGACTGAAAAAAAACAAACAAAAAACACCGGGTGTGTTGGTGCATGCTTATAATTAATCCCAGTACTTGAGAGCCTGGCAGCTTCACGGCCAACCTCAGCAACTTAGTGAGACTCAGTTTCAAAACAAAAGAATAAAAGCCGGGCGTGGTGGTGCACACTTGTAATCACAGAATTTGGGAGGTTGAGACAGGAGGATCCCAGTTCACCAACAGCCTCAGCTATTTAGGCCCTCTGCAACTCAGTGAGACTCTGTTTCAAAATAAAGAATAAAATCAGGCTGGGGGTGTAGCTCAGAGGTAGAATGCCCCTGGGTTCCATTCCTAGTACCACAGAAGAAAAAAAATTTTAAGGGCTGGGTATATAGTTCAATGGTAGTGCACCCGAGTTCAATCCCCAGTACTGGCCAAAAAAAAAAAAAAAGGCATGTTTTTTTCTGGATAGAGCTCCTCCCAGAGCACCTTCTCCTTCAGCGAGGACCTCCTTTCTAGATCTTCCTCTCAGAGCGCGTCTCTCTCCGCTTTCCTGTGACCCCTCTGCGCGGGGCTGGGGAGGCCGGGCTGGCCGCGCAGTCAGCGTGTGATGGAGGGGCCCTCTTGCAGTCGGGCACTGCCACCCTCGCGTGGTCCACGCCGCACACGAGCAGAGCCTGGCGCTCAACACCAACAGCCGGTACCTTCACGACAACATCGTGGACTACGCCCAGCGGCTGTCGCAGACCCTGCCGGGCCAGCTCTGCGTGTTCTATTTCCTGAATTCTGGGTAAGTGGGCGGCGGGCGCCCAGCAGAGAGCGCGGCCTGGAGGAAGCTTGCAGGGCGCACAGTGGGGTGCGGTGTGGGCTTCCCCGCCCCACCCTGGCCCCCCTCCGTCAGATCCACTTTCTTCTGTCTTGGCAAAGGGCACCATTGCCTCCCTCCCAGGACCCTTGCTGGGGCTTTTTGAGGTGATGTGTGTCTTTATTTCTGCCTTGTGGATACAGCCTAAAGTCCCCTGTCCTCAGGTTGCCGGATAAAGGACAGAAACTGCGAGTGAGTCTTCAAAGAACTAGAGAATGAGCCGGGCGCGGTGGGCGCGCTGTCATCCCAGCACTCGGGAGGCTGAGACGGGAGGGTCGCAGGTCGTGGTCAGCCTCGGCTACTTAGGCCCTCCGCAACTCAGTGAGACCTGTGTGTGTGTGTGTGTGTGTGTGTGTGTGTATATATATATATATATATATAAAAAAGGACTAACGGGGTCGTCATCCGGAGGAAGAGCTCAGCACCGAGGCCTGGAAGCAGCGGGGTCCCGGCCGTCCCGGGACTTCAGGGCCTGTTCCTGAAGGAGCAGGGTCCCACTAACGCTCCCGGGAGGCCGCCCACACAGGAGAGCCAGAACGGCCGGGTCCTGGTGTTCCTAAACGAGCCAAGAGGAAGAGGAGCGTAAGCCGAGCCTGGGAGGGCCGCGCTCAGCCGAGGCCATGAAGGCGCCCTGTGACGCTTTCACTGGACCATTGCGGTCCCGCGTCATAATGGAAATCCTGGTAGCGGGCGTCCCCCGCTCGCCCCGCGGCCGCCCTCCCCCCTCCCCTGGGTTTCCCTCCAGCCCCCAGCCCTCTGCTGTCCCGCCGCTCCATAGCTTCTGCAGGCGCCTTCCCGTCCGTCCCGTCGCCGGCTCCACGCGCGCTCTCGCAGAGCCAGTTTTGCTCATCCTTGCGGAGTAGAATTCCGCGTGTGTACATCCACGGCCGTGCAAACCTTTCCTCTGTTGATGGAAGCCAGGCTGCGTCCATAACTTGACCGTTGTGACTTGCGCTGCGTGAACGAGGACCCGCGTGCATCACTGCAAGATTCTGATTCAGTCCCTGAGACGCCAGGAGGGCCGCGCCGGCCCCACGAAGGGTCTGAGTCGGGGCAGCGATGTCACGGGAGCAGGCAGAGCAAGGGACACTGTTAAGGCCACTGCAGGGGCCGAGGTGGCCATGGCACGGCCCGGGGTACTGGGGAACATTCCGTCGTCTTAGGCAGCGGCACCTGGGAACAGTGATGTCGAGAGGGACCCCGGGCCTCAAGCATGCGGGAAGACGGCGGCCAAGCCGCACCCAGCCCCGCGGGCGTCACGCCAGGGCCCGGTCCTCATCAGTGCCCAGATAAGCGGCTCAGAGCAGGCGCCGGCGGGGAGGGGCCGCCTGTGAGCCCGCTCGCCTTCTGGGGACAGGTTACCAGCCTGTCTGTCTCCCAGCAGTGTGAGAGTGACCGCGTTCCAGAAGGCTCACTCCTCTCACTTCCAGAAGGCCTGTGCCCCTGGCGTCGGCCAGACTGCCCATCTCCTTTTGATTTTTTTTTTTTTTTTCTTGGCGGAGGGCCTCACTAAGTAGCTGAGGCTGGCCTTAAACCTGCAATCCTCCCATCTCAAGCCTCCCAAGTACTGGGATTACAAGTGTACACCACCACACCCGGCTTTAGACCCCTTTTTTGTTTTTTGGTGGAACTGGGGATGGAAGGCAGGGGCATTCTACCTCCCAGCTACACCCCCCCAGCCCTATTTTACTCTTTTTACTTTGAAACAGGGTCTCACTATGTTGCAGAGGGCCTAAGTAGCTAAGGCTGGCGGTGAACCTGCAATCCTCCTGTCTCAGCCTCCCAAGTACTGGGATTATAAGCATGTGCCACCACGTCCGGCTTAGACCCCTTTCAATGAGGCAGATTATTTTTACCCCTTTGTGGTACTGAGGATTGAACCCCGGGGCATCCTACCTCCAAGCCACGTCCCCAGCTGCTTTTAGTTTCCTGTCTTCGGTGCTGGGGATGGAACCCAGGGGCTTCCTACCTCCAAGCTATAGCCTCAGCCCTATTTTTTTATTCTTTATTTTGAAACAGGGTCTAAGTTGTGGAGGGCTTTGCTAATTAGCTAAGGCTGGCCTCGAACCTACAATCCTCCTGTCTCAGCCTCTCAGTCCCTGTATTTACTCTCAAATACGGGGGTTAAAAGTATGCATCAGCATGCCTGGCTTAGACCCCAATTTAAAGAAAGGCTGAGAGTATAGCTCAGAGATAGGACACCCCGGGATCAGTCCCCTCAGCACAGAGCCCACAGCCGAGCGCTGCCTCTCCCTCGGCACGCGTGCCCAGAGCTGGCTCTTACAGACAGGGCCATGGCCTCCGCTGCTTCGCTCGCAGGACGCAGCAGGTGTGGCCTGGAGACGGCCAGGCCGCCTGTTACACATGCCGCCTTCATCCTCAGCGCCTGGCACGCAGCGGGCGCCTGCTGTTTACCAGTGAACAAGCAGGTGGCGCTGAGATGTGGGGTGCCTGCTGCCGGCAGGGCTCCTCTGCCCGCGGGGCCTCTGAAAGGCGGTGGGCAGCATCTGAGCCAGGTCTCCTTTCTGTCCTAGGTCCGAAGCCAACGACCTGGCCCTGCGGCTGGCTCGCCAGTACACGGGCCACCATGACGTGGTGGTATTAGACCAGTAAGTGTGACGGCGCTGCCTGCCGTTCCCAGAGCCTGGACCAGTGAGGCTCTGACCTGGGGTGCCCAGGCAGGCCCCTGAAGGGAGCATGGCGGCCCAGGGCTGACCCCAGAGACCCTCCCCAGAGCTGTCCTCAGGCCACAGCTGCGGGAGGGCAGCTCCTGGGTAGCAGGGAGTGGACGTCCACCCCTCAACCTGAGGTATCCAACTGGTTCCAGATGTATTGCATGGGCCAGCGTCTGCAGTGCAGGGCCGGCACTAGTGCCCATGCGGGCGGGGGTGAGGGGTCCTGGGCAGCAGTAGCGCTCTGAAGATTCATTATAAAGCCGAGGGCACTGCCACACGCCTGTAATCCCAGTGCTTGAGAAACAGCGACAGGAGGACCGCAGGTTCAAGGCCAGCGTCTGCAACTTGGCGAGCCCGCTCCAAAATAAAATATAAAAAGGGAAGTAAGCCGGGCGTGGTGGGCACGCTTGTCATCCCAGCACTGGGAAGCTGAGACAGGAGGATTGCGGTTCACGAACAACCTCAGCTACTTAGTGAGGCCTTTGCAACTCAGTGACCTGGTTTCGAAATTAATAAAAAATTGGGCTGAGGGTGTAGCTCAGGTAGAATGCCCCTGGATTCCATCCCGCAAAAAAAGAAAGAAGCCAGGCGTGGTGGGCACGCTTGTCATCCCAGCACTTGGGAGGCTGACAGGAGGATCGCGGTTCGTGGACAGCCTCAGCTACTTAGTGAGGCCCTCTGCAACTCAGTGAGACCCGGTTTCAAAATAAAGAATAAAAGTAGGGCAGGGGGTGCAGCTCGGAGGTCAAACGCCCCTGGATTCCATCCCCAGACCCACAAAAAAAAAAAAAAAAGAAAGAAAGGAAAAGGAAAGTGAGGTAGGTCAGGTAGAGTGCCCTGGGTTCAGTCCCCGGTACAAAAAGAAAAATGAGTTTATAATCCTGGAGAAGCACGGCCACACGCAACAGCAGACAGGCAGTCCACAGCGCCGTCTCTGGGGTGGGGGGCCGCCGTGGGGACGTGGGGAGGACCTGCCCCGGGCCCAGCCCTCCCCTCTCCCCCCAGCGCCTACCACGGCCACCTGAGCTCTCTGATCGACATCAGCCCCTACAAGTTCCGGGCCCTGGATGGCCAGAAGGAGTGGGTCCACGTGGTACGTACCGCCCGCCTTGGCCACAGGTCGGCGCCCCGGCCGGCCCAGCCGGGTGACCTGCACTGCTCCCCACAGGCACCTCTCCCCGACACCTACCGAGGCCCCTACCGGGAGGACCACCCCAACCCAGGCGCCGCCTACGCCGGCGAAGTGGACCGTGTGATCCGTGGCGCTCAGGAGAAGGGCAGGCAGGTAGGCAGGACCGGGCAAGGTGCTGGGGGCCAGATGCGGAACCCCAGTACTTGGGAGGCTGAGCCAGGAGAATCTCGGGTTCAAGGACAGCCTAGCAACTTTGTGAGACCCTGTGTCCAAGTAAATGAAATAGGGCTGTAGTAGAGCTCAGGGGTAGAATGTCCTCAGGTCCAATCCCCAGGACCATAGGGGATAAAAAAAGGGGGGTGATGAGCCCAGGGCTGGGCGTTTGGCCTGGGCTGTGTGTGCATGGCTGGCCTGGGCTCTGTGCATGGCTCGAGTGGGACAGCCTGAGGGCCAGACTGAGATGGAGCTGACGGGATGGAGGCGGGAGAGTGAGGAGCGAGGCAGTGGGCTGTGAGTGCGGGGTGAGGGCTCTGGAGGACAGTGCAGGAGTGCCAGCGCCAGGCATGGCGTGTGGCAGAGGCAGCCATGAGTGGGCACAGAGGCAGCACTTGGAACCCAGTGCTCAGAGGCCAGGTCAGGAGGACGGCAGGTTCAAGGCCAGCCTCAGCGACCTCGCAAGATGCTATTTGATTTTTTTTCAGTTTCTTTTGGGATAGGGGCGTTAGCTTGGTGGCAGAGGGCATGCCTGGTGTGAGGTCAATCCTTGGCCCTGGTGGAGGGGGGAGCATTAAGATAAAAAGCTTCAGCCGGGCGTGGTGGCGCACACGTGTCATCCCAGGACTTGGGAGGCGGAGACAGGAGGATCATGTAGGTTCGAAGCCAGCCTCAGCTACTTAGGCTCTCAGCAATCTTGTGAGACCGTTTCAAAATAATATAAAATAGGGCTAAGGGTGTAGCCTGGAGGTAGACGGCCCCTGGGCTCCATCCCCTGTACATAAAAATAAAAAGGGCTGGAGTATAGCTCAGAAGTAGAATGCCCCTGGGTTTGTGCTCAGCACCACACACAAAACAGCAGTGGCCCTGAGGGGCTCTGGGCAGCAGGAGGGGCTCCAGGCTCCCGGGCGGCAGAAGGTTATCCGTGGCCGGGCGGCAGTGTTCAGAGAAGTGACAGGCAGGACCCGGGCCATCGACATGGCCGGCTGGACAAGACTGGGCCACATTTCTATCCCAGGCAGGCACACACTTGAGAGAAGGACTGGCCAGGGACGAAGTCTCCTTGGGAGGGTGTGAATTTGTCAGGGGCAGCTGAGTGCAAGGGAAGAGAGGGGCACGCAGGTGCTGCGAGCTGGCTTGGGACCCACAGGAATCGCTGCGTCCACGTGAGGCGCTGGGTGCATCCCCAGTACAGAACGTTAAAAAACAGGGAAACTGAGTCGCAAGCCTTCCAGCATCCTTGGACGCCCGGAGCTGGCAGGGTGGGGCAGGCCGAGCACCACTGCCTCCTTCCCAACCTCTCGTCCACAGATTGCAGCCTTCTTCGCGGAATCGCTGCCCAGCGTGGGAGGGCAGATCATCCCCCCCGCCGGCTACTTCCCCCAAGTGGCAGAGTAAGCGGTGGCCAGGCGCCCAGGGACGGCGGGCTGGAGCTGGGCCTCCTGGCGTCTGCTCACGTGCCGACCACGGCTGGGCCTGCTAGCCGCAGCTTCTTTAAACCACGCCCTTGAGATAACGGCCCAGAGGAAGTCAGCCACTGGCCCAGCACCCACTTACTGCTGGGGGCCAGGAGCCAGCACCCCAGGGCCCCCGCAGCCGGCCCGGGCCCTGGCAACGCGGGTCAGCCCTCTGTCCTCCACCGCAGGCACGTCCGCAGGGCTGGAGGGGTCTTCGTCGCAGACGAGATCCAGGTGGGCTTTGGCAGAGTGGGCGAGCGTTTCTGGGCCTTCCAGCTACAGGGGGAAGACTTTGTCCCCGACATCGTCACCATGGGCAAGTCCATTGGCAACGGCCACCCCGTCGCCTGCGTGGCCACCACCCGAGCCGTGGCAAGGGCATTTGAAGCCACCGGCGTCGAGTATTTCAACACGGTGAGAGGAGGCCCGGGGGAGGGGCACCCAGGGCTCCCGGCCGGCCTGGCCTTGGAAGAAGCCACAGGGGCCGCGGGCCAGCACGCTCAGGTGCCATCCGCAGGCCGGAGCAGGGTTGGTTTTTTTTGGCACTTGGGATTGAACTCAGAGCTTTGCATCTCAGAGCTCCACCCGGCCCTTTGTTCATACTTTACTCATTAGCCAGGCGTGGTGGGCACGCTTGTAATCCCTGCGCTGGGGAGGCTGAGACAGGAGGATCGCGCAGGTTCGAAGCCAGCCTCAGCTACTTAGTGAGGCTCTCAGCAACTTAGTGAGACCCTGTTTCCAAGTAAAATATAAAAACAGGTCAGGGAATATAGCCCAGAGGTGTAAGGACGCTGGGTTCCATCCTCAGTACCACAAAAACAAAAAATAAAATACAGCTGGGAGTGTAGCCTGGAGGTAGAAAGCCCCTGGGTACCATCCCTAGTACAGAAAAAAAGAAAAAAAAAAAACAAACAGATCTAAGTTGCTGACAGCCTTGCTAAATTGAGGCTGGCTTCAAACCTGTGCAATCCTCCTGTCTCAACCTCCCAAGTGCAGGGATTACAGGTGTGTGGAACCACGCGAACCTCACAAAACACCTTTAAAAATGAGTGCCAAGCCAGGCATGGCAACACATGCCTATAATCCTAGTGCTTGGGAGTCTGAGACAGGAGGATCAGACTTGAGGCTGGCCTCGGAACCTGGGTGAAAGGCCGGGGGCGGAGCTCAGTGGCGAGCCCTTGTTTAGCATGTGCAAGGCCCGGGTACACCCCCAGGCACACGGCTTGCTTACTTTATTGCTAATGTTAATAATCCCCAGACACACACACCCGTCTACACACACACACACACACACACACACACACACCCTCTCTCCTGGCTGCCCAGGCAGGCTCAGGGCCTGGGATCCCCTGCTCATTATTGGTTTTTACTTTGGTTGGAGCTGTCTGCCTGTAAGCACTCAATCAACACCGTAGTCCTAAGATTCCCCCACATGGTATATCGATATTGCTAATGTATCAGTTTAATTCATTCTGAATTGTCCTTTTTTCTTCTTGGTAGCCCTAGGAATTTGAACCAGGGGGCAACAACCTCTGAGCTACATCCTCAGCCCTATTTTATTTATTTTTTTTTGGTGGTGGTACTGGGGTGGAACCCAGAGGCTTTCTACCTCCGGGCTACACTCCCAGAACTATTTTGTATTTTATTTGTAAACAGGGTCTCACTAAGTTGCTGAGAGCCTCACTAAGTAGCTGAGGCTGGCTTCGAACCTGCGTGATCCTCCTGTCTCTGCCTCCCAAGCGCGGGGATCACAAGCGTGCGCCACCACGCCCGGCTAATTCTTTATTTTGAAATAGGGTCTCACTGAATTGTAAATGGCCTAAGTACCTGAGGCTATCCTCAAACCATGATCCTCCTGTCTCAGCCTTCTAAATACTGGGATTACAAGTGTGTGCCACCATGCCCGGCTTTATTCTTTAATTTTTAAACAAGGTCTCACTGAGTTGCAGAAAGCCTAAGTTGCTGAGGCTGGCCTCAAACCTGAGATCCTCCTGTCTCAGCCTCCCAAGCATGTGCCACCACTCCCAGCCTGTAAAGTCTCTCTGTACACATGCAAGAGTTTTTCTTAGGAGCTAAAAGCAGAGTAGAACTATGGGGTCATGGGTGTGCCCACCCTCAATTTTAGGAGATGATGGCATCTGTTTCTAAGACAGTTCCCCAGTTAACACCTCCCACCAGCTCCTTGTTACACCTTTTGGTTTTTGCTAAGGAGGATTAAATGGTCGCTCACAGCCAGGCATGGTGGGGTACTCCTTATAATCCCAGAACTTGGAGGCTGAGACAAGAGGAACACAAGTTCAAGGCCAGCAACTTAGTGAGGCTCTCAGCAACCTACTAAGACCCTATTTCAAAGTAAAAAGGGCTAAGCCGGGCGTGGTGGGCACGCTTGTAATCCCTGCACCTGGGAGGCTGAGACAGGAGGATCGCACAGGTTCAAAGCCAGCCTCAGCTACTTAGTGAGGCTCTCAGCAACTTAGTGAGACCCTGTTTCCAAGTAAAGTATAAAACAGGTCTGGGAGTATGGCCCGGAGGTAGAAAGCCCCTGGGCTCCACCCCAGGACCACACACAAAAAGAAAGAGCTGGGGATATAGCTCAGAGGTAGATGCCCCAGGTTCATTCCCCAGCACCAAAACACACATACTGAAACCATGTAAACTTATTAAAGGGCCGGGAGCATAGCCGAGGCAGAATGATGCTGGGCTCAACCGTGTCAGCCTCTCCAATCACTGGCACACACCACTGTGCCTGGCTAACTTAACATAAGCGGTAGGCCAGCCTGGCAGTGCATGCCTGGGCCCAGCGAAGACACCGTGCTTCTGACCTGTAAGATGCAGGCGCCCGTGGGGCCTGGCTGGCCAGGCAGTGGGCCAAGCCCCTCGGGAGCCCCAGGCTGGCCCTGGCCTGGTGCAGCCAGAGGCCAGGTTTTATGTGTGTGTGTGTGTGGGGGGGGGTCCTCTGAAATGTGAGAGCCCAACTCAACTTTTAGAACAGCCACAGAACCAAATACGGCCAGCTGGGCAACCAAGCTGCGAGTGGGAGGTGAGGCCAAGGCTGGGGTCTGGCCAGCGAGATGGGGCCGCAGGCTCGCCCTGCGTTCTGCGGCTGGTTCTGCGGCTCCCAGGGCTTCAGTGCACGAGGCACTCTGACCTGACCGGCTAATCTCAGGAGCGTGCGGGCAGAGGGGCAGCTTCCTGGGGACCTGTCCCTAAGGCTGACGTGCACTGTCCTCTGCTCAGTTTGGGGGCAGCCCCGTGTCCTGTGCCATAGGACTGGCCGTCCTGGAGGTCCTGGAGGAGGAGCAGCTACAGGTGCACGCCACCCGTGTGGGCCGCCTTTTCATGGAGCTGCTGCGGCAGCAAAAGGCCAGGCACCCCATCATTGGGGACGTCAGGTAGGGCCAGCGCCCTTCACGGAGCTGGGGGCCGGGAGGGCTGGTGGGGAGGGAGGCCAGGAGCCAGCCAGCCGGCACTATCTGCCACCTCCTCCAGGGGCGTCGGCCTCTTCATTGGGGTGGATCTGGTCAAAGATGAGGCCACAAGGGAGCCTGCAACCGAGGAGGCCGACTACTTGGTATCCAGGTACTCTTTTCTGTTCTTGAAACCCGTGGCCCTTCAGATCAGGAGCCATAACGGTGCCCTCTGCACACTGAGCTGAGGGGCTGTGTGAGGCCGTCAGTTGTCCCCAGGAGCCGTAGCAGAGGCTCCCCGGCCCGAGGCAACCGTCTTTGCCAAGAATGCCAAAGCTGGCCTGGAGCAGTGCACAGGACTGTAATCCTGGCACTTGGGAAGGAGGCGGAGGCCTGAGGGAGGGGTCTGAGATCAGTGCCAGCAGCTCACGAGGCCCTCAGCAATGTAATGAGACCTTCCTTCCCAAAAACTTACAAGCCGGGCGTGGTGGCGCACGCTGGTCATCCCGGTATTTGGGAGGCTGAGAGGAGGATCGTGGTTCACCGACAGCCTCAGCTACTGAGACCATTTCAAAAAAGAAAAGAGGGCTGGAGTAAAAAAAAAAAAAAAAAAAAAAGCCCAGGCCAGGATGTAGCCGAAGTAAAATGCCCGTTTTCTCTCCAGCAACATCAAAATAACAGTAGGAAATGTGGAACATCGGCTGGGTACAGTGGGCAACCTCGAGCCCCAGTTCTTGGGAGGCCAACAGGATTGCAGGTTGGAGGCCAGCCTCAGGAATTTAGAGACCTGTAGCAACAGTGAAATGGTTTCAAATAATTAAAATAGGGCAGGGTTTAGCTCAGAGGACACTCCTTGGTTTAATCCCTAGCACCCAAAAGCAGCTTAGGCCCGCTGATAACTGTGTGTGGTGCCCTGGGAAGCGGGGCGAGGGCAGCCGCAGTAGGTACCCCTGGGCACACGGGGCTTTGGGCCACCCCACTCGTAGGGACGGGCATTCCTAGAGAAGGGGCCACTCGGCCTGGCGCTGGGTGGCCCGTGCAGTGGCCGGGAGGGCTGAAGGCTGAGGCGGGCCTCCCCGGGCGCTGCCCTCGCAGGCTCAAGGAGAGCTACGTTTTGCTGAGCACTGACGGACCCGGGAGGAACGTCCTCAAGTTCAAGCCCCCGATGTGCTTCAGCCTGGACGACGCACGCCGCGTGGTGGCAAAGCTAGACACCGCTCTGCAAGGTGAGCGGAGCAGGAGCCTGCGGCGGCACCCGTGCTCCAGCCTCGCGGGGCAGCGCAGGGCAGGCAGGTGGAGCTGGGCCCCCACCCTGTGCCCCGGCATGCCTCAGTTGGCAAGCGCGTCCCCATACTTGGACGGCCCCAAGGCTCTGCCCATACGCCTATTCCCAGGGTCCTCCTAAATCTGCAGCCCTTCCCTTCTCCCTCCAGGCAGGGCTCTGGGGCTGAGGAAGCTCCACCTACTGGACAAGGAGACGGAGGAGGGCCTGAGGGATGGGAGCCACGGAGCTGACCAGGCTCTGTCAGAGCTAGAATGTCCTAGAGGCCAGCTACTTCTAGGCCGGCATGTGTTCTGGGGACATTCCAGGTCCATCTACAGGTTAAACGGGCCTGGATAGTCGTCTCCCAACCGCTATCAAGCAGGTTGGCACAGAAGCACTAGAGAAAGGTGACCCGGGGGCTAGATCTGTGGTTTTTTTCAGATATGGAAGAGAAAGTGAGAAGTTGTGAGACATTACGACTTCAGCCTTGAGCCAGCCCTCTCGGCCAAGAGCCCTCCAGGACCCCTGTTTCAAAATAAAAAATAAACAGGGCTAGCGCCAGAGGTCGAACGCCCCTGGGTCCCATCTCCAGCACCAGAGCGCCTCGGGTGAGTGCGGGCCTTGTTCTCTGCCCTTGCAGAGCGGGCAAGGCTCCCAAGCCTCGGCGGCCCTCCGCTCTGGGCCGAGCCTCCTTGCTGAGCGGGGTCTGCCCAGCCCTGGTGCTGCCCCCTCGCTGGTCTGCAGAGCTGGCCGGGTGAGGGCAGGACAGCAGCTTCCCCGCCCTCAGGCTCAGGACAAGGTGGCGGCTCGGCCAGGCCTTAGGTCTCACGGGAATACCCCACGCTCACCCACGACTGGGGGTTTTAAAATTTTTATTTCAAAAGCTTGGATAGCTTCAATATCCAGGTCGTGGCAAAATCAGGACACGTGTAAAATACCTTACAATACATTAGATTCCCAAAAGGTACCAAAAAGTACAGTAAAATTAACACTTCCATTACAGGAAATGTATGACACAAATAATATAAAATTAAAAGGTGGAAAAAAGGTGACATTGGTTTCCTAGGATAGCTGACTCTGCAGCCAGGGTCCACAGGGCCGGCACAGACGACCGCAGGAGGCAGGGCCCCTGCCACCCTGGTCCCGGGCAGCAGCGAACCGGCTCCTGCCGCCGCTCGGGCCCTGGGACACGCTAACTAGAGCTCTGCCAGGACAGGAGAGTGATTTCCAAGGGGAACTTTAAATAAGACGCACACGGGACAGGCCAGAGTTTGCCGAGTTCAATTTGGTACATAATTGTGTTGGACTCCGTGTCCGAGTGTGGCCGTGGCGCCGCCGCCTCAGTACGGCTTGTAGCTGTTCTGGTGCCCGCCGCGCCGCTGGCTCTTCCCGTAGCCTGTGCTGCCCTGACCTGGGGATGAGAACAACGTGGCAGCCTCCACTGAGCGGCGCCGCGTGCCGGCCGGCCGCTCGCGCCATCCTCAGCCTGTTCCTCGGCCCCGCCGTGCCGAGCCGAGCCGAGCTCCACTGCGGAGCCCCGTGCCTTTGCCTGTCTGACTCCAAAGCCCCTGCTGCCGCTGGCCGCTGCGCTGTCTGACCTGCCCTGGGGAGCAGGGACGGGCCTCCCTCTCTACTTACTGTAGTCGTAGCCGGGGCCGTAGCCGTAATAGCCATAGGGCGAGTAGTCGTAGCCGCCATAGCCGGGCCCGTAGCCCTGGTTCCAGTAGCTGCCGTAGCCCTGATTCCAACTCTGACTCTGACCTGTGGGGGGAGCAGGGCACAGGGGCCCGGGACCATTTAGCACACGCAGGAGCTGGGGTGGAGGCGTCCTGCCCTCTGGGTGGCGCGGCTCAGTGGCAACTC
Organism: Muscardinus avellanarius; assembly: GCF_963383645.1. Taxonomy (NCBI): domain Eukaryota; kingdom Metazoa; phylum Chordata; class Mammalia; order Rodentia; family Gliridae; genus Muscardinus; species Muscardinus avellanarius. The sequence goes on from NC_137793.1 coordinate 1,380,052, forward strand.
AGGAGCCAAGGGCTGCTTTCCTGGCTTAGAGGCTGGCTGGCTGGGGAGTGCGGGCTTCAGGTCACCCTCTAGTCACCCCCACCCCGCAGCGTGGCAGCATGGCCTGAGAACCACGGAGCTCGGGCTTTGGAGTCAGAGGGCCTTCGAAGAAGGAAGGAAGCGGCCGGCACAGCTCGCCCTGCCCTCCTGCCCACCCGCCTGCGGGCCGGCGAGGCTGAGGTCAGCGCACCGGCACAGCCTGCCTCCCCGCCCAGCGCGTCCGCCGCGGGCGCAGACAGGACTCTTCCGCTCGCTCCGCGAGCACAGCAGCAAAGCACACCCAAGCACACGGATGCGCTCCCCGCCACCCACTGCACACTGCCCGCCACCCTGCGCCGGCGCCGACAGCAGCCAAGACAGCACGGGAAGCAGCTCGCGGGTGGGCAGGCCAGGGCTCGCGGCCAGGCCCCGCTTACCTCCGCCACCACTGCCCCGGTTGCCCCGGTTGCGGTTCCCGCGGCCGCCAGAGCCGTACTGCTGCTGCTGATAGACCTCTTTGGGCTGGGCCACCTTGATTTCACACTAAAAGCCAAGAGGACAGCGGGTCAGGCGGGCGGGACTAGCTGGGACGCTGCAGAGGCTCGCTGCCATCAGGCCCTGCTCCGGCTGGGCTGGGCTCACCTGCAAGGCCTTCCACTTCCCCTCTCCTGGTGCGCGCAAGTCGCCGCTGTACACCGTGCTCCCGGGCTTTCCCGTGGCCCCCTCCCCATACCAGGTAGGCAGGGTCTTTCCCCAGGAGAAAGCGCTGGCTGAGAAGGGGCAGCAGGCTGGAGGGCAGGACACTGGGGATGGGGATTTTAAGAGCTTCTGCTTCAATGTTTTGTTTTTGTGTGGGGTACTGGGGATGGAGCCCAGAGGCATTTTACCCTATTTTTTATTCTTTATTTTGAAATAGGGTCTCATTGAGTTGCAAAGGGCCTAAAAACCTCCTAAAAACTGTGAAAACCACTTTCTGTCCTGAGTATATTTTTGTGCGTGTGTGGTACTGGGGCTTGAGCCAAGGGGTATTCTGCCTCTAACCTACAACCAGTTCTTTTTTTTTTTTTCCCCAGTACTGGGGATGGAACCGAGGGGCATTCTACCTCCAGGCTACATCTCCAGCCCTATTTTCTTATTTTGAAACCAGGTCTCACTGAGTTTCAAAGGGCCTAAGTAGCTGAGGCTGTCCATGAACCGCGAGCCTCCTGTCTCAGCCTCTCAAATGCTGAGATTACAAGCGTGTGCCACCACACCCAGCTACTACTTTTTTGAAACAGGCTCTAAGTTGCCTGAAAACCAGAGCTCAGGCTTTGGAGTCAGAGGGCCTTCGAAGAAGGAAGCGGCCGGCACAGCTCGCCCTGCCTTCCTGCTCACCTGGCCCGCAGGCCGGTGAGGCCGAGGTCAGCGCACCGGCACAGCCTGCCTCCCCGCCCAGCGTGTCCGCCGCGAGCACAGACAGGACTCTTCAAAGAGTCCTGGCCTTACAAAGACTGGCCATAAATCTGCGATTCTTCGTCTCAGCCTCTTAAAAAAAGTGCTAGGATGCCGGGCGTGGTGGCGCACGCTTGTGATCCCCGCGCTTGGGAGGCGGAGACAGGAGGATCCCGCAGGTTCGAAGCCAGCCGCACGCACTGGCTTAGGAGACCCTGTTTCCAAAATGAAAATGTAAAAAAATAGGTCTGGGAGTGTAGCCCGGAGGTAGAAGGGCTTCCAGGAACCCCAGTACCACCAAAAAAAAAAAAAAAAAAAAAAAGTGCTAGGGTTATAGGCGTGTGCCACCAAACCTGACTAGCCCCACACGAGGATACTTTTTTTTGTGGTGCTGGGGCTTGAACTCCGGGACCTTCTACCTCTGAGCTACATCCCCAGCCCTATTTTTCTATTGAAACTGGCTCTAGCCAGGTTGACTCTACTTCCTGAGGCTGTCCTCAAACCTGTAATCTTCCTGTCTCAGGCCAAGCACTGAATTACAGATATGTGCGCCACCACGCCCGGTTGCAAGTATCCTCTTAATTGGCAAATTATCCAATCAACTGACAGTCTTATGTTTTCCATTCTGTTTAGATATAAATGCTGAACGCCCAAGTAAATGTTCATTTCTTCCTTTTTTTAGCACTAGGGATTAAATCCCTACACCCAGTCCCCCAGCCTGATTTGTGTGATGCTGGGGTTGAACCTAGAGGCAATTTCTCTCGGGGCTATATTCTTGTATGTGTTTTAGTTACTAGGGATTGAGCCCTTGTATTCTACCTTCGAGCTACACCTCCCAGCCCAATTTTATTTTTATTTTTTTGGTGGTACTGGGGTTCCTGGAAGCCCTTCTACCTCGGGCTACACTCCCAGACCTGTTATTTTTTGTTGTTTGGTGGTACTGGGGGTGGAACCCAGAGGCTTTCTACCTCCGGACTATACTCCCAGACCTTTTTTATATTTTATTTGGAGACAGGGTCTCACTAAGTTGCTGAGAGCCTCACTCAGTAGCTGAGGCTGGCTTCGAACCTGTGCGATCCTCCTGTCTCAGCCTCCCAAGCGCGGGGATTACAAGCGTGCGCCACCACGCCCGGCCAATTTTATTTTTTATCTTTTTTTGGGGGTGGTACTGGGCACGGAACCCAGGGGCTTTCTACCTCCAGCTACACTCCTAGACCAATTTTATATTTTATTTGGAAACAGCCTAAGTTGCTGTAAACCTCAGTAAGTAGCTGAGGCTGGCTTCAAAACTGCTCAATCCTCCTATCTCAGCCTCCCAAGTGCGGGGATTACAAGCGTGCACCACCAGGCCCGGTCAGCCAGATTTTATTTACTTGGAAATAAGATTCACTACTTGCTGAGACTGTCCTCAAACCTGAGATCCGCCTGTCTCAGCCTCCCAAGTAACTGGGATTATACAGGCACGAGCCATCATGCCTGATTCAATACACTCAACACCCACCAGGCCCGGCCAGCCTCAGCAACTTAGCCACTACTACTTTGGAATAAAACTAAAATAGGGCTGGGGGTATAATCCAGAAAATAGAATGCCTCTGGGTTCATTATCCAGGACCACAAAAAAAAAAAAAAAAAAAAAAAACAGTAGTTCCTAAAACACTGCCTTAGAGGTGCTTCCCATTTTAGGACACAGAATCACCTACCAATGTCCACGGGAGCAAGAATTCACCCCCCAAAGTGCCTGCCTTAAATGCTCAGAGGGCTACGTCTAATCAAAGTGTTGTATGTGTGGCTGTGTGGGTTATACCAAGGACCAAAACCATGGGCATTCTATCTGATTTACACCCCTTGGCCCTGATTATTGAGGCGCTGAAAAAGGGTCTCAATTACTGAGGCCGGCCTCTAATCCAGGCTTTCTCAACTCCAAGCCAGGACAGACTTCCAGAAGCCTCACCCTCGCCTGTCCCACCACACCTTATCTGGCTGTCACACCCTACCTACCAGAGGCCACACCTTTGACTGTTAACCTAAGACCTAAATTATTGTCCTCTACCTTGGTAGAGGAGTACACTTATTATACAAGACTCCACGTTTGGTGTCCTGGGCAAATATGGCCTAGGAAATAAGTTAGCCAGGGAGGTTTAGACCTGCCTGTGGTAGGTTTAAAACACTACTCAAAGGGAGGCGGAGACAGGAGGATCGCAGGTTCATGGCCAGCCTCAGCAACTCAGTGAGGCCCTCCATGACTCCGAGACCTTGTTTAAACTAAAAAAATAAAATAGGGCTGGGGGATTAACTCGGAAGTAGAATGCCCCTGGGTTCAATCTCCAGCATCACAACTTGGGAGGCTAAAGCAGAAGGATCACAGGTTCCAGGCTAGCCTCAGCAACTTAACAAAAAGTGGCCCACACTTGTAATTCCAGTACTTGGGAGGCTGAGATACAAGACCACAGGATCCAAGCCAGCCTCAGCTACTTAAACACAAAGGAGGGAGGGGGCCTCTGGAGCAGAAAAATTCACTTTAAGGAGACCTGTTAAACTCCAGAACCATCTGAAACCTTAACCGCATGCCTCATCTCATACACAGCACTCTAGATCACCGTCACCGCTACCTTAAAGGTCAGGATCCAGAGAGGCCACGCGGCATGCACAGAATGCCAAACTTCCTCCCAGCCTTCTTAACAGCCCGTTTATTTTCAGTCCTGGCCTGGGGCTCACTGAAGGGCAGAAGCACTAAGTAATAACGGCAGGACCCCACTAGCTTGGAAAGCTCTTGGATGCAGCCCAACCTGCCCACACCACCAAGGAAAGGCTGCTGGTTCCTAGAAGCAGGGGCCAGGCGGAGCTGGGACACCTTACCTTGCTTCCACTGATAGTATGGAATTTCTTCTCCAAAACCTTCTTAACAGGGTTTTCTTCTTTAAAAGTGATGAAAACAAAACCCCGTCTCTTGTTCAACTTGGGATCCATTGGAAGTTCAATGGCCTCAATCTGTAAAAACAGAAGTGATTCTTAAGAGCCAAACCCCCAACCCAGAGCACACCCCTTGAGAGACCCCGTGGGAGTCCAGGGCAAAGAGCTAACCAAGGCCCCAGTGCGAGGAGAGCCCCGCAGCAGGGGAGGCCTCCTGGGCCGTCACTCACCTCCCCAAACTCTCCAAAGTATTCCCTGATTTTCTCCTTAGTGGCTTCAGGGTTCAGGCCCCCCACAAAGATTTTCTTCACAGGGTCCTTCTTCATAGCCATGGCCTTTTTGGGGTCAATGACCCTTCCATCCAGCCTGTGCTCCTTCTGGTCTAGGACCTGTTTCAAACCGAAAGGGGATCAAGCTCTTACCCAGCAACGTGACCCAACGTGGGGCTCTTCCCAAGTCTGCAGCACAGGTATAGAACGCGCTGCACCCTCCAAACTCCTCCAGCCCCGTCTTCTCCAAGCCTCCAGTGCGGCTAGTTCACCCCAACACCTAGCAATCAGGCCTCTCTGGACCCTCTTGCCCACCCACTCGGCATTAGTGGCTTCCAGTCATCCACTGAGGTGGGCACCCGTCTTCCCATGGAAGCAATCCTAACTTATGAGCCCTCTCCCAGTACAGCGATTAAGAGCACAGGCTGGAGACAGGCTGCTCCTACTGGATTTCAACTCTTCCCTCCAGTTATGTAAAGCCTTGGGATTCGGGTCTTTCCTGTAAAAGGGCCAAAATGCCTGCAGAACCAGGCGCCGTGGCGCACACTTGTAATCCCAGCACCTGGGAGGTTGAGACAGGAGGATCGGGGTCTGTGGACAGCCTCAGCCACTTGGTGAGGCCTATTTGCAACAATTTCAAAACAGGGCTGGGGGTGTAGCTTGGGAATGTCCCTGGGGTTCCATCCCCTCTACTGCAAAGAGAAAAACTAAGAATGCCTACCAGCGTGGCAACCTAAGGGTTCTCTAATCCCCGCAGTAGTGTTCACACGTGCCTACTAATAAAATAAGCACAAAGGCAATGAGCTACACATAATCTCGCGGAAGCTCTCCCAGAGTCCCCACGCGATCGGCATCACGTCTAGACGCAGACGCCATCCCCGGAGCCCCCCGCGCACTCAGCGCACAGGCTGGCTGCACCCCGCACACGGAGCTGAGCCCCGGCTCACCTTCTCCACACTGGCCGCGTCCTTGAAGAGGATGAACCCAAACCCTCTCGACCGTCCAGTGTTGGGGTCCATCTTTATGGTGCAGTCGACCACCTCCCCGAACTTTGTGAAATAGTCCTTCAAGTCTTTCTTGCTGGTATCCCAGCTCAGACCGCCAACGAACATCTTTCTGAAATGGGGGCGCGGCGCGGAGTCTCGTAAGGAGACAGACTCGGGAGCCGGGCGGCCTAAGCCTGCCGCGAGGCCTGGCAGAGCCGCCTTCCGGCGGGCGCGGCCGCCCCACCCTCGGGGCGAGCGCGGGCAGCGCGGCAGGGCGCGCGGGCCGGGCCGGGGACCGGGGACCGGGATCGGGGACCGGGATCGGGGATCGGGACCGGGGATCGGGACCGGGGATCCGCGCGCCGGCCGCCCCTCCCCCCGCCGCGTGGCGCCAACAAAGGCGGCGGACAAAGGCGGCACCTACCCCGCGTCCTCCTCGTTCTTGCTGGCGTTGATCTGGTCGCCCTCCGCGCCGTTCTGGCTCCCGCCCGCCGGCGCCGCCGTGCCGCCCGCGGCCCCCGCCGCCCCGCCCGGCGCCTCGCCTTCGGGCGCGGCCTCGTGCCCGTTCTCGGCGGCGCCCGCCGTCTCCATGGGCTGCTCCTCGCTCGCCTCCGACATGGCGCAGGCCTGCAACGAGCGGCCGCACGCGGTCAGGCCGGCTCCGCCTCCGCCGCCGCCCGCGCCCGCGCCCGCGCCGCTCACCTCGCCGCCGCGGCCCGCTCCGCCCAGCCGCCGGGAAGGCGCCGCGGCTCGGCCGACTCCGCTGGCCGCCGGGACCCCGCCTCGCCCGCCGCCGCCGCCGCCGCCGCCGGAGCCGCTCGACCGCGCTCCCGCCCGGCCGCCGCCCGCGCCGCCCCGAGCTCCGGCCCGCGCGCTGCCGCCGCCTGACAATGCCGACCCCCGCCTTTATAGTGCCGGAGCCCGGCCACCCCGCAACAAGCCGCGGGCCCATTGGCTGCGCCCTCCCGTCACTCCAGCGCGCCGGGCTCCTATTGGTCGGCATGGCGCGCGCTCTGGAGCCGGGCGGCTCCGCCCTCTTTTTAGAACGCGCGCGAGTCGGGCGGGCGGAGCGCGGGTTCCGGTGGCCGGGCGGGATGTCCGGAGCGAGCCGGCCCCAGCCCACGGAGGAAAGCCCGCGGAGGAAGCAGCAGCCGCCGCGGTGGGGCGGAGGCCGCCCTCCCCGGACCTCGGGGCTCGGGGCCCGCGCCCTGGCCGCCGCCCCGCGACGCGGCTGGGCCGCGCTTCCTGGTTCTGGCTCCGGGAACGCCCTCGGAGCCCCGCGGTCCGGTGTCCGGCGCCCGGCGCCACCTTCCGGCTGGCATTGCTTTAGGCGTCTGTCGACTTAATATTTATCATTCCCTTCCATTTATTCTTGCCGAATTTGCTCTTAAAAATAGGTCTCCGGCGTAGGAGCACACCCCTGGGAGGCGGAGACGAGATCGGGCTGAGCCAGCAGAGCTCTAAACCTAGCGACACCTCAAAAAGAAGCCGGAAGCCGGAAGCTGGTCATCCCAGCACTCGGGAGGCTGAGACCGGAGGACCGCGGTTCGCGGACAGCCTCAGGTCCTTAGTGAGGCCCTCTGCAACTCAGGGAGACCTGTTTCAAAATAAAGAATAAAAATAGGGCTGGGGGTGGAGCTGGGAGGTTGAATGCCCTAGGTTCCATCCCCAGACCCGCAAAAAAAAAAAAAAAAAAAAGCCGGGCATGGTGGCACGCGCCCTAATCCCAGTATTTGGGAGGCTGTTATGTTAGAGGACAGTAGATTCGAGGACAGCCTCAGCAAGTAGTGAGACCCTGTTTCCAAATAAATAGGCCGGACTTTTTGGTGGCGCACGCTTGTAAATCAGCATCCTGAAATAGGAAGATTGTGATCCGCCTCAGCTACTACTGAGGTCCTCTGCAATTCAGTGAGACCCAGTTTCAAAATAAAGAATAAAAAATAGGCCTGGGGTTGTAGCTCGGAGGTACAAGGCCCTGGGTTCCCCAGTACCGCAAAAAAAAACAAAAAACCAGGCCTGGTATGCGGAAGGTAGAATGCCCCCATGCTCAATCCCCAGCGCCCTCCCTCGCGCACACAGTGAGGTTCTCAGCAATTTAGTGAGACCCTGTTTCAAAAACTAAAATAGGGGAAGGGGTGCAGCTCAGAGGTAGAATGTCCCTGGGTTCAGTTTCCAGTACTACACGCAAAAAAGGAACAAGGCCTTGTGCGGTGGGTGAGTGTCTCTACTTGCCGAGCTGTTTGGAACCTGAGCTGCTCTGGCCCCAGCCCCTAGGTGCTGGGATTACGGGATGCACCAGCAGGCTGGGCTCGAAGCCTATTACGTCCTGACCACTACATTTCATATTTCCATGTGTGAGTGTGTGTGTGGTGCGTTACTGGGGATTGAACCCGGGGCATCCTACTGAGCTACGTCTACCCACCTCTTTTTCCTCCAACTTTGTGGGTTTATTTATTTATTTACTTATTCCAGGTCTAGGGATGGAATCCAGGGGCATTCGACCTCCAAGCTACACCCTGCCCTATTTTTTATTCTTTATTTTGAAACGGTCTCACTGAGTTCTCGAGGGCCTCCCTTTTTTAATTAGCTGAGGCTGGCCGCGAACCGCGGATCCTACAGCCTCCCGAATGCTGGGATGACGAGCGTGCGCCACCACGCCCGGCTCTTTCTTCCAACTTTGAAACAGGGTCTCCCAGCCCAATGTGATGGGTGCACACCTATAGTTCCAGTACTTGGGAGGCTGAGACAGAAGGACCATAGGTTCAAGGCCAGCCTCAGCAAGTAGTGAGACTTCATCAACCTAGAGAGACCTGTCTCAAAATAAAAATAACAAATAGGGCTGGGGATGCAGCTTGGAGGAAGAGTGCCCCTGAGTTCAACCAAGAAATTAATTAAGGACAGCGATGACCAAGCATGGCAGCACACACCTGTGAGTCCAATACTGAGGACGCAGAGACAGGAGGACCACAGGTTTATAAAGCGAAGGAGCGCCGGGCGTGGGGATCTGCTGCCACAGCGTGAGTAGACAGGGAGTACGACGCCCAGGCGAGCGAGGGTGGGGGCGCAGTTCAGAGGTAGAGTTTAGCATATGCACTCCTGGCACCAAAACAAAATCTTCTAGTCTAAAAAAAATACAAAATACGCATTTGGAGCTGGGCACGGTGGTGCACGCCTGTCATCCCGGTACCTGGGAGTCTGAGTCAGGAGGATCAGAGTTCTAGGACAGCCTAAGTAAGAAGTGAGACTCACAGACCTAGTGAGACCCTGTTTCAAAATAAAAATAAAAACTGGGCATGGGTGGCACACCCTTGGAATCCCAGCATTAGGGAGGCTGAGGCCAGAGGACTGCGGTTCGCAGCCAGTCTCAGCTCTTTAGCGAGGCCCTTTGCAACTCAGCGAGACCCTGTTTCAAAAGATAAAAAGACTAGCCGGGCGTGGTGGGCACGCTTGTAATCCCCGTGCTCGGGAGGCTGAGACAGGAGGATCGCACGGGTTCGAAGCCAGCCTCAGCTACTGAGTGAGGCTCTCGGCAACTTGGTGAGACCCTGTTTCCAAATAAAGTATAAAATAGGTCTGGGAGTATAGCCCGGAGGTAGAAAGCCCCTGGGTTCCACCCCCAGTACCACACACAAAATAAATAAATAGACTAAAAAAGAGGAGTAGGTGTAGCTCAGAGGTAGAATGCCCCTGGCTTCCATCCCAAGTACCAAAAAAATTAAAAAATAAATAAGGGGCCAGATGTAGCTCAGTGGCAAAGCGCCTGCTTTGTAGGTTGTGGCGCTCTGGGTTCGATCCCCAGTTCCAAAAAAGACAAAAAAAAAAAAAAAGATAAGAACCCCTTTAAAATAAATAAGAGCCGGACGTAGTAGCGCACGCTTGTAATCCAGCATTCGGGAGGCTGAGACCGGAGGATTGCGGTTCGCGGACAGCCTCAGCTACCTAGTGAGGCCCTCTGCAACTCAGTGAGACCCGGTTTCAAAATAAAGAAAAAAAATAGGGAGGGGTGTAGCTCAGAGGTAGAATGCCTCTGGGTCCCATCCCCAGACCCGCAATAAATAAATAAATAAATAAATAAATAAATAAAACCTGGGTGTGATGGTGCACGTTTTTAATTTCCAGTACTTGAGAGGCTAAGACAGGAGGATCAGAGTTCGTGGCCAGCCTCAGGTACTTAGTGAGCCCCTCTGCAATTTACTGAGACCCTGTTTCAAAATTAAAAGAATAAAAATAGTGCTGGGAGTGTAGCTTGGAGGTAGAATGGCACTGGGCTCAGTCTCCAGTAAAATACCCTCACACACACACATGCACGCGCACACGCACACTCACGCACACACACGCACGCTCACACACTCACACACAGTACATTTGGATCCTTTTTGAATTACATGAATTAACTTTTCTAACATAATTACTGAGACAGGCTCAGCTAAAATTAATAATTAAATTAAAGTTGAAAGCCGGGTGTGGTGGCGCACGCTTGTAATCCCCGCGCTTGAGAGGCAGAAACAGGAGGATCGCGCAGTTTTGAAGCCAGCCGTGCTGACTTAAGAGACCCTGTTTCCAAATTTTAAAAAGTATAAAAATAGCCGGGCGTGGTGGCACACGCTTGTAATCCCCGCGCTTGGGAGGCGGAGACAGGAGGATCGCGCAGGTTCGAAGCCAGCCGCACGCACTGGCTTAGGAGACCCTGTTTCCAAATAAAAATATAAAAATAGGTCTGGGAGTGTAGCTGGAGGTAGAAGGGTTTCCAGGAACCCCAGTACCACCAAAATAATAATAATAATAATATTGATTAATAGTGCCATTCAGGTGGAAATTAAACTATTTTACTGCATATATATATATATATATATATATATTTTTTTTTTTTTTTTTCAGTATTGGGTATGAAACCCAGGGGCATTCTACCTCTGAGCTATACCTCCAGTCTGATTATTTTGAAACAGTCTCACTGAGCTGCAAAGGGCCTCACTCAGTAGCTGAAGCTGTCCACGAACAGGGATCCTCCTGTCTCAGACTTCCAGGTTCTGGGATTATAAGCATGCCCACCATGCCTGGGTCTATATTTTTTTTATTTTTAAAATATTTTTAATATTTTTAATTTTTTTTTTTTTTTTTGCGGGTCTGGGGATAGAACCCAGAGGCATTCGACCTCCAAGCTACACTCCCCTGCCCTATTTTTTATTCTTTCTTTTGAAACAGGGTCTCACTAAATTGTGGAGGGCCTCACTGAGTAGCTGAGGCGCGATCCTCTGGTCTCAGCCTCCGAATGCTGAGATTCAAGCGTGCACTACCACGCCCAGTTTATTTTTTACTCTTTATTTTGAAACAGTCTCACCGAGTTGCAGAGGGCCTAAGTAGCGGAGGCTGGCCACTAACGGCGGTCCTCCTGTCTCAGCCTCCCGAAGGCTGGGATTCCAGCGTGCTTGCGTATATTTGTGCATGTTTATTCCCATGCCTCTGCTGGGACCAGCCGGCACTCTGGCCACTTCCCGCAGGCACCGGAGCCTCCCAAGGCCGCCTCAGGGTAACCGGCTCCAGCCCGAGGAATCTGTAGAATGCGAGTCGGAGCTTGTCGCCACTCTGTGTAGAAGACCTGGCGGGCTTCAGGGACTCTGCCGAGGAAGCCTTACCCTGTCTGGAGGTGGATTCAGGCTCCCAGGCACTGGGGCTCGGCTGCCAGCCTCCCCTGCCGGTGATCTGAGCCTGCAAGGGTCCTTCCAGGCTGGGACCTCCTCCAGACCCCCTTCTCTGGACACCCAGGGGATTCAATGCCCTGTACAGGGACTGCCTTCCAGCCACACCTCCAGCCTGGTGTTTTATTCTTTATTTTGAAACATGGTCTCACTATGTTGCAGAAGGCCTCACAGGTTGCTCAGGCTTTTCTTGAACCTGCGATCCTCCTGTCTCAGCCTCCCAAGTACTGGTTACAAACTTGCGCCACCACGCTCAGCCTGATGTGGGTTATTTTTGTTTGTTTGTTTTTTGTTTTTTGGTGGTACTGGGGGTGGAACCCAGGGGCTTTCCACCTCCGGGCTATACTCCCAGCCCTTTCTTAATATTTTTATTTGGAAACAGGGTCTCACTGAGTTGCTGAGAGCCTCACTAAGTAGCTGAGGCTGGCTTCGAACCTGTGCCATCCTCCTGTCTCAGCCTCCCGAGCGCGGGGATGACAGGCGTGCCCACCACGCCCGGCTGCCTGATGTGATTTGAATATTAAAAATACATATATCAGCTGAGCGTGGTGGCCCTTACTCATCATCCCTGCATTTGGGAGGCTGAGACAGGAGGATCATGGTTCCTGGACAGCCTCAGCTACTTAGTGAGGCCCTTTGCAACTCAGTGAGACCCTATTTCAAAATAAAGAATAAAAAATAGGGCTAGGGGTGTAGCTGGGAGGTCGAATGCCCCTGGGTTCCATCTCCAGACCTGCAAAAAATATATATGGATGTATCCATATATATATGTATCTATCTATGTATATATGTATATATATAATATTATATATATCTGGGGGCTGGAGGTGTGGCTCAGTGGTACAGGGATTGTATAAACATGCAGGAGGGCCTAGGTTCCATCCCAAGCATTGCAAAAAAAAATTACTTGGCAACATGTACAAGTTATATTTCCATAATTATGATATAAATGTCATAATTTGGAAAATGGTTAGATAAAGTGACATGGACTCAGGCACAGCTGTACACACCTAGAGTCCCAGTGCTTGGGAGGCTTAGACAGGGACAGGAGGATCACTGATTCAAGGACAGCCTCAGTAACTTAGCAAGACCCTCACCAATTTAACAAGATGGTGTTTTTCTATTTCACAGAAACAACTCCTAGAAAGCTGGGCGCGGTGGGCACGCTTGAAATCCCAGCATTCGGGAGGCTGAGACTGGAGGATTGCAGTTTGCGGACAGCCTCAGCTACTTAGGCCCTCTGCAACTCAGTGAGACCCGGTTTCAAAATAGAGAATAAAAAATGGGGCAGAGGGTGTAGCTTGGAGGAAGAATGCCCCTGGGTTCCATCCCCAGACCTGCAAAAAAAAAAAAAAAACCCTAGAGCCAGGGCTGGTGGTACACACTTGTTATCCTGTTATCCGGGTACTTGGGAGGCTGAGACAAGAGGATTACTGGTTTGAGGACATCTTCAGTAAGTAGTGAGACTCATCAACCTAGTAAGACCCTGTTTCAAAATAAAAATAAAGTAGGGTTGGCGATATAGTTTGGAGATAGAATGTCCCTGGCCTTACTCCACAGTACCACTCACACACACAAAAAAAAAAAAAAAAGGAAAGAAAGAAAAAAGAAAGAAAGAGAAAAACCACTCCTAAAGTTTATTAAAAAAAAAAAAGGAAGCCAGGCATGGTAGCACGCACTTGTAATTCCAGCATTTGGGAAACTAAGGCCAGAGGATCGCAGTTTGTGGCTAGCCTCAGCTACTTAGTGAGGCCCTCTGCAACTCAGTGAGACCTTTTTTCTAAAATAAATAAAAAGTAGAGCTGGGGGTGTAGCTCAGAGGTAGAATGTCCCTGGGTTCCATCCCTAGTACCGCACATAAATAAATAAATAATAAGGCTGAAGGTGTCGCTCTGAAGTAGAATGGCCCTAGGTTCAATTCTCAGTTCAAAAAAAAAAAAAAAAAAATGAAAGGAGAGAAAGCTAGAAAAATAAAGGAAAGCCGGGCATGGTGGCACAGATCTGTAATTCCAGTACTTGAGAGGCTGGGACTGGAGGATAGAATGTTTGAGGCCAGCCTCAGCAACACAGCAAGGCTCTCAGCAACTTAGACCTTGTTTCAAAACCAAAACTAAGCCAGGCATGGTGGCGCACGCTTACATCGCAGTACTTGGGATGCTGAAACGGGATTGAAGGTTTGAGACCAACCTTGGCAATGTATGAGATCCAGTTTCCAAATAAATAAAATTGAGAGTCGGAAGTGGTGGGCACGCCTGTCATCCCCGCGCTTGGGAGGCGGAGACAGGAGGATGGCGCAGGTTCGAAGCCAGCCGCGCGCTGGCTTAGGAGACCCTGTTTCCAAATAAAAATGTAAAAATAGGTCTGGGAGTGTAGCCCGGAGGTAGAAGGGCTTCCAGGAACCCCGGTACCACACACACACACACACACACACACACACACACACACACACAAATAGGGCAGGGGGTGGGGCTTGGAGGTCGAATGCCCCTGGGTTCCATCCCCAGTAACAAAAAATACTGCAAAAAAAAATTGAGCTGGGGGTATAACTTGGAAATAAAATGCCCCCGGGTTCAATTCCCAGTGCCACAGAAAGAGAGAGAGAGACAGACACAGAGAGAGAGGATCCATTTCTGGGGGTGCAGCTCAGTGAGACTATGCTTGCCTAGCATGTGAAAGGCCCTGAGTCCAATCCTTAGGGCTACAGAAGAGGGGGGGAGAGGGAGAGGGAAGGAGAGAGGGAGGGAGAGGGAGAGGGAGGGAGAGAGAGAGAGGGAGAGGAGGGCAATACATTTCAAAGACCAGGTCCAAGCCCTCATTCAGGAGAGCCGGGCGTGGTGGCACACTTGTCGTGCCAGCACTCGGGAGGCTGAGACCGGAGGATCGCGGTCTGAGGCCAGCCTCGGCTACTTAGCAAAGTCCTTTGCAGCTCAGAACCTGTTTCAAAACAGAGAATAAAAAAATAGGCCTGGGTGTCTCTCTGATGGCCCCTGGGTTCCATCCCCAGTAACACACACACACACACACACACACACACACACACACACACACACACGGAAAACAAAAATCAGCAAAAGGGAGTGCGTCTGCAGAGCGCGGCCAGCAGGCCTGTGGTCTGCTCAGACCCCCAGGAAAGAAGCCGGAGGAGCCTGAGGCCCACCCTCCAGCGTGATCCCTGGGCCCCAAGACCGAGATAGGGCTGCAGAAATCCTGCCTTCCCTCCTGCAAGGCCGAAGCCACCGCAGGCCGGGCAGGCGCGGTGCCCCCGGGAGTGACCCAGCCGGGGCGCGGGACCCCCAGGCAGGGCAGGGGCTTGTGAGGACCAAGACGCCCTTCCCGTCAAGACAGGGGACGGCCCCAAGCCTTCCCTGTTGGGAAAAGAAAGGACCCTGGCTCCCTGGGGCTGAGGCTGTATCTTATCATTCTGTTTCCACATTCTGTTAGGAAACTGGTCAAACCACTTTTTTGCATGTGTACGAGTGTGGAGGTGGAATCCAACCCGGGGGCATCCTACCTCTGAGCTACACACAGCTCCATCTTTAGTTTTCAGTTTGAAACATGGTATCACTAAGTTGTGGACAGCTTCCATAAGTTGCCAGGCTGGGCTCAAGCCTTCCATCCTCCTGTCTCAGCCTCCCGAGACCTGGGATCACAGGCGTGCAGCCACTCTGAGCTCAAAGCACTTCAAAGAGAGGCCCATAGAGAATGATACGCAGCCGGGTGGTGGGCACGCTTCTAACCCCAGCGCTCGGGAGGCGGAGGCCGCAGGATCGCGGACGGCCTCAGCTACTCAGTGAGGCCTCTGCAGCTCAGTGAGACCCGGTTTCAAAATAAAGAATTAAAGATGGGGCAGGGGTGTAGCTCGGAGGTAGAAGGCCCCTGGGTTCCATCCCCAGACCTGCAAAAAATAAATAAATAAATAAAATAAGTAAGTAAAAAAGGAGGCTGAGGATGTAGCTTAGAGGTAGAATGCCCCTGGGTTCAATCCCAAGGATAAGAAAGAAAGAAAGAGAGAAAGAGAAAGAGAAGGAAAGAAAGAAAGGAAGAAGCCACACATGGTGGTGCACACTTGTAGTCCCTGTACTTGGGAGGCTGAGACAGGAGGACCGCAGGTTCACGGCCAGCCTCAGCAATTCAGGCAGGCCCTCTGCAACTTAGCTATTTCAAACTAAAAAAATAAAATAGGGTCGGGGGTGGAGCTCAGAGGTACAGCGCCCCTGGGTTCCACCCCCAGTACCGGAAAAAAAAGAGCGAGCAAGAGAGAGAGAGAAAAAAAGAAAGCCAGCCAGGAAGCTCAGTCTTACCACGAGACTCCGGGTTAAGCATCTTTTCCTGGTCCCCGCAGTCGCAGCTGCATCAGTAACACTGCACTCCCCGTTTATTTTCGGTGCTGGGGACCGAACTCGGGCATTCCCCCTCCCAGCTCCATCCCCAGCCCGATTTTAATTTTATTTTGAAACAGGGTCTCAAGCCGGGCGTGGTGGGCACGCTTGTCATCCCAGCATTGGGGAGGCCGAGTCAGGAGGCTCGCGGTTCCCAGACAGCCTCAGCTACTTAGTGAGGCCCTCCGCAACTTAGTGAGACTGTTTCAAAGTAAAGGATAAAAAATAGGGCTGGGGGTGTAGCTCAGAGGTCGAATGCCCCTGGGTTCCATCCTCAGACCCGCAAAAAAAACAGAAACAGGGTCTCTAGGTTGGCGAGAGCCTCACCACTTGCTGAGGCCGACCTCTAGCCTGCGCTCCTCCTGTCTCAGCCTCCCAAGTACTGGATGACAGCCATGCGCCCCTGCGCCTGGATGAATTGTTTGTGTCCCGAACTTTTCGTTGTTTAGCGTTTTCAAATTGCAGACACCTGGGTAACTCACACCCGGTAAGCGAGGCCTTCAGACGAGGGGACTGCTGCAATCCCGCCGCCGGCCACGGGGTGGCAGTACAGGCCAGCGAGCGGCCAGGCCAGTGAGGACCCCGGCGGGCCGGGGCGCGGGAGGCCAGGGCCTGGAGGACTCCCCTCTCCCCACCAGCCTCATCTAGGTCTCCTCAACCAGTCCATGCACCAACATTGTGTGGTACTGGGCTGGAACCCAGGGGCCTTCTACCTCCGGGCTACACCCCAGACCTATTTTATACTTTATTTGGAAACAGGGCCTCACTAAGTAGCTGAGGCTGGCTTCGAACCTGTGCGGTCCTCCTTTCTCAGCCTCTCAAATATTGGGATTACATGCACCACCGCGCCCGGCTTCACTCTTTATTTTGAAACAGGGTCTCACTAATTTGCGGAAGGCATAAGTAGCTGAGGCTGTCCGCGAACCGCGATCCTCCTGTCTCAGCCTCCCGAATGCTGGGGTTATAATTATGTGCCACCACGCCAGGCAAGGTATGATAAAATTTAAATAAGCTTACTAGGGTGTTCCCTAATCCAATATGACCAATGTCCTTATAAGAAAGGGAGGGCTAAGGCGGATGTGGTGGCGCACACTGGTAATCCCAGCATTTGGGAGCCTGAGACAAGAGGGTTTAGGTTTGGGGCCAGCCTCAGCTACCTAGTGAGACCCTGTTTCAAAATTAAAAGAATAAAAAATAGGGCTGGGAGTATAGCTCAGAGGTACAATGCCACTGGGTTCAGTCCCCAATACCGAAAAAAAATTAAAAGTAAAAATAGGGCTGGGGAGATAGCCCAGAGGTAGAATGCCCCATGGTTCAGTGTCCAGTCCTCCTAGACGTGCGTGTACACACACGGACACGCTCTCGGGAAGACGGGTGCTCTCAGTGGTAGAGAGCTGGCCGAGCACGGAAGGGGCCTGGGTTTCATCCTTTTTTCCTTAAAAGGAGAAAAAGGGGAAACAGGCGTGGTGGGCGTGCTTTTAATCCCAGCATTCTGGAGGCTGAGACCGGAGGATCACGGTTAGTGGACAGCCTCAGCTACTTAGGTCCTCTGCAACTCAGTGAGACACAGTTTCAAAATAAAAAATAAAAAATAGGACAGGAGGTGTAGCTCGGAGGTCAAATGCCCCGGGTTCCATCTTCAGACCCGCAAAAAAAAAAAAAAAAAGGGGGGGTGGGGAGCACATGAAGACTGCTGTCTTAGGACAGGGTGTGGTGGCGGAGAGGCTGACAGCGCCGTGCTCCAGGCCCGTGGACGCCAAGGATTTCAGGAAAGTAAAAACGGCACAGAGCAGACTGTGCCCGGGAGTCGCAGAGACACCGCAGCCCCGCCAGCTCTGGCTTCTGGACCGTCAGCCTCCAGGTCACTGGGACAGGCCAGGCTTGGGGTACACACCTGTCACCCCAGAACTTGGGAGGCTGAGACAGGAGGACGGCAGGTTCAAGGTGAGCCTCAACCATTTAGTGAGACCCTCTGCAGCTTAAGAGAGTCCCTTTAAAAAAAAATAAAGGGCTGGAGGTGTAGGTTGGAGGTAGAACACCCCTGGGTTCCAGCCCCAGTACCGAAACAATAAAATCAAATGAATAAGTCAATCTCCCCCCTGCCTTTTTTTCCTTTTCGGGGTGGGTGATACTAGAGATGGAACCCAGGGCCGTTCTACCTCTGGAGTACATCCTCAGCCATTTTAATTTAATTTTTTTTTTTTTTGGTGGTACTGGGGGTAGAACCCAGGGCCTTTTCTACCTCCGGGCTATACTCCCAGACCTATTTAATATTTTATTTAGAAACAGGGTCTCACCAAGTTGCTGAAGAGCCTCACTCAGTAGCTGAGGCTGGCTTCGAACCCGTGCGATCCTCCTGTCTCAGCCTCCCAGTCGTGGGGATTACAACTCTGAGCCACCAGGCTCGGCTATTTTTATTTTTATTTTAAAACAGGATTCCAGACGGGTGTGTTGACGCAAACTTGTAACCCCAGCATTTTGGAGGCCGAGACTGGAGGATGGCAGTTCGCGGACAGCCTCAGCTACTTAGTGAGGCCCTCTGCAACTCAGTGAGGCCCTGTCTCAAAATAAAGAATAAAAAATTGGGCAGGGGGTGTAGCTCGGAGGTTGAATGCCCCTGGGTCCCATCCCCAGACCCGCAAAAAAATAAAAAAACAGGGTTCCACTAAATTGCTGGGGCCTTGCTGGGGGGCTGGGCTTGTTCTCCAACCTGAGGTCCTCCTGTCTCAGCCTCCCAAGTACGGGGATTAGGCGAGTGTCACCACCGCCCCGCTTATTTCTTGGGTTGAAACAGTCTCACCAAATTGCTGAAGGCCTCAAACTTTCCATCCTCATGTCTCAACCTCTTGAGCGCTGCAATTACAGGCACGTGTCACTTCGCGGGGCAAAAACCATGCACTCTATAGCTATACGTGGCCGATGCGGCGTCGCCGCTGCGATCCCAGTAGCTGGGGCTGGGGTAGAAGGATGGAGGTTTGAGGCCAGTCTCAGCAAATTAGTGATACTCGGCAACCTGGCCTGACGGTCTTTTAAATACAGCGGTCGCCGGCCGTGGTGGCGCACGCTTGTCATCCCTGCGCTCGGGAGGCTGAGACAGGAGGAGCGCACGGGTTCGAAGCCAGCCTCAGCTACTGAGTGAGGCTCTCAGCAACTTAGTGAGACCCTGTTTCCAAATAAAATAGAAAATAGGTCTGGGAGTGTAGCCCGGAGGTAGAAAGCCCCTGGGTTCCACCCCCAGTACCACCAAAAAAAGAAAAAACAGCGGTCCAAGCCGCCGTGTCACCCCAGCACTCGGGAGGCTGAGACCTGTTTATAATAAAGAATGAGAACTAGGGCGGGGGTGTCGCTCGGTGGTCAGGTGCCCTGGGTTCCATCCCCAGACCCGCAAAAAAACAACGAGAAAACAGGGTCCAGACGGAGGCGCCCGCTCAGCAGGGGACGCTTCCTCACCGTCTTTCCTAGCTCGGCCCCGGGCTGAGAAATGATGGAGGGACGAGAGACCTTTGGCGCCAGCGCCCTCGGTGCGCACAGGGCTCCTCCGGGCCGCTCCGAGCCCCGCGCCACCGCGAGCAGAGGCGGGCGCGACGGCGGGACGGCGGGACGGCGGGACGGCGGGACGGCGGGACGGCGGGACGGCGGGACGGCGGGACGGCGGGACGGCGGGACGGCGGGACGGCGGGACGGCGCGACGGCGGGACGGCGGGACGGCGGGCGGGGCCTCCCGCCTAGCGCTCTGCAGGCCGGGCTCCGCCCAAGGTGCGCCCCGCCCCGCCCGCCACTCCGCCCCGCCCCGCCCTCCCCTCGGCCCCGCCCCGCCCGCCCCCGGCCCCGCCCCGCCCGTCCTCGGCCCCGCCCTCCCCTAGGCCCCGCCCCGCCCGCCACTCCGCCCCGCCCCGCCCTCCCCTAGGCCCCGCCCCGCCCGCCCTCGGCCCCGCCCCGCTCGCTTCCGGAGTGGCCCCGCCCCAAGCTGGAGACTCCGCCTCCCAGCGCCCGTACAAAGCGCTGAGCGTCGGCGATGGGTCGCAGTCGGAGGCCTCGCCTTCTAATTGGCCAGCGGCGCGGTGACCCGGAAGCGGTTCCCGAGGCGGCGGGCCGCGTGGACTCCTCTCCAGGCGCTCGGAGGCCGGCGCAGCGATGACCAAGATCAAGGCCGACCCCGACGGCCCCGAGGCCCCGGCCGAGGCGAGCGGCGCGGAGCGCACGTACCACGAGCTGCTGGTCAACCTGAACCCCATCGCGCAGCCCCTGGCGTCCCGCCGCCTCACGCGGAAGCTCTACAAGTGCATCAAGAAAGGTGCGGCGGGCGGCGGGCGGCGGGGCCGGGCGGCGGGGCCGGGCGGCGGGGCCGGGCGGCGGGGCCGGGCGGGCGGGCGGCGGGCGGCGGGGCCGGGCGGCCGGGCGGCGGGGCCGGGCGGCCGGGCGGGCGGGCGGCCGGCCGCCCACTCCCGTGTCCTCGCAGCCGTGAAGCAGAAGCAGATCCGGCGCGGCGTGAAGGAGGTGCAGAAGTTTGTCAACAAAGGCGAGAAGGGGTAAGCGCTCCCCGCCCGCGTGCGCCCTGCAGACGAGCGCGCTGGCCCCGTGCGGAGGCCCGCCCGGCTGCTGCCCCGCGGAGCCGGGCAGCGCGGACGCCGAGGGAGACTCCCCGCGCAGCCTGCTCTGGGCTCGGTGGAAAACTCAGGGTCTGGTCTGGAGCCGAAGGAAGTGTGGCTCCCAGGGCAGGAGCGAGGCCGGCGGCGGGCCTCCCGCAGCCTCGGCGAGGGGGGCCGCGCCTGGAGATTCCCAGCATTTTGAGGAAAGGGTCCGGAGCTGAGCGGACAGCCCGTCGTCCTAGTGCTTGGGATGCTCAGACCGGAGGCGCACAGTTTGGAGGCCAGCCTCCGCGACTCAGTGGAGCCCAGTTTAAGAATAAAATAGGAAAGCAGGGTGGCACACCCTTGTAATGCCAGTACTGGGGAGGCTGAGACCGGAGGATCGCAGTTCACGACAGCCTCAGCCCCTTAGGCCTTTCCCACTCAGTGAGACCCTGTTTCAAAAACAGAGACCCCCCCCCCTTTATTTGGCAGTACTGGGGATGGAACCTAGGGGCATTATTCTACCTCTGAGCAACACCCCCAGTCCTATTTTCTTTTTTGGGGGGTGGTTTGGGGCTGGAATCCAGGGGCATTTGACCTCTGAGCTACATCCCCAATCCTATTTTAGATTCTTTTATTTTGAAACCGGGTCTCACTAAGTTGCAGGGGGCCTAAGTAGCTGAGGCTGTCTGCGAATGGCCATCCTCCGCAAACAGCCATCCTCCCTGAACTGCCATCTTCAGGTCTCAGCCTCCCGAATGCCGGGACTACAAGCATGGGCCACCACGCCCGGCCCAGCCCTATTTTCTATTTTTATTCTTTAGTTTGAAACAGGGTCTCACTGAGTTGCAAAGAGCCTCACCAAGTAGCTGAGGCTGGCTTCAACCCTGCGCGATCTTCCTGTCTCACTCCGCCTCCCAAGTGCTGGTATATGTGTGCATGGCCATGCCAGGCTAAGACTCCACCCCCCCTTTTTTTGTTGTTTCTGTGGTACTGGGGTGGAACCCACGGGTTTTCTACCTCTGGGCTACACTCCCAGACCTATCTTATACTTTATTTGGAAACAGGATCTCACTAAGTTGCTGAGAGCCTCACTCAGTAGCTGAGGCTGGCTTCGAACCTGTGTGGTCCTCCGGTCTCAGCTCCCAAGCGCGGGGATGCCCGGCGGACTTCCCCTTTTAAAAGCACTCCCTGGGCCTCTTGCTAATGACCCACTGAGCCGTCTAGAGGGCCAAAGGAAACACCGCTTTTGGGTGAAGTGGCAGCTTGTTGTGTTGTTTTGCTTCAGTCGGTGGTGTGACAGGTGAAAAAAAGACTAGAAAGTAAGGCTCGGGGTGTGGTTTGGAGGTACAGTGCCCTTGGGTTCCATCCCCAGTACCGCGAAATAAATAAGTAAATAAGTAAGTAAAATAAAATAGGAGCGAGGTGTGATGGCGCACTCTTGTAATCCCAGCCTTTGGGAGGCTGAAACAGGAGGATCGAGGTTCACAAACAGCCTCAGCTACTTAGGCCCTTCGCAACTCAGTGAGACCCTGTTTCAAAATAAAGAATAAAATATAGGGCTGGGGGTGGAGCTCAGAGGTAGAATGCCCCTGGGTTTCATCCCAGTACTGCAAAAAAAACCAAATAACACCCAAAACTTCCAGGCTGCTCAAAGTTCGAGGGCTCCTGCAACGCAGCCCCCCACCGTGGGAACATTCTTCTGTCTTCAGGCTGCCGAGGCCCCTGCCCCAGAGCCCCGATTGTACCTTGGCTGCTAGGAAGCCGGGCTGACCGTCACTGGCAGGCTGTTTCCCTCCAGGGACAGAGCCCATCTTAGCCTGGCACTCGGACCCAGCGCCGCGATGCTTGCCCCCTCCCGTCTGGAATTCCGGGCATCGGGCTCCTGAGACAGCCCTGTCTGCCGTTCTGATCCCTCAGCCCGTTTCCCCGTCGCTCAGAGTCCTTAGAGTGTTGCGTCCCGCGTGGAGCCCCTTGACTCTCCAGGGATGGTCCATGCCTCTGCGGGCGCCGAGCCACAGATCCACTGGGGGCTCTCACTGCAGAGGGGCTGCCCCGGAGGCTCCCCCGTGCACCTGGCTGGAGGAGGGCGGAGCTAGATGGACTCTCCATCGTTCCAGGATCCTGGTTTTGGCTGGAGACACGCTGCCGATTGAGGTGTACTGCCATCTCCCCATCATGTGCGAAGACCGGAATTTGCCCTACGTCTACATCCCCTCCAAGACGGTAAGGAGCGTCCTCACGCCTTGGTCAGCCCTGGAGGGAGGGCCGTAGATACGGTCTGGAGTAGCAGGCCCTCGGGAAAGAACCAAGATTAAGAGTTAAGGCAAGCCGGGCATCGTGGAACATGCTTGTAACCTCCTGTGCTTGGGAGGCGGAGACAGGATTGTGCAGGTTCGAAGCCAGCCACGCTGGCTTAAGAGACCCCGTTTCCAAATAAAATATAAAAATAAGTCTGGGAGTGTAGCCCAGAGGTAGAAGGGTTTCCAGGAACCCCAGTACCCAAAAAAAAAAAGTGTTAAGGCAAGCCAGGCATAGTGGCACACCCTTGTAATCCCAGCATTTGGGAGGCTGAGACAGGAGGATTGTGGTTTGAGGACAGCCTCAGCTACTTAGTGCAACTCATTAAGACCCCATTTCAAAATAATCAAAAATAGGGCTAAGGGTGTAGCTCAAAGGTAGGATGCCCCTGGGCTCCATCCCTGGTACTGCCAAAAAAATAAAGGCCCTATGTGCCTTTTTTTTTTTTTTTTTTTTTTCGGTACAGGGAATAGGACCCAGGGTCCTACCTCTGAGCTACACCCTCAGCCTGTTTTGAAACAGGGTCTCACCGAGTTGCAAAGGGCCTCACTAAGTAGCTGAGGCTGTCTGCGAACTGTGATCCTCGGTCTCAGCCTCCCAGATGCTGGGATGACAAGCGTGCCCACCGCGCCTGGCTAGGTTTTTTTTTGGAAGTCTGTTGCTGAGGCTGCCCTTGGACCTGTGGCCCTCCCTCCTGTCCCAGTTCAGAGATCGGGGGTTACAGGTGTGAGCAGCCAAGCCCTGCCATGTCAGCCCTTTTTATTTTCACACAGGGTCTCTTATTCAGTTTAGCCTTGAACAGGTATAGGCCACTGAGCCTGGCTCTTTAAATTCTTTTTTTGTGGTACTGAGGATGGAACCTAGGAGCATCCTACCTCCGAGCTACACCCGGGCCCTGCTTTTCATTATTTTGAAACAGTCTCATTAAGTGGCTGAGACTGGCATGAACCTGTCATCCTGTCTCTGCCTTCCAAGTCCTGGGTTGCAACCGTGTGCCACCACAGCCAGCTCCTGGCACGTTTTTAGATAGTGGGTGTCCAGGTGAAGGCGCCTGTGGGCCGCACTAGACGGCGGGTCTTGTTTGAGACTCCGTGCCACTCAGGCCACACGACCTTTCTCCAGACAACCCTCCTCTGTCTCTGTAGGACCTGGGTGCTGCTGCGGGCTCCAAGCGGCCCACCTGTGTGATCATGGTCAAGCCCCACGAGGAGTACCAGGAGGCCTACGACGAGTGCCTGGAGGAGGTGCAGGCCCTGCCTCCGCCCCTGTGAACGCCGCAGGCTGGCCTCTGCCCCCACAGCGCCTCCTTCCAGGCACCACAGCTGCTGGAGGTGGAGCCAGCAACCTCCCCAGCGCCACTTCCTGTTGCATTCCAGAAGCCCCTTCCAAGAGTCAGCGTGGGCAGAGCAGTAGATGCTGAGACTAGTCGAGTCTGGGCGGTTTCTAAGCAGCAGCTGCTGGTGGGCCAGGAGTTGGCAGGCGGGAGCTGCAGAAGCAAGCCCTCCCTGGAGTGCCAGAGGACTTTTAAAAGTGTTAATGTTTGGCCGCCTGGGTTTTGGATTAAACCGAGAACTGATTTTTCTTTTTCTTTTTTGGGAGCTGTACTGGGGATTAGACTTTTGCTGAGTGCCCAGGCTGGCCTCCAATTTGCAACCCTCCTGCCTTAACCTCCCCAGTAGCTAGGATTCAGGCGTGTGCCACACGGCTGGAGAACGGATTCTGCTGCCTACCGGACGTCAGCTCCCACTCAGGAGGGGTGTGGCTGAGACAGGCAGCGGCCAGACCCACTTCACGGAAGCCCAGGGCCCTGTCAGGGATGGCCTCGGCTCCCGCAGGGGCCTGCACGGCTGCAGAACTCAAGGAAGCAGTTCCCTACCAGTTACCAGCAGCACGAAGCCCAAGCTCTAGCCTGTAGGTCCCGCGAGGCCCTGCACAGCATAAAGTAGCCAAGCTCCTAGCACCTGGGAGTAATCTGAACACAGCTTGTGCTCCAGGGTCAAGAGCTGGCAAAACTCCAGCTAGTCATCACTGAAGCCTTCCAGTGCTGGCCTGCTTGGTATGTGTGTGTGTCTGAGTGTCTGAGGATTAAACCCAGGTCCTCCTTTCTACCTCTGAGCTACACCCCCAGCCCTATTTTTTTTTTTTTTTTTTTGGGTGGTACTGGGGTTCCTGGAAGCCCTTCTACCTCCAGGCTACATTCCCAGACCTATTATATATATATTATCTATATATTTTTTTGAAACAGAGTCTCTTAAGCCAGCAAGGCTGGCTTTGAACCTGCGCAATCCTCCTGTCTCCACCTCCCAAGCGCGGGGCTGACAAGTGTACGCCACCACGCCCGGCTTTTATTCTTTATTTTAAAACCGGGTCTCACTGAGTTTCAGAGGGCCTCGCCAAGTAGCTGAGGCTAGCCGCGAAACATGATCCTCTGGTCTCAGCCTCCTGAATGCTGGGATTACAAGCGTGCGCCACCATGCCCAGCTACAGCCCTATTTCTTATTTGGAAACAAGGTCTTGCCAGGTTGCTGAGGCTGGTCTCAAGTCCGCAATCCTCATTGTACTGGGATCACTGGTGTGCACCCCCACTCCAGCTCCTGCTGGTACCTCGTCAGGTTGAAGCCCCTTCCCTGGGGTCTGGCACTCCCAGGTTCCCCAGAGGTGCTGAATGACACTGGCTGGTTAGGGCTGTGCTCAGCGTCCCTGAGCAGCAGACAGTAGGAATTACTTGTAAGTGAAGTTTAAGGCTGGCCAGAAGGAAGGAGAACTGTGAATATTTTGCTCAGTTATAAAGGCATTCAGTTCTGACTTGGACTATTTACAGTGGGGAATAGTACAGGGGAGGAGGCCACGGCTGGACACCGTGGGCTGAGGCAGGCGTGGGGGAAGACCTGGCTGTGAGCGGGGTGGGAGGTGTCTGCTCCTGGCGACCAAGGTCCTTGCAACTCAGTCGCTGCCTTAGGCAAATGTAGACAGCAGAGTGGGGCCCCGGCGGCCCCTCCCTGCAGCCAGGGAGCTAGCAGTGCGGGTGAGCTCGCTGCGGCGGGAGGAGCCTGAGGATGAGCTTTGCCAGGTCCCACTCGAGGCGCAGCAGGGGCACTGCAGCCTGCCGACGGAGGCAGGAGCGGCCCCGGAGGGCAGGTTGGGCCGGGCAGGGCTGGCTTTCCCCCGCTGATGGGCCTCACTCTGTGGATGAGAGAATGAGGAGGATTGGAGAAGCCACCTGAGGTGATGCCGCGCGCCTCCGAAGTTCTCCCTGTCGGTCCTCAGGACCAGCCGGACAGGCCGCTGCGCAGGCAGGAAAGGACGCGGCAGGCGTCTGGGAGAATGAAGGTCCTGCGCCCGTCAGCGAGGAGACAAGCGAAGCACAGAGCTGTGCGGGCCGCCAGCCGCGGAGACCGTCGGGGACCAGAGCCGCAGCTTGTGGCCCCCACTTGTCATCCCTGCGCTTGGGAGGCGGAGACAGGAGGATCACGCAGGTTCGAAGCCATCCGCGCGCGCTGGCTTAAGAGACCCTGTTTCCAAATAAAAATGTAAAAATAGGTCTGGGAGTGTAGCCTGGAGGTAGAAGGGCTTCCAGGAACCCCAGTACCACTAAAAAAAGCAAAAAAAAAAAAAAAAAAAAAAAAAGAGGCCGGCGCCTCACCAAGGCCGAGTGGGCTGGTGCTGGTGGACATCACAGGGCGGTGTGAAAGGCGAGGCAGGAGGCGAGTCGGGCAGCTTGGCAAGCCCGGTCCAAGATGAAACGGAAAGGGCTGTGTGGCTCAAGGCAGAATGCTCTGGGTTCAATCTCCAGCACGTCCCCACTAACAAAAGGAGCTACAGCCAATCAGAAGACGCACACGGCCGCATTCTTGGCGATTCCCAGACCTTCCTTGGGTAGCAAACGCATGGACACTCAAATCCCTTCCACAGAAAGGTGTATTTGATACAACCTACACAGCCCTTTCCTATCGTTTATTTTTAGATTTGGGGGTCAAATCCAAGCCTTTATTTTTGGTGGCACTGGGGTGGAGCCCAGGGGCCTTCTACCTCCGGGCTCTACTCCCAGACCTGTTTTATGCTTTATTTGGACACAGGGTCTCCCTGAGCTGCTGAGCCTCACTCAGTAGCTGAGGCTGGCTTCGAACCCTTGCGACTCCTGCCTCAGCCTCCCGAGCGCAGGGATTACAGGTGCGCCACCCAAGCTGCATTGCAGCACCCCCACTCAACGTCTCTAGGTTACTTATCATACCACACCCAGTTCTGTTAAACTCGGAATAAGAACAGCAAAGGCAGTCTGTGCAGGTTCAGCCCAGACCTTTTTTTTTGCACATTTCTGATCTGAGGTGGGCTGAATCCACAGATGCAGAAGCCATGGGTACAAAGGCCGACCGTGTACCAAACATCAGAGTGGAATTTACTACGGGAAGAGAGGGGAGGAACAGGGGTCATCACGGAATATTTAAGTAGAAACAAGCCTTACTGGGTGCAGTGGTGCACGCTTGCAGCCTTAGCTGCTCAGGAGGCTGAGGCAGGAGGGTGGCAAGCTCCAGGCCAGCCTGAGCCACGTGGAGACCACTGCAAAACAAGAAGAGCGGGACGCAGGACGCCCAGTGCTGGAGCCCTAGGTCCACTCCCAGTAGTACAAAGACACAAGGACTTAAACAAGGGGTGGCAGAGGGAAGTGCCCACAGGACTCCACCCCGCCCAGGCCTGCCTGTCTGGCAGGCTCTGGACTGCTCCAATCCCCATGAGGGGATTTCACGTCCCGTTCTAAGCCTTCCCGGGCCTCCACGTACAGCCAGCCAGCAGAGGATCCCTCCAAAGCACACACTGGGCCGGGCGCGGTGGCGCACGCTTGTCATCCCCGCACTTGCAAGGCTGAGACAGGAGGATCGCACAGGTTCGAAGCTAGCCTCAGTTACTTAGGCTCTCAGCAACTGAGACCCTGTTTCCAATTAAAGTATAAAATAGGTCTGGGAGTATAACCCGGAGGTAGAAAGCCTCTGGGTTCCACCCCCAGGACCACCAGAGAAAGCACACATTGGGCGTTGCCTCACTGGGGGTTTGCCCACACCCCCTGCACTAGGCACAAACAGCTCTGCACGGAGAGTGAGCCGCAGTTCTGAACTAAGCCCAAACCTGCTGAGTGTGCAGAGGGAGACAGACACGAAGGAAATACTAAACTCTCCACCGAGGCAGGCAGGGGGCTGCCAAGCCGGCCCCTGGGGAGGGGACAAGGGGGTTGCGCAAGCCATGTGCAGCGCCCTTTGCCCTGCACAGACGCAAGCCCCCGCCGGCCTAGTTCTTCCCTGGACGCAGCGTCCACTCTGCCCTTCCCACTTACACATCACGCCTCTGCTTCACACCACTTGGCCTTCCACCGCAGCCGCGGCTCTCCCTGGCCAGGCGCGCCAGCCTCTGTCCGCGGCTCCTTCCGGTTTGTCTCCGGCCCCTCTGCTAGGAACACCCCTCCCCTTGCTTCCCCTCGCCTTCCCGCGCTGGCGCAGTCCAGGCTGCCTTCTCAGAATGCGCCCTGGCCTCGGGACCGGCCGGCCTCGCCTCCGCCCACCCGTCCTACTGGGTTCCGTTCCTTTCCTCCGCTGCACAGCCCTGCTGCGACTTTCCCATCTCTCTTATTAACCAGCTGCGGAAGGGGAAAGGCCTACCGTCTCCCCAAGCAGCAGCAACTGCGGGGACTTCGGCTGTATCAACGCACCGACGACTGGCAACTCCTATTCGGCCTCCGCTCCTTAGTGAGAATAAAAACAAAACAAAACACCGTGTTGAATGCCCCGCAGCTGCTTCCTTCGACCCGGCCGAGTCGCAGTAGGATGGGCGTCCGCGCCCAGGCGCCTCCCGCAGCCGAGGCCGCCGGGCAGCGCGGGCCCGAGTCGGCGCCGACGACCGCGCGGACAGCGGCGCGGGCCCGCCTGCTGGGGGCTGGGTCGCGGCCGCCAGCCTGGGCCCGCACGCGCGGCCGGCCGCTTCCCGCGCCGCGGTCATCGCCACCGGAAGTGGCGGCGGCGGCGCTGGGCTCGCGCGTGCGCGGCGGCGGGGCGTGGCTTCCGCGCGGAGCCGAGGGCCCGCCCCTCGCTCCTCTCGCCCCGCCCCGCCGCTCTGGGTTCCGCCCCTCGCCCCGCCCCCTCGCTCGCCCCGCCCCGCAGCTCTGGGTTCCGCCCCGGGCGCGGTCCCGCGGCTCCGAGCGCGAGCAGCCGCGCGCGCGGCCTTCCCGCCAAGGACGGGCGGGGCGGTGTGGCGGCGCGGTCGGTCCGGCCCTCGTTAAGCCGGAGCGAGCGTAGATGCGGAAGCCGCGCCGCACGGTGGGCCGGGGCCCAGCAGTTGGCTCTTTCATGTGCGTGCTGTGTATCTGTTCTTGCTGTTTCTGTGCGGGGCGGGGACCAGGCCCAGGGGCACTCTGCGTCTCACCTACGTCCCCGCCGTATTCTACTTCGAACGGTCTCCCCGATCGCACTAAGTTGCTGGGGCTGGCCGCGAACCGGGTCCCCCGGGCTGCCGGGGGCCGCGCCTCCGCCTGCCCCGGCTCCGCGCACGGTCGTGGCGTGGCCCCCGGAGCCCTGGGTCCCCGCGGGGAGCGCGACGTCCGCGGAGGAGCCGGGCCGGCGGCGGGGGCTCGGCCCGGGCACGCGTGGGGCTCCCGTCGGGCGGGGTTTGCTTCGCAGCCGACTGCCCCTCAGCCGCGCTCCGCTAACTCAGCAAGTCTCGGGAAGCTCTTGCCAGTTTCCTAGACTTTGATTTCAAGTTTTTAACTCCAAGAGGAGGAAAAAAGAAAGAAAAGAAAATCCAATCCTGCCGCCTTCTCTGAGGGGTGGCGAAGCCCGCCTCCCGCACGTGGGTGGCTGTCCAGCCTCGGGCCGCGGTTCCTTCCGACTCTCCCGGCAAGCCCTCTACCACGTATTTGCCTACGAAGTGAAATCTACTTCTGGCCCTCACTCTTCCCACGGAAGCACACGTTTATTCTTACGCCGCGCCCCGTTATCTTTCTCACCACTTTGTAGTATGTGCTGATATTGCACATTAGATTCAACACCTCGCGGGGTCTGCAGGAAGCTGCTCCGGCCGAGCAGGTCGGCGAGAGGGGCGCGGGGTGCTGGGGGGCGGCGGCTCACCTCGATTGACCTCGATTGACCGGCGGTGCACAACTCTGCAGCCGTCAAGGCGCGCTCTGGAAAGGCTGCGTTTCCTGCGTGTAAATGACATCCTAGGCAGCCGGGGTGCAGCTCAGCAGCAGGGCATTCGCCTAGCATGTGTGAGGCCTGGGTTCAGTCCCTAGTGCTGAGGCGAGGGAGAGGACCTGGGAACCATGCCCCTGGGCTCCTTCCTGAACAGAGAACATCCCTCCAGGTCCCAAGCTTGCCAGGAACCGTGGCCCTCTTTGCCTCTCCACAGCAAGTCCTGGAAGGCAAAGGTAGGAAAAGATGGTGCACGCGCCGGGCGCGGTGGCGCACGCTTGTAATCCCCGCGCTTGGGAGGCTGAGACAGGATTGCGGATTCAAAGCCAGCCTCAGCTACATAGTGAGGCTCTCAGCAACTTAGTGAGACCCTGTTTCCAAATAAAATATAGGTCTAAGGGTAGGTATATCCTGGAGGTATAAGGAAGCCCCTGGGTTCTATCTCCAGTACCACAAAAAAAGAAAAGTAAAAGAGCACTTCGGAAGGCGGGGGCCCAGCCCCGCCCGCCCTGCTGGGCAGCCCAGCCGCCTCCCTGGCCAGGCCGGGGCCTGCTGGATCCCTCCCCTTCCTTCCCCCTCCAGGCTGCCAGCCTTCCTCTGCGATGTTTGTTGGTCTTTGCAGGGCTTCAATTCCAGCCATGCCCGCCCACCTAATTTGCAGGTGCCGAGCCAGATGAAAACATGAGGCTTTGTTCAGACATTCCTGAGCTGTTGGAGATGGCAGCGGGAGCTTGGGTGCTGGGCTCCTCCGTCTGGGCTGCACAGGCGCTGTGCTCAGGCAGCTCCACCGGCTGGAGCCTTTTCCTTCGGCTGCCTGGCGTCCCCTGTGCCACCCTCCTCCCAGGAACCTCCCACACTTCCCAGGGCCCAGTGTAGCGCATCCCGGGGAGCCCTCCTCCTAAGGAAGGTCCCAACCCCCTGAAAGCCGCTTGGCCTTCTCCTCCCGCAGTGGGGCCAGCTGAGGGCAGGTGCCAGGCTCCCGTGGGTCACTGTCCCCGCGCCTGCCCTCCTCCCCTCTCTTGGTCCAGTTTGAGCCGAGGCTCTGAACTCCCTCCGTGTGCACGGGAGCCTCGCCTCTGCCCTGGGGTTTATCACTTGTTTTTGCCAAAAGCAGCATCAGTCTTTTCACTTTTTCTTTTGCGGCACTGGGGGTGGAACCCAGGGGCAGTCTACCTGAGCTGCATCCCCAGCCGTTTATTTACTTTGAAACGGTATCACTGAGTTGCAGAGGGCCTAAGGAGCTGCGGCTGGCCATGATCTGTGATCCTCCTGTCTCAGCCTCCTGAATGCTGGGACTACAAGTGTGCCCGCCACACCCGGCTTTTACTTTTTATTTCTTGCAGCACTGGGGGTTGAACCCAGGGTCATATACCTCCAAGCTACACCCCTAGCCCCATTTTTTTCTTTCTTTTGAAACGGGGTCTAAGTTGTGAAGGGCCTTGCTAAGTAGCTGAGGCTGGCCACGAACCTGTGATCTTCCAGTCTCGGCCCAACAAGTGTGCACCAGCACATCTGGCACCTTCCTCTCACATCTGACTCCAGTAGAGGCTGAGCCCAGCCACAGGGGCCCCCATCCAGGCTCTGCTGACCTGCTTCGTGGCGGTCCCTGTGAGCACCTGGGACTCCCCTCTGTCCTCTTCACCCTCCTGGCCCTGGTCACTGTCTGGACAACCTTCATGGGTGTGGACACAAGCCACCTCCCTCCGCTCACGAGTAGGCGCCACAGGGCAGTGGCCTGCGGCCCAGGTCCCCTCGGAAGCACTTTTGGGCACACCCGGAGAATGAACAGCCACTGCTCCCGAGCTCCCAGGGCGGCCCCTAGTGTGGCCGCAGGGTGGGAGGGGCAGTTAGAGCCAGCCCCCTCCCAGCAGAACCCAGCTCCACATCTCCAGCCTGTGCCTCCTGGGCTGGAGGACGCTGCCCCGAGGCAGGCTGAGCCCCACGGGAGGGCCAGGCAAGCTCCTAGCCCAGAGGGCAGCCGGCCCCTGGCCCCTGCCCCCTGCCTGGCGAGCGGCTCTAGCCCTTCTGCCCTACTTCCTTCCTTCCGCCCTGCCTTCCCTGCAGGCTGGTGGTCCAGGCCAGGGCTGCCGGGAGGGTGAGGGTGAAACTCCCTGGGGTAGTGAGGAGCACTGCCAGGTGGCCTGAGCAACAGGCTCAGGTGGGCAGGCAAAGCGTTAACGGGGTGCTTGCCATGTCGGGCCATCATGGCCCGGCGCACTGGAGAAAGGCGTCCCTCAACAGCAGCGACCGTATCTACAGAGGTGGTGATGCTCGTGATCCCCTGGCCCCAGAGCTACTTGGCCTGCTTGGGGGCCAAGAACTGGTTTGCCCAGCACAGCTGAGCTAGCAGGTCTGGTTGTCTGCGACTCCCCAGCCTGGCTCTCCAACACCCTCCCCGCATCTGGGCCTGGCTTTGGTTTCTGGCTGAGCTGCCAAGTTTTGGTACCGCCCACCCACTCCGCTGGCTGGTGGTACTGGCCGGCCCAGCTCCCTAATTGCTGGGTGGGGAGCTGTCCCACAGGGCTGGTGCACCAAAAGGTGGGCCCAGCCACCCCGGGGAACAAGGACACCTGGCCGGACCAGCTCCTGGCCATAGGGAGGAGGCGATCCCAGCTTCTGGCTGGCACCAGGCTCCAGAAAGCAGAGAAGCCTCTGGGGGTCCATCGTGTGGAGACCTGGGTTCGCAGGGGCCCATGGAACAGGAGCAGCACCTGGGTAGGGGGCAAGGTCTTCCTGCCCTTCCCCTTTCTAG
The DNA here is from genome assembly GCF_963383645.1 of Muscardinus avellanarius. Taxonomy (NCBI): domain Eukaryota; kingdom Metazoa; phylum Chordata; class Mammalia; order Rodentia; family Gliridae; genus Muscardinus; species Muscardinus avellanarius. The sequence goes on from NC_137793.1 coordinate 1,412,537, forward strand.
GCAGAGTGAGGGCCTGGACTCAGGGGGGCCTCAGCTGGACCTGGGCTTGTCCCAGATCCGAATCTCCTCAGGCCTGTCCAGTGGGAGACACGGAGGCTGGGGAGACAGGAAGGAGTGGGAAGGAGGCAGGGCCAGGAAACATCCCTGTAAACCTCCAAGCCAAGCACCAGCTTTCAGAAGTCAGGTGTCCCAAACACACCTCCCCAGCACGCCCACCACCCACCCGCCACCTAACAGCATCCCCACTGGAGAACACCGCACACCCCCACTCCCCGCCCCAGGAAAGGTGGGGCCGGCAGTCAGCTCCCAACAGGGGACCCACACCCAGGCCCCGGCTGGGCCATGGAACCAAGTCAGTGGAAGGGAGCACTAGAACCCACAGGGAGCACCTCTGAGAGGCCCCCGAGTGCAGGCGGGCTGCCCCGTGAGGGGGCACACTGAAGTCACCCCGTGTCCTCAAGCCCCAAATGGACCTCCTGGGCAGTTTGCCCTCATGCCTGGGGGCCAGTGGCGCAGCCACCGCGAAGCTGAGCGTGACTCTGGGGCGGAGACCCCCTGTTCCCCGTGACCCACCCAGGGGGGAAGCCAGACCCCTGGAGACCAGGGTGGCCGTGGGCTTTGGAGGACCAGGACTGCCGGCCTTAGCTGGAAGCAGGGTTAGGAGGAATGACAGTTCTGAGGCCAGGGAGGGTGTGAAGGGCTGCTTCTTCCAAGAACTTTCCAGAATACAAATGTGATCAAATCTCACCCCTCAGAAAGACCCCCAGACCTGCAGGGTCCCCGGGGACGCGCCCCGCTCCTTGCTCTGTAAGAGGCTTCACCACATGGTTCTGACTAGGCAAGGGCCTACAGCCGCCGGCTGTGGAGGGCGCCAGGCGGAACACGGGGTGGGCTCGCCCCAGGGGGGCTGTCTTGGGCTGGCCCCTTGCCCACGGCCCAGGCTTCCCACCAAGGGAACACGGATCTCAAGGCTGGGGAAATGCCCCGTGTGTTCCTGGAGTCCCCGGTACTGCTCCTCCTAAAACTCCCTGGTGCTGGAGAAAGGAATTCCAGCCCACGCCTCGAGGGGGCCGTGGGATTCCAACAATGAGCGGGGGCAGCCTGCCTCGCCCAGGGGCGCTGCCACCCTGCCCAGGGTGCCCGCAGCCCGGCCCCGCACCCGGGCCGGGCCAGGCCCAGCGCACCACCCGGCGCCTCGCAGAAAACGCGGCTTTATTCCGGAGGCCGGCGTGCCCATCCTGGCCTCCGTCCGCCCGCGGAGGCCGGCCCTGCGCGGCTCTCCAGCCACCTCCTGGCGCCCGCCCTCGGCGGCCAGGGCTCGGGGCCTCCGCCTCCTTGCCTGGCCAGGCTGCGCGCAGGGTCCGGCCGGCCTGGCGCTGCCCCGGCGCGGCTCCCGGGCTCCCGCCTCTTCGGACAGTGGTCAGCCGTGGCGCCGCGGCCTCAGATCTTGGAGGACTCGAGCCGGGGGCTCCAGGGCGCGGGGGGCTCCCGCAGCGCGCGCAGCTCCTGCTGCAGCGCCTGGTTGCGGCGGTACATGTCCACGTAGCCGCCCTGGATCTCGCGCTGGTAGCGCAGCACGCGCTCCTTCTCCTCCTGCCAGGTCCGCCGCTCCCGCTCGAAGCGCCGCGCCTGCTCCTGGCCGCGGAGCCGCTCCTGCCGCAGCTCGGCGCGCAGCTGCTCGGCCGCCTCGCCCGGCCGCCCGCGGCTCTTGCAGTCGTCCGTCTCGCAGCCCGCGCCCGGCGCCCGCAGCCCGCGCACCGCCTCCCGCAGCCGCGCCAGCTCGGCGTCGCGGGCCTGCGCCTGCGCCCGGCTGCCGCGCAGCTGCGTCTTGAGGCTGAAGATCTCGGCCAGCTTCCGCGCCAGCTCGGCCTGCGCCTCCCGCAGCTGCTGCTTCAGCAGGCGGATCTCCGCCGTCTTCTGGCACACCTGCGGGGGGCGCGGGTGAGGCTGCGCGGGGCGCGGGCGGCGGGCGCGGGCGCGGGCGCGGGCTCACCTCCCAGCGGGCCTCCTCCTCCTCCTCCGGGCGGGCGCCGGGGTCGGCCTCGGGGGCCGCCGGGCCCTGCTGCGCCCGCAGCTCCTGGCGCAGGCGCCGCTGCTCCTGCTGGGCCATGAACAGCTGCAGCTGGAGGTTGCGCTCGCTGCGCTCGGCCTTCTGCGCCACCTCGTGCAGGCGCTCCACGTACAGGCGCTTCAGCTCGGCCAGACACAGCCGCTGGCGCTCCTCCAGCACCTGCGACAAGGGGGCCGAGCCGGATGGCGGCCCCTCCGGGCTCAGCACCCCAGCCAGCCGCCCGCTCCGCACCACCAGGCCCACAAGGGGCCCGCCACACCCGCGCCCTAGCCGGGGCGCCCTGGGGTAATGTCCCCGCCCCGGCCTCCCTCCCAGGCAAGGCCCCGTTGCTGCCACCCGCGGGGCGTGGAGAGGGAAGCCAAGCCATCGCCCGTGGTTTTCTTTTTTCCTTCGTCTTTTTCTGAGACAGGCTATCACTGTGTTGTCCATCCAGACTGGCCTTGAACTCCATCCTCCTGCCTCAGCCTCCCAAGTACTACAGGCCCGTGCACCCTGCCAGCATTTTGCTTTTGCTTTGTGCCCAGAGCGGCGCGGTGAGCTGGCCAGGCCCCTCTGCCGCCCCGCGCACTCATGCCAAGGGTGTCTGGGGCCCCTCACCTGCGTGAAGGGGCTGGAGCCGTCCTGGTCCCCGAGGTCCCTCTTGAGCTCCTCGCAGGTGTCAGGCAGCACGGCCACCACCTCCTCGGCGGTGGAGCAGGAAAACTCGTACGGAGGAGGTGGCTCGGGCAGGCAGCTGAGCACAGCCAGTGGCCCAGCCTCCTTGGGGCCCCTGGAGGCCCGGTCCAGGGAGCCCCCAAGGTGATTAAGGTGGCCCAGGGAGGAGCTGAAGGGGCTGGGCCCCGTGCCAGGGCTGCGGCCAAAGCTGCCCCCGCTGGAGGAGTCGGAGAGGCTGGGCTCCGGCTCCGGGCCGCCCTCGTCCAGGCTGAGGGCGTGCAGCAGCTGTGCGCGGGCCTGGCTGGCCCTGGGCCCGGGGCTCAGGGGCGGGTGGCAGGCCAGCGTGTGCAGGCTGCCATTGCTCCGCCAGAGCTTCTGGCCCTTGTGGGCCGCCAGGCTCTGCATGGACAGGAAGCCTTTCCCGGAGCCCGCTGCAGGCTTGAACACCGACGGGCGGATGCGGCACTGCCAGGAGGAGACCGGCGTGAGGCAGGTCTGGGACCAGCACTCCACTCATGCGTCCCAGCCCCCGCTGCTTTCTGAGAACTTGGGTGCATGCCCGGTGGAGTTGGAGACCAAGCCTCAGGCCAGCCTCGCTGTGCCCGCCCGCCTCCCGCTGCCCCACACAGGGCGTGGGCAGAGACGCACCTTGTCAAAGCGCCCCCGCTCAGGCAGCGAGGTCTTGCTGAAGTCGCCGGCCCGAGGATGTTCCCGGTAGTAGAGGGTGGCATAGTCGGCAGGCTCATTCCGGGACGCCCGCTTGGCCGTCTTGCCGTCCTTCTTGGGGAGGTGTAGATAGCTGAAGAGCTCACGCTGGCCCAGACCCTTCCGTAGGAGCCCGTCGGGCTGGCGGGAGCCCCGGGGCCCGGCGAGCGCCGCCCGGAGCTCCTCGGGGGAGAAGTCCTGCCGCTCCAGCAGGCTGCCCACGCTGCCCATGGCAATGCCAGCAGGGCCTGGGGCCGTGGCCATGAAGGTTCAGCAGGGCATAGGTGGCTGCTTCTGGGAATCAGGAGGCTCCGTTAGGGGCAGGTGGGCACTCGCTTGCCCAGCTCCCTGGCCCCCTAAAACAAGGCACTTGCTACCTGCCGACCCCGCCACCTGCCCAGGCCCACGACAGGCAGATGCAGGTGGGTCCCGGAGAGAATGCCGGGACAGCGTTCCTAGACTGGTAAGAGAAAGGGGTACAGGCCCCAGGCCACCTTCCCTCTGACCTTCCGCTGCAGTGAGGAAGTGGAAGGACACAGCTTCCATTGGGCTGCAAGGGACGGCTACAGCCAGGGCGCGCCATCTGAGAGGCGCGGGCACTAGGCCCTCAAGCAGGAAGCAGGCCAAGGGCCCACCTCCCGGACCAGGCTGGCAAAGGGACGCGGGGACCGGACGGACAAGCTCAGTCCCTCCCGGATCCTGCTCACTCTCCTTCCCGGCTCCCGTCACATCTGTGTGGTGGGAGCCAGGCGCGGTGGCATGCCCGCAATCCAGTTAATTGGGAGGCTGAGACCGAAGGATCATAGGTTCAGGCCAGCTTGGGAGGCAACTTAACGGAAACTCTTCAGATAAATACCTAAGTAAATGAAAAGGGGGGGGGCGTGGTGGCGCACTCTGGTAATCCCAGCATCCGGGAAGCTGAGACAGGAGGATCGCGTGGTTCGCAGATAGTCTCAGCTACTTAGTGAGGCCCTCTGCAACTCAGTGAGACCCTGTTTCAAATAAAGAATAAAAAGTAGGGCTGAGGTAGCTCGGAGGTAGAATGCCCCTGGGTTCTGTCCCCAGGACTGCAAAAAAAAAAGGGCTGGGGGTACTTCCAGCAAAGGGCCAGAGCTCCCCTGAGGAAACATCTGGGCTGGGTGGGGCTGGGGGCGACAGGGGAGGGACCCAACAGGAAGAGCCCACAGGGGCAGGCCGTGACACAAACAGGAAGGGCTCAGCGGAGGGACAATGGCAGAGCTTCCGGAACAGGTGTTCAGGTCCCAGCAGGGGTGGGGGCGGCGGGAAGGGGCAGCTGGACCCCCGCCTGCCCTGGCATGGTGCCTCTGTCACTCCAAAGCCCCGGCCCTGGGGCTTCCTCCGGCCCAAGGTGCCACGAGAGCCGGGAGGACAGGCTGAGATAGCGGCGTGGCAGGTAGCCGGGCCACACAGCTGGCCCAGCTCGGTCGCAGGCGCACTCCGCACACTCCCAGCTGACTGCGTGGGACCGACCCCACCTGCGCTGGGGCCCTTCAGGCTGGAGACTCGTGGTCACTGTTCCCCGCCCGTCCAGGACAGATGTCCGGCAGCTGCACTGCACTTCCGGGACACCCACTCCCGCCCCACACAGTGGCCCACGGGAGGCTCCATCTTCCACCCATTTCCAGGTTTTGTACTCGTGAAGACAAAGCTCTCTGGAGGGAGGGGAGGCCTCCTAACCCACTCTGCGTCCTCGACCACTCAGGACAAAAATGGTCTCAACCCCCCAGTCCCGGCCCCGCGTGGACAGGCTCGGATCCTTTGGGGTGTCACAGGCCACAGGCTCAGGGGACTCACCCAGGTTAGGGACTACAGATGCTGGCTCCCACTGCCATCCACTCATAGCGGTCCCCAGGCCTGCGACTCAGGTACTGGTCCTTCTGCGTTTATTTATTTATTTATTTATTTTTGCAGGTCTGGGGATGGAATCCAGGGGCATTTGACTTCCGAGCTACACCCCTGCCCTATTTTTTTATTCTTTACTTTGAAACAGGGTCTCACTGAGTTGCAGAGGGCCTCACTAAGTAGCTGAGGCTGGCCATGAACTACGATCCTCTGGTCTCAGCCTCCCGAATGAATGCTGGGATTACAAGCGTGTGCCACCACGCCCTGCTTTTAATTAATTAATTTATTTACTTATCTATCTATCTATCTATTTTTGTGGTCCTAGGGTTTGAGCCCAGGGGCCTTCTGCCTCTTTTGAGCTACACCCTCAGCCTAATTTACTTTTATTTTGAAACAGGTCTTGCTAAGTTACTACATCCTGGCCCCCAACCTGCAATCCTCCTGCCTCAGCCTCCCAGATATTGGGCTTACAGGTATACATCCCCACGCCTGTTAATGTCCCTTTATATTTTTACTTTTAAAAATTGTTACTTTCCCTTTTTTATGCGCACTAGGGATTGAACCCAGAGATCCCTGGCCTTTTTATCTTTTGTCTCACTAAACTGCTAAAGCTGGCTTCAAACCAGCAGTCTTCCTGTTTTAGCCTCCTGAGTACTGGATTACAGGTGTACATCACCACACCCAGCTAGTTACTATCTTTTTGTGTGTGTGTGGTACTGGAGTTTGAACCCAGGGGCATTTTACCTCTGAGCGACACCCCCAGCCCTATTTTTTTAAAATTCTTTATTTTGAAACAGGGCCTCACTAAGTAGTAGCTGAGGCTGGCCTTGAACTGCGAACTGCGATCCTCCCATCTCAGCCTCCTGAAAGCTGGGATTGCAAGTGTGCACCGCCACACCCAGCTTCTATCCACTTTTAAAAGTAGGGGCAACCTGGGTCTGGTGGCACACACTGGCTGAGACTGGGGCATCACAAGTTCAAGGCCATGCCCGGCGTGGTGGCTGAGACAGGAGGATCACACAGGTTCGAAGCCAGCTGTGCGTGCTGGCTTAGGAGACCCTGTTTCCAGATAAAAATATAAAATAGGTCTGGGAGTGTAGCCCAGAGGTAGAAGGGCTTCCAGGAACCCCAGTACCACCAAAAACAAAACAAGTTCAAACCCAGCCACAGCAACTTGGTGAGATCCTATCTCAAAATAAAATGAAAAGGCTATAAGGCTATGTTCAGTCCCCAGTTCATAAATGAAGAATAAATAAGTAATAAAATAAATATATAAATAAGACAGTCAGTCTCTGGGGCTCAGAAAGTGAAGTAACTTGCCCAAAGCCACAGAGCTGGTGAAGTAGGGACTCTTGAGATCCCAACTCCACGGCTGCCTACTGCCATTCAGGGGCCCAGACAGTCGCCTACAGCCCAGAGAACTGGACCCAGTCGTCTTGGGGTCCAACATCCCGTTGCCAGCCCTGTAACTGAAAGGCCTCTGCCTCCCGTGGCTCCTCCCTGCCTCTGTGGGACCCCAGGCACTAGCAGGCTCTGCCCCGCCTCAGCTGGCACACCTGTGGAGGTGAGGAGCTTGGGACCAGCTGTTCCGCCCTGTGGGGCCAGGGCTGGGCCTCCGTGGGGACGGACGGGGACGGACGGACACACACACACACACACACACACACACACACACACACACACACACACACACCCTCCCTGGAGGTGTTCACTTCCGCCTGCTCCCAGGAGAGGCACTGTGCACTCCCCAGAGCGGTGTGTCCTGTCCGGAGCCAGAGCCCGGGGCCACAGCCGGCGCTCACCCACGCTGGAGGACACGGCGATGCGCAAGGTCACCCACCGGGCTCTGCCCACCTGGCAGGACACAGGCACGCTGCAGGGGCGCCCAGCTGACGACGGGGCCGCCCCCACCGCCCGCCGAGACGCAGAGGGGCTGCTCTGAGGGATGGCGAGCCAGCTGTGAGAGCGGCCCCGGGTGGTGGGGGCACCGGCTGCCCCTTCCGTGGCCTTCCACGAGGCTCTCCCTCCACCCTCCCTGGCAGCATCGCTGGAAGCCGCTCCCGGGCAGGGCGAGTCCGCGGGCTCCGGGGGGCTCCGCCGGCCCAGCTGTCTGGACAGCCCCTCTCCCAGGCCCGCGCCCCCTCCCCCGCACACAGGCATTCCTTCCGGCCGCTGCCGGGGGCGGGGCGGGGCGGGGCGGCCGCTGGGCCGGGGCAGCTGCGGAGGGTCGGTGCGGGAGGCGGGCGGCGCGAGTCCCGGCACTCCCCGCCCGGCCTCAGCAGGACCACAGGCCCGCAGGCTCTGCCCGCCCGGCCCTCCCATCCACCGGCGGGCGGCGCGGCGGGGCCCCGGGCACAGACCGCGGCCCGGGGCCGGGACCGGAGCCGTCCAGCCAGAAGCGAGGGGGCACGGCCGCGGCCCGCCCTCCACGCGCGGGGTGGACACGAGGCCCCCGCCCCCCGCGGCCGGCCGGCCGAGCGAGCCGCGGCCCCGCGCCCGCCCGCTCCGACGGCGCCGGCCCCGCCTCCAGCGCCCGGCAGGGCGCGGCGGGCAGCGCGCTCGGGCTCCGGCCCAGCGCCCAGGGGCGCGTCCACGCCCGCCCGCGACCCCGCCGCCCCCGGCCCCGCCGCCCCGAGCCGCCCGCTCACCATGCCGGCTCCGCCGACGGCAGCCTCCGGCGGCGCGCGGACCGGCCCGCTGATTCCCCGGCGCGAGCCGCGCGGCCCGGCCCGGATGTGGGCGTGGCCGGCCCAGGCCCCGCCCCGGGAAGCCCCGCCCCGGAGGCCCCGCCCAATGGAGCCCCGCCCGGCGGGCTCGCGCGCGGGTCCAGCCGAGCCCCGCAGAGGCCGCCGGCGGCCGCGGGCCCGGCGCGGCGGGTCCTTGTTTTCTGGAAGGCGAGCCACAGCGAGGCGGGGACGAGGACACGGGGCGGAGGCCGGGCCGGCGCCGGGGGCAGCCTGCGCGCGAGGGCACCCGGGAGAACGGAACCCGGGGTCTGGAGGGCTGCCGGGCGGCGCTCGGAGCGGCGCTTGCACAGTCGCCAGGCGGTGGGAGCCGCCGAATCACCCAGCCACTAACCGATGAATGGATAGGCACGGTGTGACCTGTTCATAGGTGCAAGGGCGCGCCAGCAGCTGTGACGGTGTGTGCCGGGCAGCCCAGCACTTGGGAGGCTGATTCAGGATCTCACCGAGTTGCAAAGCGCCTCACTAAGTGGTAGCTGAACCACAGTCCCCCGGTGTCAGCCTCCCAAGTGCTGGGATTACATGCACGCGCCACCACGCCTGGCAAAGCAACAACAATTTGGTGAGACTCAGCAACCCGGAGACCCTGTTTCAAAAAGAGGGCTGAGCCGGGCGTGGGGGCGCACGCTTGTCATCCCAGCACTTGGGAGGCTGAGACCAGAGGATCGCGGTTCGCGGACAGCCTCAGCTACTTAGTGAGGCCCTCTGCAACTCAGTGACACCTGGTTTCAAAATAAAGAATAAAAAATAGGACAGGGGGTATAGCTTGGATGTCAAATACCCCTGGGTTCCACCCCCAGACCCGCAAAAAAAAAAAATTATATATATATGCCAGGCATGGTGGCACACACTTGTAATCCCAGTACTTGGGAAGCTGAGACAGGATCGCCCAGGTTCAAAGCCAGCTTCAGCTACTTAATAAGGCTCTCAGCAACTTAGTGAGACCCTGTTTCCAAATAAAATATAAAAAATAGGTCTGAGAGTATAGCCTGGAAGTAGAAAACCCCTGGGTTCCATCCCAGTACAAAAAAATAAAAAAGAAAAAGAAGCAGGGTCCCACTAAGTTGCAGAGGGCCTCACTAATTAGCTGAGGCTGGCTGCAGACCTGCCATCCTCCTGCCTCAGCCTCCCAAGTGCTGGGATTACAAGCCGGTGGCACCATGCCGGGCCTTTTATTTATTTGGAAACAGGGTCTCACTAAGTCTTGGAGGGTAGCCTTGAGCCCGGATCCTCCTGTCTCAGCCTCCCAAATGCTCCAATTACAAGCATACAACACCATGTCTGGCTTATTTACTTACTTATTTTTGGTGCTAGGGATTGGACCCAGGGGCATTCTACCTCCGAGCACTTTATATTTTTCATTTTGAAACATGGTCTTGCTAAATGGCTGAGGCTGGCCTCCAACCTACAGTCCTCCTGTCTCAGCCTCCCTAGTACTGGATTTCAGGTGTGCACCGATGTGCCCCACTGAGACCACCCTTATTCATTGTCCAGCGCCCCCTCGGCCTCCCAGGACTTCTGTCCAGGCTCTCACCCCAGGAGCCCCAAGCCCCAATTCCTCTCTGTAAAGCAGAATGCTGTAAGTGCCGGCCATCTGGGGGACTCCCAGGATACCTACCTGATTAAATATGGTTTCCTCCTGTTCGCCTGTCAGCTTGATTTGTATCCCAGCAAAGAACCTCGCAGGAGAGGAAGCCATTCCTCCCGGCTGTGCCTGGCTCACCTCTGCCCCACCGGCACCACAAGCCACTGCAGGGCTGTTTCCAAACCAGGGCGAGGGCAGATAGGCAGCCCTCGCCCTGAATCCAGGCTGGTCACTTCCTGGCGACCTGTGTGAGCCCCAGAAAGGCTCTGGATCTGTACACCAGGAGGAATCACTGGGAGGATTAAATCGCGAAACTCGGTGAGGGTGAGGGGCCGCACTGGGAAGCCTGACAGCTGGGCCCCGCCCAGCCGGCCGGCCTCCCTGGTCCTGGGTGCCCTGGAGCTGGTCCAGGCACCTGCCCGCCGGGAAGCAGCGGCTGAGGGTTTCAGACCTGGCAAAGAGCAGGCTCACAGAGGAGCCGTCCAGCCACAGAGGCCAAGGTGGCTCTGAATCGGTGGTCCAGGTGGCTGCGGGTGGGGCCAAGACCCCGCACCGGGCTCGCTGGCCTCACGTCCCGGGGTGAAAGTGGACTCGGGGACCCAGACTGCCCTCCTGAGTCACCTGGGCCGGGCGGTGGGAGGGCCTGGCTCACACCCTCGGGTGCCCGGGCTGCCCCAGGCGGCAGAGGGGTGGAGGGGAGCTGCTGGGACTTGCCCAGGCGCCTGCCCTGCAGCGGGAGCTCAGACCTGCCGGAGCCCAGGCCAGGCCTCCAGGAAGCCCAATGACCTGCTGGGGCCCCGGAGAGCTGGGCCAGCCCGCAGCCCGTCCAGCCCCGCAGCCGGCCGGGTGGTAACTCCTGCGCCTGGTCCCTGGCTGGAGTGACTTGGGGATGGGGAGGGGCAGGGTGGCGGAGAAGTCTGGAGAGGCCTGCGATACTGTGCAGCTGCGGGTTGGGTTTTTTGTTTTTTTCTTTTGCGGGTCTGGGGATGGAACCCAGGGGCATTCGACCTCCAAGCTCCACCCCCAGCCCTATTTTTAATTCTTTATTTTGAAACAGGGTCTCACTGAGCTGCAAAGGGCCTCACTAAGTAGCTGAGGCTGGTTTTGAACCTGCGCTATCCTCCTTGTCTCTGCCTCCTGAGTGCTGGGATTATAAGCGTGGGCCACCACGCCGGCGCCGGCGGCTACAGGATGTTTGAAAGAGCTGTGTGGACCCAGCAGTGAACCTATGCCACACTGCCGGCCCCCCAAGCACGGCCAACGGGGAAGTGTGATGCTATCGGACTTGGCAACAGATAATGTGGGGTTTTGTTTTTTGGTGCTGGGAATTGAACCCAGGGGCATTCTACCTCCAAGCTAGACCCCCGTCCAGCCCTACTTTTATTCTTTATTTGGAAACAGAGGCTCACTAAATTGCCAAAGGCAGCCGGGCGTGGTGGCACACGCTTGAGATCCCAGCATTCGGGAGGCTGAGACCGGAGGATCTCAGTTCGCAGACTGCCTCGGCTACTTAGTGGAGGCTCCGCAACTTAGTGAGACCCTGTTTCAAAATAAAGAATAAAGCTGGGTGTGGTGGCGCACGCTTGTAATCCCTGTGCTTGGGAGGCAGAGACATGAGGATCGCGCAGGTTCGAAGCCAGAAACCCTGTTTCCAAATAAAAATGTAAAAATAGGTCTGGGAGTGTAGCCTGGAGGTAGAAGGGCTTCCAGGAACCCCAGTACCACAAAAAACAGACAAACAAACAAAAAAAGAATAAAAAAAGATACGGCAGGGGGTGTAGCTTGGAGGTTAAATGCCCCTGGGTTCCATCCCCAGACCCGCAAAAAAATAAGAAATAAGAAATAAGAAGGCCAGGCATGGTGGCGCACACTTGTAATCCCAGCGCTTGGGAGGCTGAGACAGGAGAATCGCACAGGTTCGAAGCCAGCCTCAGCTACTTAGTGAGGCTCTCGGTGACTTAGTGAGACCTGTTTCCAAAAAAATATATAAAAAGGTCTGGGAGTATAACCTGGAGGTAGAAAGCCCCTGGGTTCCACCCCCAGTACCACCAAAAAAATAAATAAATAAAAATAAATAAATAAATAAATAAATCCATTGCCGAGGGCCTCTCTGCGTAGCTGAGGCTGGCCACCGACCTGTGACCCCCTGTCTCAGCCTCTCTGGTGCTGGGAATCCAGGCATCACAAAAGAGCACCACCACACCCGGCTGTTTTGGTCTTGTGGCTAAACTGTCCAGCCTGGCCTGAAACTTGCAATCCTCCTGTCTAGGCCTCCCAAGTAGCTGGGATTATAGGAGTGTGCCCAGTGCCTCTTGGGGTATTATTATTATTTTTTATGGTACTTGGGGGTGGAACCCAGGGGCTTTTCCACCTCCGGGCTATACTCCCAGACCTATTTTTTTTCATATTTTATTTGGAAACAGGGTCTCACCAAGTTGCTGAGAGCCTCACTCAGTAGCTGAGGCCGGCTTTGTACCTGTGCGATCCTCCTGTCTCAGCCTCCCAAGCGCTGGGATTACAAGTGTTCGCCACCACGCTTGGCCCTCCTGGGTTATTTTAAAGCAAGTTTCAAACATTATAGTATTTCACCCATAAATATCTCAGGGCAGACAAACTTTATTTTTTATTTTTTGCAGGTCTGGGGATGAAACCCAGAGGCATTTGACCTCTTGAGTTACACCCCTGCCCAATTTTTTAATCTTTATTTTGAAACAGGGCCTCACTGAGTTGCAAAGGGCCTCACTAAGTAGCTGAGGCTGTCCACGAACCGTGATCCTCCTGTCTCAGCCTCCTGAATGCTGGGATTACAAGCGTGAGTCACCACACCGGGCTTGACGAACATTTTGAAGTACAATTTAGTTTATTTTTTTTTAAAGGGGTTCTTTTTTTATCTTTTTTGGAACCGGGGATTGAACCCAGAGCACCACACCTGCAAAGCAGGCGCTTTGCCACTGAGCTACATCCCGGCCCCTTGAAGTACAATTTAAAATTATGCAGTAAGGCCAGGCTTGGTGGTGCACACTTGTAATCCCAGTACTTTGGAAGCTGAGACAGGAGGATCGCAGATTCTTGGACAGCTTCAGTTGCTTAGTGAGGCCTTCTGCAACTTAGTGAGACCTTTTTTTTCAAAATAAAGAATAAAAAAATAGGGCTGGGGGTATAGCTCGGAGGTAGAATGCCCCTCGGTTCAATCCCAGTACAGGAAAAAAAAAGTATGCATTTAAGATAGACAGATCAAAGCCTCAGCTACTTAGGCCCTCTGCAAATTAGTGAGATCTTGTTTCAAAATAAAGGATAAACTGGTGTGGAGGCGCATGTTTGTAATGCCAGTACTTGGGAGGCTGAGACAGGAGGATCACAGGTTCATGGCCAGCTTCAGCTACTTGGTGAGGCCCTCTGCAACTTAGTGAGACCCTGTTTCAAAATATAAATAAATAAATAAATAAATAAATAAATAAATAAAAAATAAATAATCAAAGTAGGGCAGGGTGCAGCTGAGAGGTAGAATGCCCCTGGGTTCAACTCCCAGTACTACAAAACAATGCCCTCATTTGGGAGTGGACAGCTTCACACAGAGGAGTGCCCTCTGCAGCAGGGGAGCCGCCTCTGGCCGGGCCTCTGTGTGTCTGCTCTGCCCCTTAGCAGCGCCAGGGCCACCTGCCCACCCACTCCCCAGGGGAGAAAGCACCAGAAGCCTGGCCCTCACTTTCCCCTCCAGGGACGACGGGAGACAGAGCTGTGTGGTCGCCTGAGAGACGCCACCTAGAGGACAGAGAACGTAAGACCGGCAGCACCGTGCCCAGGCCCCAGCCCTGGCTCCCGAAGCTCCACAGCCCTTGCCAGGCCTGGGGAGCTCAGCCCTCTGCCCCTGCTTGCGCACTTCCCAACACGGCCGCTGCCTGGCTGCCCGGCCCTGTGACAGCCGCAGCAGGTCCCCAAACCCAAGCCTGCGTCCAGCCCCACCCAGGAAAGCCAGCCGGTGCGCACACACCCTCACCCAACTGGCACTGCCCTGCCCGTCCTCCTTCCCGCCACGCAGACCTCCAGGCCTATGTGGGTCTCCGGTCCCGGAAACCTGAGTTCGGGGCCACCCTTGGCAGGTCCGAGGTGCACAGGACTGCATTTGTGCCCCGGAGCAGCCTCTGAGGCAGCTGCCAGCTCCCTGGGGCAACTTTCCAGGCTCTGGAGACAAAGGGGCACCTGGGGGGGCAGTGACCTTGATCCTGGTAGGCCACCCGCTTAAGGCAGCAAGGTCATGCAAATTTTCACGAGATCCAGTCTTTGTTTTGCAGTACTGGGGATGGAACTCAGCAGTACTGCTAGCCCCGATTTTTTTATTCTTTTATTTTGAAACAGAGGCTCACTGGGTTGCAAAGGGCCTCACTGAGTAGCTGAGGCTGGCTGCGAACCGCGATCCTCCTGTCTCAGCCTCCCGAATGCTGGGATTATACGTGTGTGCCACCACACCCGGCCCGATTCTACTTCTGAGCTACATTACCAGCCTGATTTATTTTATTATTTTATTTTATTCTTTTTTTTTGGGGGGTAGTACTGGGGGGGGGGAAACCCAGGGGCTTTCTACCTCCGGGCTATACTCCCAGACCTATTTTATATTTTATTTGGAAACAGGGTCTCACTAAGTTGCTAAGAGCCTCACTAAGTAGCTGAGGCTGGCTTCGAATCCATGCCATCCTCCTGTCTCAGCCTCCCAAGCGCGGGGATTACATGCGTGCGCCACCACACCCAGCTATTTTTTATTCTTTATTTTGAACCGGGTCTCACTGAGTTGCAGAGGGCCTCACTAAGTAGCTGAGGCTGTCAGCGAACTGCGATCCTCTGGTCTCAGCCTCCCAAATGCTGGGATTACAAGGATGAGCCACCACACCCAGCTCCAATCCCGAGTATTAAAATAATAAAATAATGTGGTGGCGCACGCTTGTAATACCAGTACTTGGGAGGCTGAGACAGGAGGATCGCACGGGTTCGAAGCCAGCCTCGGCTACTTAGTGAGGCTCTCAGCAACTTAGTGAGACCCTGTTTCCAAATAAAATAGAAAATAGGTCCGGGAGTGTAGAAGGTAGAAAGCCCTTGGGTTCCATCTCCAGTACCACACACACACAAAAAAAATGAATAAAATAAAATAATAAAATAAATCAGGCTGGTAATGTAGCTCAGAAGTAGAATGCTCCTGGGTTCAATCCTAAGTCCCACTTAAAAAAAAATCTTAGCTGGAAGAGGTGGAGCACATCTCCCACTACTTAAGAGGCTGAAACAGAGGTAGAAAACCCCTGGGTTTAGTCCCCAGTATTTCCCCAAAATAAAACAAAAGTCTCATATTGGTGTATAACAGGCAGAAAAGCACCACAGCACGAGAAGACACAGTACAGAGCTCAGCGGGTCCGCACAGCGGCCTGTGCGGTCAGCCCCAGGACGGCTCCCACAGTGGCGTGGGGGCCGGGCTGCTGGGGAGGTAAATCGTCCCGGTTCCCCCCCACACTACTGGGGATGGAACCCAGGGGCATTCTACCTCCGAGCTACAACCCCTGCCCTATTTTTTATTCACTGAAACAGGGTCTCACTAAGTTGTGGAGGGCCTCACTAAGTAGCTGAGGCTGTCCATGAACCGCGGTCCTCCGGTTTCAGCCTCCCGAATGCTGGGATGACAAGCGTGCGCCACCACGCCCGGCTTAATATGTGAAATTATTATGTATAACTTAAATTTTAAAAAACTAAAGGCAAAAGCGTCAAAGTAAAAGACAGAAACAAAACCATGTCCAGGTGGTTCCCTTGAGTCTGGTGCCTGGGCGGGGCCTGGGAGGCTGAGCGGCTCCTGCCTCGCCCTGACAAGCACCCCACACCTGCATGACATGTTCTTTTTCCCTCCCCCGGGAAGGCCCCTCGGGGAAGCTGCGCTGAGCACGGGGCTTCCCAACTGCTCTGGCTGGCCCCTCTAAGGCCCTCTGCCTGGCTGACATGCCTGCCCAGCTGAGGCCCCAAAGGCTCCGGTCAGTGCTCTGAAGAGGGGTTCATAGCTGGGCATGGCGGAGCCCGCCTGGAATCTCAGTACTTGCCAGGCTGAGATGGGAGGATCACATGTTCAAGGTCAGCCCCAGCAACCTAGAGAGACCCTGTTCAGAAAAAATAAAATAAAATAAAAAAAATAAAGAAAGAAATAAAAGAAGCCAGGCGCATGCTTGTAATCCCAGAGCTTAGTGGGCTGAGACAGGAGGATCGCGCGGGTTCAAAGCCAGCCTCAGCTACTTAGTGAGGCTCTCAGCAGCTTAGTGAGACCCTGTTTCCAAATAAAATAGAAACTGGGTCTGGGAGTAGAGCCCGAAGGTAGAAAGCCCCTGGGTTCCACCCCCAGTACCACACACATACACCAAAAAAACCCACCCAAAAACACAAAAAAGAGGGCATTTTGGTGCAGTCCTATAATCCCAGTTCTTGGGAGGCTGAGACAGGAGGGACACAGGTTCACAGCCAGGCTCTGCAACATGGGGAGACTCAGCAACTTAGAGAGAGGCTACTTTAAAACAAAAAGTAACTGGGAGGCCGAGACAGGAGGATCACACAGGTCCAAGTCAGCCTCAGCTACTTAGTGAGGCCCTGTTTCCAAATAAAGTATAAAATAGGTCTGGGGTGTAGCCCGGAGGTAGAAGGCCCCTGGGTTCCATCCCCAGTACCACCAAAAATAAAATAAAATAATAAAATAAATAAATAAAAAGAGCTGGGAATATGACTCAGAGGAAGAAAGACTCTGAGTTTAATCCCCAGCACAACAACAACAACAACGACAACAACAACGACAACAACAACAACAACAACGACAACAACGACAACAACAACAACGACGACGCCGATTGCCTCCGTTCCGCATCTTTTCTTCCGAACCCCGATGAGACCTGAGCAAGATGGCTCCCAGGTCCGCGCCCTCCCTCCGCGGCCCGGCTTCTCCCAAGGTCCCGCAGGATCGTTTCTTCTGACTTGCGTTCCAGTTTCTAGTTCATTCCTCAGCCACATTAAATCTACCCGCCGGGTTTATAATTTTTGCTTTTTTCCCTGTACTGAGGAGTGATCCAGGGGCCCTGTACACTGAATTCATTCCTGTCCTCCATACGATTTGAGGCGAGTGGCCTTGAACGTGGCCCTCCTGCCTCTGCCTCCTGAGTAGTTGGCTGTTCTCACCTGAAGAACACAGACGAGGTGGTGGTGGTGGTGGTGGTGGTGTGTGTGGGTGGTGTGTGTGTGTGTGTGTGTGTGTGTGTGTGTGTGTGTGTGTGTGTGTTGGTACCGGGGATGAACCCAGAGGCATTCTATTTTATTTTCTATTTTGGTGGTACTGGGGGTGGAAGCCAGGGGCTTTTCTATCTCCGGGCTATACTCCCAGACCTATGTTACACTTTATTTGGAAACAGGGTCTCACTAAGTAGCTGGGGCTGGCCTCGAACCTGCGCGATCCTCCTGTCTCAGCCTCCCAAGCGCAGGGATTACAAGCGTGCGCACCACGCCTGGCTTTATTTTTATTTTGAAACAGGATCTCACTAGGTTCCTGAGAGTCTCACTACTTGCTGAGGCTGTCCTGGAACCAGAGATCCTCCACTTTCAGCCTCCCAAATGCTGGGATTACAGGCTTGCGCCACCATTCCCGGCTTTCCCTCCTTTTTGAGGCTGAGTAATAGTGAGGGCAGCGCGGGCACCGGGTCTCGCTCCCGGCCAACTCTGGCTGTTCCTCTTTCCGGGACCGGGTCCCCTCCGCTGTCCGCGTGGGGGGGTAGGAGCGCGGCGCCCGCCTGGCGGCCGGTGCCAAGAAGCAAGATGGAGACCGCGGCGACACGCGCTCCAGGACGCAGGGCGGCTCAACGTCGAGTCAGGTGGCAACCCCGCTCCCGCGGGAGAGGTCACGGCGATCAGTGCCGGGAGGAGACCCTCTGTACAGAAACAGGATGTGCACGGGACTGCACATTTACGACCAGTGCACGCTGGCGACTCCAGCACTGGAGGCCGAGGCCGGAGCGCCGGGTGCGCGGACAGCCTCGGTGACTCAGTGAGGCCTTCGCCGCTCGGTGAGACCCGGTGTCAAACATACAGAATCAAAAACAGGGCGGTGGTGTAGCTCGGAGGTCGGATGCCTGGGTCCACCCCCAGTACCACTAAATAAATAAACAGATAGTAAGCCAGGCGCGGTGGCGCACGCTTGTAATCCCAGTACTTGTGAGGCTGACAGGAGGATCCGGGTTCGTGGCCAGCCTCAGCTACTCAGTCAGGCCCTTTGCAACTCAGTGAGAACCTGTCTTAAAAACGAACAAATAGGGCTGGGGATGTAGCTTGTGGGTGGAATGCCCCTGGGTTGCACCCCAGTACCGCAAAACCACAGCAACAACCAAAAATACCAACAAGGAGCAACTGGGAACGGAGCCAGCGAGCCGTCCACCATGGCAGCCGCCCACCATGGCAGCCGCCCACCACAGCACTCCTGGGTATCTCTCCAGAGACTGGAACCAATACTGTAGGACACGTGCAGCCAACTTCCTAGCAGGGCAGTTCTTAGCGGGTTCAGTGGCGCATGCCTATAATCCCAGCACTCGGGAGGTCGCCTCAGCGGCTTAGCAAGATTTTCAGCAATCTACCAAGACCTTGTTTCAAAACAAAAAATAAACTGGGCTTGTGGGGCATGCCAGCAATCCCAGTACTTGGGAGGCTGAGGCAGGAGGATCACAGGTTTGAGGACAGCCTCAGCAATCTAGTGAGACCCTGTTTCAAAACAAAAAATAAAAAAGGCTGAAGGTTGTGGATACTATGAGTCATGCCTGAGGAGGACAAGAAGGAAGAAAGCGACCCCCTGACCATCACGCTGCCCCAGACGACCTGCTCTAGCACACCAACCAGTGGCTTCAAGGCCTACTCCTGTCCCCCTCCTCACCCCAAAGAAAGGCCCCAGGCTGCAAGAAGGGGCTTTCGACTCCTAGGCCCTCTCCCTGGTCTAATGCCTCCTTCCAGGTTTTATTCCTAAGTAAAGTCTGCTCCCGGCTGTCTGGTTATGTTCTTTGCCCAGGATACCCCGATAGGGGTAGCTTAGAGGTAGAATGCCCCTGTTTTCAACCCCCAGAGCCCTCCTCCCCAAATCAGAGAAGCAAGCATAGAGATCGCAGCTGGGGCATTCCACCTCTGAGCTCCACCCCCAGCCCTATTTTACTTTGAAACAGGGCCTCGCTAGGTTGATTTAAGTCACACTACTTGCTGAGGTGTCCTCTACCCTGCAGATCTCCCGTCTCAGCCTCCCACATCCTGGATTATAGGCCGTGCCCCATATGCTTAACTATGATTTGCAGGTGTACTCCCAGGTATGTGTCTGGGAAGGGACGGGACACACGCCCAGCGCGTCCCTGTGGCTGTGGATGGACTTTCTAGGCCACTAAGAAATGGCGTTTGGGTCGTGCCTTCCTTCAACGGCCATTTGAGTGTTTACCACACCAGCTCCAAAGCAGGTTAGCAGTGGTAAGTTTGGGCTGGGGACAGAGCCAGGGCACACGCTCAGCGTGTGTGAGGCCCGGCTCAAACTCCAGAGCCAGCCCCCAAAGTGTTAAAACCTCAAGGCAGGCAGGGCGCTACAGCTGCACACGCGACACAGCAGATTCTCAAGGAAAAATGTGTCGCGTTCTCAGATGGAAACAGCCTCAGAAGTGGTCCTTAGCTACCGCAGAATCGCACCAGTTATCTAAAATAGCAGTATTTCCCTTAATTCTGTTGAGGGAGAAACTGTCAAGTTGCCATTAACAAAACAATTTTGAAGATCTCTCTGGACTGTAAGTGAATATCTGAAAATTTTCTCATTTTTGGTATTGGGGATGGAACCCAGGGGCATTCTGCCTCCAAGCTACACCCCAGCCCTATTTTATTTTTATTTCAAAACAGGGTCTCCCTATGTCGATGGGATTCTCACTACTTGCCTAAGCTGTTCTCAAACCTGTGATCCGTCTCAGCCTTCCAAGTGCTAGAAGTACAAGCATGGACCATCACACCCAGATTTGTAAAACCGGTTCAAAATAAAAAATAAATGAGCTGGCGTGGTGGCACATCTTGTAATCCCTGCATTCAGGAGGCTGAACCTGAGGATGGTGGTTCGCTGACAGCCTCAGCTACTTAGTGAGGCCCTCTGCAATTCGGTGAGACCCTGTTTCAAAATAAAGAATAAAAAATAGGGCAGGGGGTATAGCTTGGAGGTTGAATGCCCGAGTTCCATCCCCAGACCCGCAAAATAATTAAAAATAAATAAAAATTAAAGAAAAAAACAGGATTGGGTGTGTAGCTCAGAGGTAGAATGTCCATGGGGTCAATTCCCAGGACAAAAAAAAAAAAAAAAGGGGGGGGGAGGGTAAATTAAATAATTAAATGATAAACTAGAACTCAGTTTCTGTAGTTAAAATTATTCAACAGTTGTAAGCCGGGCATGGTGGCGCACGCTTGTAATCCCAGCATTCGGGAGGCTGAGACAGGAGAATCACAGGTTTGCAGCCAGCCTCAGCTACTTAGTGAGGCCCTCTGCAACTCAATGAGACCCTGTTTCAAAATAAAGAATAAAAAATAGGGCTGGGGGTGTAGCTCAGAGGTCGAATGCCCCTGGGCTCCATCCCCAGACCCACAGAAAAAAAATATATTCGGCAGTAAGTTAGTGCTTGGCGGGACATGGTGGTGTTTGCCTGTAATCCCCGCGCTTGGGAGGCAGACAGGAGGACCACACAGGTTCGAAGCCAGCCGTGTTGGCTTGAGAGACCCTGTTTCCAAATAAAAAAGTATAAAGTGGGTCTGGGAGCGTAGCTGGAGGTAGAAGGGTTTGAACCCTAGTACCAAAAAAAAAAAAAAAAAACAAAATAGGGCAGGGGGTGTAGCTCAGAGGTCGCATACCTCTGGGTTCTATCCCCAGAGCCACAGTGTAGATCAGTGGCGCCATCTGCCTTCAACCCCCAGAACTGCAAACACGAAAACAGCGGCAGGAAAGCGGCTCAAGTAGACCCAGGGCCTGGCCCAACGGGGCCGGAGCTGGAGGTCAGGGGCACGGAAGGAAGTGCTTGGTGGAAGGGGCTGGGAAAGGCCATCGGGCGGAGAGGGCGGGAGGCAGGGCAGGTGAGGAGCTAAGAAAGTGCAGGCCTCCCACGCAAAAGAACCGGAAGCCACACAGCAGGCAGCGCTCTGGAGGCCAGAGGACGATGATGATGTGCGTTTGTCTTCAGGCCTCAGAGCCTTAGCGAGGCCCTCCACAACTCAGTGAGACCCTGCTTCAAAATAAAGAATAAAAAATCGGGCTGGAGGTGGAGCTTGGAGGTAGAATGCCCCTGGGTTCCATGCCCAGTACAGAAAACACAAAAACAAAAAACAAAAAACCAAATATGTGAAGAAGAGCAAACGAAGGAAAGTTTTCTGAAACTGAAGACAGATTAAGTATGTTCTGGAGAGTAAGCAAGGTAAACAGTAAAACCCACAGTATTAAAAAGGCTAAAAGAGAACTCTTAAAAGCTCACATCACCTTCAGATGAAAAGCTGGCCTCACAGGTGTCATTTTCTTTTCAGGATGGGCCAGAAGACAGTGTGCTGACAACATCCAGGAAAAGTAGCCTCAAGCTGCGATTTCAGACCCAGCCGCCCTCGCAGCCTCGCACAGGAAGCAGGCTGTGTGGAAGTGGTGGCGCAGCCGGGGTCCTAGCAGGGGAGGCTGAGAGCAGAGGGGCAGGTTCAAGGCCAGTGTGTGCTCGTTTAGGGAGAACCTGTTTCCGAATAAAAAGGGCTGGATGTAGCTCAGAGATAGAAGGCCCCTGGGCCCAATCTCCAGCACACGCGTGTGCACACACACACACACATAAAAAAAAAGAAAAAAGAAAAAAAGAAAAAGGAAAATAAAAAAAGAAGAAAAGAACTTAAGTCTATGCTTCCCAAGATACATATCTAGATTTTTTTAAGGGGGTGATTGGGGTGGAAGCCAGAGGCCCTCTACTTCAGGGCTACACTCCCAGACCGGTTTTATGTCTTATTTGGAAACAGGGTCTCGCTAGGTGGCTGAGTCTCACGACTTGCTGAGGCTGCGTCCAACCTGCGGCCCTCCCGTCTCAGCCTCCTAAGTACTGGGATGACGGCGTGAGCCCCACGCCTGGCTTTACCTAGATCTAAGCTTCTTCAGCAATGGTCCTCCCGACTCAACCTGACACGCCATGTAGGAGGTAGTGCTTGGCAAGTCGCTTCCAGTCACTGCTTATTTATTTTTGTGGTGCTGGGATTGAACCCAGGGGCATTCTACCTCTAAACTACACCCCCAGCCTAATTTTTTTTATTCTTCATTTTGAAACAGGGTCTCGCTAAACTGTGAAGGGCCTCACCAAGTAGCTGAGGCTGGCCGAAAGCGCGGACCCTCCCGGCTCGGCCTCCCCAGTACGAGGATCACAAGCGCCCACCACGCCAGGCTCATCACTGTTTTTTAATCCATCTATTTCTCTGTGTGTGTCATGCTGGGGTTGAGCCCAGTGACACTCTACCCCTGCCTTGTTTTGAAACAGTCTTGCTAAGAGTCCTGCCAAGGTATCGAGGCTGGTCTCCCTCCTGCCTCAGTCTCCTAAGCTGGATTACCAGCGTGCACCATCACGCCGGCTTCCTGTCAACCTTAAATCAGCAGCCACTGTACGAAAGCTCTTTCAGTGAACTTTATTGAATAGCCACACTGATAAGTTAGCACAGATCCAACGATTGTTTGCATGGGTTACAAATGACTGCTTTTTACAGGAATAAAACAGTGAAAATCACAAACTGTAAAAAGGAAGACGAATCTTGTCTCTAACATTTCAGAGAAGCAAGAGCTGACAGCACATTGAAGAGCAATACGTAGCTGAATCTGAGGACAAGGACTGAATGTCACAGTATTATACACTACTTTACAAAATTAACGTTCTATATAAGGATTATCTCTGTAATAGTTAAAATCTTGAAATCACATTTGGTGGTCCCCTAGATAATAGATAGCTGTTATGAATCTTTGATTAGAAGAAATAAATCACTTATTCTAATTATTGCAAAACAGTCTATAGGACTCAATATATTACATTAAATTAAAAACAATAAAACATATGCAAACTAAAATATATGGTACTGCTTGAGTGAATATTAATATGTCAGACTTACAGAAATGTCATTTAAAAAACTCTAGAAATTAGAAAAATAGAGTGCTTTTCATGGTAGAACGCCGTGCTCAGACTTACAGGCCAAGACTGCCCTCGTCTGTGACTAGTAGTTGTAGATGTGTAGAAAATTCAAGGATCTTTCATAACTTACAACTACGATAAAAAAATACGGCTTAGTGTGAATATTAGTTGCTTTACGTCAAAAAGTAATACAAGATGATATTTCCGGAAAAAAATCAAACTAAAAAACACATTTGATATTGAAAAAAATAACTGTTTTATATCAATATCCTCCAAAGGTTCATTCATTCTCTCACTGTAGAGAACAAATGTTGTGATTCCTAACCAAACTTATATTTTTAGGACTTGCTATAAAATTATTCTTGGATTGCACGTTACACAGTATCTAAAATAATTTTTCAAAGTAAGTTTGTGAAAAGGACTAATGAATCACGTGGTAATAAGGAGTCTTACCCGCTCAGGGACATAGCGAGGCACAGAAAGATGACCCCAGAAGCACAAGCATTTCCCTCTGAAGCTTCTTCACTACTACTGAGAAAGGACCTACCAAGGTCAGCAATGAAAACTGCATCATGAAGGAAATTTTAGTTCATGTAAGAAACAGCGTATGCAATGACTATTTCTTAAAAAGAGGGGAAAATACAGATTTATTTTCATTTGCTATAATTTGAAAATTGCTTCCTGATCAACAAAGCAGCTTTCAAGAAAACTTGCACTCCGGCGCGCCAGGTGCACAGTGGATACGGGGCTGACCCTGCTTACGAGGGCCACACGCCCCCGACGCCCGCTGGAAGCCCACCCATACGGGTGGAAACCTGAAAGTTACCCCTTCACTGCTGAGATTGTAAACACATTTCCTAATTTTCTAACCTATTAAAACAAAAATCTTCTCATCAAGTAGTACACATGCGCATCTTTAAGAAATGCATACAAGACGAGATGGATGTGAAAGCAGAGCCCGACGCGCTTAGATACCACAGCACTGTAAATATACGGATGTGTAAGTACCTGTTTGTAAACAAAACTTGATAGTTTTGACTCTACTCCCCTGGCTGAATGGAAGCGAGTAGTCTCCGCAGCAGGCTTGGACCCAGCTTCCCGTCAGCCTGACGTACGGCCGCGGGTCCACCTCCACCAAGTCACCCGCCGCGGTCCACCGCCCAGCAGGGCGCCCGCCGGGTGGCCTCCCATCCCGTCACTACTCTTTAGGAAGCCCGGCGCGGCATCCTGGAAGCGAAGTTCTTTTGTTCATCCGCACGGCATCAAAACAGCACTTTCCTTCTGGATCACAAGTGGACCCGGACTGAGCGGAAACCCGAGGACACGATCCAGGCAACTGAATTTCTCATCGCCGTGCTGCCGCCCCGCAACGGAGGAGGCGGGCAAATTCTTCCCAGTGAAGACAGCACGTCCGCGTTGTCTGCAGCCAAGTCAGAAAACCTCTGCTGACAGCTCAGTCCAGCGCAGAGTGGCTTTGTTCTTCAAGTATAAAGAATACTGACAGGCTTTAAAGCTTGAAGGCATTGCGTCACTTCTTCTCAAGCTAGACGGGACACGAGTTAGTGTGCTCTAGTTTTAGTTAACACAATGATCCTTTTTCCTCCTTAAAAAAGGAAAATAAAACCTGTATGGGGAATGGATTCTAGTTCTTCTACATTCTATTTACTTTTGGATTTTCCGTGTGTGTGTGTGTGTGTGTGTGTGTGTGTGTGTGTGTGTGTGTGTGTCTGGGGATTGAACCCAGGAGCATTCTACCTCTGAGCTACATCTCCAGCACTATTTTATTTTTATTTCGAAACAGGGTCTTGCTAAGTTGCTAAGGCTGGTTTTGCACCTGTGATCCTCCCGTCAGCCTCCCAGCTCCTGGGAGTATAGGCGTGCACCACCGTGGCTGGCTGAATGTTCTGATTTTAAAAAGAGTATTATCAATGGATTGTAACTTCCCTGCAACACTTGAGTCTTGTGAGGTTTTAAATGTAGCAGCCAAAAGTCAGGAAAATAAAAATGAGAAATATACATGAGGAGCACAGAAGTCTTTATTTTACAAAGTGTACTTTGTCTCTGTAATATTGTCTTTTCTTACTTTGATTCCCAACGACTCAAACATAATTGGCAGCAAAGGGAAAGGCGCCATCACAGGCCTCCAGGGCGGCGCTCGGCGTCGGCGTCAGCCTGGCGCCGGGCCTTCCTTGCTAGCTGGCTGAAGTGTTGGTAGCTCCCGCGCTGCCGGGCAGGCGGCGGCCGGCCTCCTCCGAGCGCTTCTCCCGCTCACGTGCTCACTTGCTGCTGTATGTGCAGGAGGAACTCGTAATAGGACAGAGCGGACTCCGTCCTGTCCTCCACCATGCTCTGAAGGAAGCTCGCCTTCATCGGACTCTCATCCCTCAGGAACAGAAGCACGAATGGAACAGTAAACATCGCGTTTGACTTGAACCGTGATAACTACCACAGCGTCATGCACCACGGACACTTCTACCAGAGGCGTTTTCTGAAAACATTCAGCTGAGCATATAAACTGCAGGAAGTTCATCCTAGGACTAGGTGACAGGTCCGGCTCTTTACTAACAAGCTCACCAATATGCTTATTAATTCTAATAATTGTCATAAAGTACAAATGAGTGCTATTTACTGAAGAGTTATTTTCCTAGTTTTGCTGAAGCATCAGGTCACATGTATCTATAATTCAAAACAGGTCTTTGCAAGGCCAAATCAACTGTTTTCCAAAGGAGAAGTGTGACTTACCTTATTACGTAGAGAATGGGGAAAAACGGCCTCTGCTCTCTGAGCCAGGAGATGAAAGCTACTGTCCTGGCAGACTCTGGTGTGTCGAGCTCAGGAAGGTCTGTCTGTTAAACAAGGCAACAGTCCCAGTGTGCTCTGATGACAGATCTACCGTGCAGCCACAGGACTCCTCATACTTTAACACCTGTCAGGCGGGTGCTGCACACCTGTTACCCCACCTACTTGGGAGGCTGAGGCAGGAGGATCTTTTTTTCTCTCTTTTGTGGGTCTGTGGATGGATCCCAGGGGCATTCGACCTCCGAGCTAAACCCTCTGCCCTATTTTTTATTCTTTATTTTGAAACCCGGTCTCACTGAGTTGCAGAGGCCTCACTAAGTAGCTGAGACTGCCCGCGCCGCGATCCTCTGGTCTCAGCCTCCCGAATGCTGGGATTACAAGCGTGCCCACCTCTGGCTTCACAGTGCTCATTTCTGATTTCAAAATGGACAGTCATATATTTGCCACCTTTGAAACACCCTTTAAGTCTTCTAACATCCCTAATGTCAAAGAGTCTTACCATAGTCTGTGGAATCGATGCATAGTTTTGAACTCCCAGAACTTGGCTGAGAAAAGTCTGGGCACAGTTTTTTCCGACCCAAAGCATCAGCACCTGGGAGGGGGAGAGCGGAGTGTGAGGGCGGCCGCTCAGTCGGAGCGCTTTCCGGGAGCAGAGGGAGCGCTCACACCCCACCCCAAGGGGCACACGGCAGGGAGCGCGGGGCGGGGCGGCCTGGCTACTCACGGTGCCCGCGTCCAGCAGGAAGGCCCCCTCCCTGCTCAGCTTCTCCACCGAGAGCTGCAGGATCGGCGGCTGCGGGACGGCCCTGTCGTTGACGTTCAGTGCTCCCTGGGGAGTCAGCCAGAAAGTCAGGTTTAGATCTACTGAGGGAGCCACAGCCAACCCCAACTAAGTGTGAAGAACTAGTTACCAAGTACCACGTATCCGGGCGAGGCCACTGTGAATCCCAAGAAAGCTTAATGCACTTTTTTCTTTTTTTGGGTCTGAGGATGATACCCAGGGGCATTCGACTTCTGAGCTCCACCCCAGCCCTATTTTTTATTCTTTATTTTCAAACAGGGTCTCACTAAGTTGCAGAGGGTCTCACTAAGTATCTGAGGCTGTCCGTGAACCACGATCCTCCTGTCTCAGACTCCCAAAAGCTGCGATTACAAGCGTGTGCCATCACACCCGGCTTCAACTCTATCTTTTTAATTAATTACTATTTCCCATACTGGGGACGAAACCCAGGGGCATTCTACTTTTGAGCTACACCCCTAGCTCTATTTTTTATTCATTCATTTATTTATTTTTTGCAGATCTGGGATGGAATCCAGAGGCATTTGACCTCTGAGCTACAACCCCTGCCCAATTTTTTATTCTTTATTTTGAAACAGCGTCTCACTAAGTTGTGAAAGGCCTCACTAAGTAGCTGAGGCTGTCCGTGAACCGCGATCCTCCAGTCTCAGCCTCCCGAATGCTGGGATTACAAGCATGCGCCACCATGCTCAGCTATTATTCTTTAATATAATTTTATTTTTTTGGTGGTACTGGGGATGGAACCCAGGGGCCTTCTGCCTCCGGGCTATACTCCCAGACCTATTTTATATTTTATTTGGAAACAGGGTCTCTTAAGTCAGCTGAGGCTGGCTTCAAACCTGCGCGATCCTCCTGTCTCGGCCTCCCAAGCACGGGGATTAAAAGCGCGCACCACCATGCCCGGCTTTATTCTTTATTTTGAAACAGGGTTTCAGGTATTTTCAAAGGGCCACTAAGTAGCTGAGGCTGTCTGCGAACCGTGATCCTGTCTCAGCCTCCCAAATGCTGGGATTACAAGCATGTGCCACCACGCCAGGCTTCCAAAAATAAATTTAACAACCTAAAGTAGGCAATTGATTATACTTCTTCAAGAGTGGAAGCAAATACAGACCTCCAAAGGATATAGTCTAGGATGTTGACGGTATGTAGGTGCGTATGTTAAAACTGGAAAGAGTGCATATGTCCAGTAATAGGAGATTTGTTAATGAATCTATAAAGTCATTACAATGTGTTCCTGACGGGCAGGAACCAAGACAAGGGCTGAATCTGCCACACTGCTCGGTATATTATGTCCCACAAACCAAATAATAGGCGTGATTCACATTTAAAAATAAGTAAAATATATGCTCTAAGCTGGGCCTGGTGGAGCACACTTGTAACCCAGTACGTGGGAGGCCAAGACAGGAATATCGCATGTTAGAGGACAGCCTCAGCAAGTAGTGAGACTCGTTAAATGAGTGAGATCCTGTCTCAAAAACAAGAAATATAAAGGGCTGGGGGTACAGCTGGAGGTCGAATGTCCCTGGGTTCAATCCCTGGTAACACAGACACACCCCAAAAACATTACAACGTGGCTAGGTAGCTTTCCTTTAGTTGAAGGACAGTCAGGCTGGACAGCGACGGGGTGTGCAGATGTGTCTCACTCCCAGGACCTTGTTCCAGATCAGTCTGGACGAAATAGGCCTCTGGGCCGCAGAGGAACCCGCCCTCCCTCAATCCCAGCTCTGCTCCAGCGGCCCTCAGGTTTGAAACCCAAGGCAGTAAATACACTGGGTTGAGCAGCCTTCCTAGCGAGCTCGTTACCTACACTGGGCTGAGCAGCCTTCCTAGCGAGCTCGTTGCCCAGACCTCGCAAAGGCGGGCCGTGAGGTGGGCGGCACCCGAGCCTCCCTGTCCCAGCAGCCGTCCTCACCTCATCCGACAGATTGTCGACTCTGTACAAGCTGGGGTGCACCGTGAGCATCAGGTGGGCCAAGGGCTGGCTCTTCACCTGACACATGGCGAAGACGCGCTCGTCCAGGCGTGCGCTGGTCCCCATCTGGAACGACTTCTGTAACAAAACCCATTCCGGGCCCCAGGAAGACAGGGAAAAAGCACAGGCCTTCGTCAGTGTCTGTTGGAAAAGCATCTTCAGACGGAGTGAGCACGTTTACTGCACTGCTCCTATCCTGGCTGCAGGCACCGTGTCCTGAGATGCTCAGGGCCTCGTCTCCTTCAGGCCTCCACAGGAGCACCCACCTCCCCACTGCTCCCCTCTCCTCCCCTCTCCTCCCCCGGGGCAGCTCACCCTGCTCTATGGGGAGCACCTCACCTCCCCCGGGGCAGCTCACCCTCCTCTATGGGGAGCACCTCACCCCACCTCACCTCCCCCGGGGCAGCTCACCCTCCTCTATGGGGAGCACCTCACCCCACCTCTCCTCCCCCGGGGCAGCTCACCCTGCTCTATGGGGAGCACCTCACCCCACCTCTCCTCCCCCGGGGCAGCTCACCCTCCTCTATGGGGAGCACCTCACCCCACCTCTCCTCCCCCGGGGCAGCTCACCCTCCTCTATGGGGAGCACCTCACCCCACCTCTCCTCCCCCGGGGCAGCTCACCCTCCTCTATGGGGAGCACCTCACCCCACCTCTCCTCCCCCGGGGCACCTCACCTCACCATCACCCAGCAGAGCTTCAGGGGCTTTGCCCACAGCACAGGGAGTCTTAATCATTTCTTATGCTGGTATGAGGACTGAACCTGTGATGCTTTACGACTGAGCACTTAAAACTTTTACTGGAAACAGGGTCTCACGAAGTTGTTGAGGCTTGCCTCAAACTTGAGGTCCTCCTTACTTAGGAGGATTTACTTTCTTTGTTTATGTACTAGGGATTGAGCTCGGGCACTGCATCACTGAGCTACATCCCCATACCTGTTTTATTTTTTGTGATACTAAGGATTGAACCAAGGGGCATTCTACCTTCAAGCTATACCTTCCAGCCCTATTTTGTTTTGAGACAGAGTCCTGCTGAGTTGGTGATGTTGGCTTGGAACCTGCAATCCTCCTGTCTCAGCTTCCCAAGTACTGAGATTACAGGCAGAGTTCAGATTTTTTTTTTGTGGTACTGGGGGTGGAACCCAGGGGCTTTTCTACCTCCAGGGTACACTCTCAGACCTATTTTATGTTTGATTTGGAAACAGGGTCTCACTAAGTAGCTGAGGCTGGCTTTGAACCTGTGCGATCCTCCTGTCTCAGCCTCCCAAGTGCTGGGATTACAAGAGTGAGCCACCACACCCGGTTAGTTCAGATTTTGAGTGTTAAAATTTAAATATTTAGCCGGCGTGGTGGCACACGCTTGTAATCCACGTGCTTGGGAGGCGGAGACAGGAGGATCATGCAGGTTCAAAGCCAGCCGCGCTGGTTTAAGAGACCCTGTTTCCAAATAAAAAATTATATAAAATAGGTCTGGGAGTGTAGCCCGGAGATAGAAGGGCTCCCAGGAACCCCAGTACCATGAAAAAAAAAAAAAAGAAAAAAAAAAAGAAAAAAAGAAGTAAATATTTAGAGCTGGGCATGATGGCACAAGCCTGTAATCCCAGCATTCGGGAGGCTGAGACAGGAGGTTCGCAGTTCATGGACAGCCTCAGCTACTACTTAGTGAGGCCCTTTGCAACTCAGTGAGGCCTTGTTTCAAAATAAAGAATAAAAAATAGGGCTGGGGGTGTAGTTCGGAGATAGAATGCTCGTGGGTTCCTTCCCCAGTATAGAGAAAAGAAAAGATGGAGGCTGGGGGCATAGCTCACAGGTGGAATACCCTACTACCCAAATCCTTAGTACAAACAGAGAAGAAGCAGATGGTGTGCCTCAGAGGCAGAACGCCCAGCATGACCCCAGGACCAAGGGATCATGCCAGTGCATGTACTTCTGCGGCAAAGCGACGCGCGGTCTCCACTGTGGGCGAGGGGGCCACTGACTGACAAGCACGCCCGCAAGTACCCACGCATCCCTGGTGACTCACCCACCCTGACCCCTGGCCCGCCTCTGGCCCCAGCTCACCTGCTTCAGGAGGGCCAGCACGAAGAGCGGGAAGAGCTTCAAGGAGGAGGGCACCACGAGGCCGGGCTGCGGGCTGCCGAGCACCGCCGAGCGGAACGCCGACAGCGAGTCGACCACGGCGTTCACCAGCGCGTCCCGCGCATCGCTCAGGCTGGCCGTCACGGACCTGTCCACGGCTGGGGGCGGCGGCCGGGCAAGAGATGAGGCAGGTCAGTGCTGTGGCAGCGGGAGGGTGGCGGAGGAGACCCCAAGTCGCTAACTCCACCAGCCGCTGCCTCCCTCCCCCGAGAGTGGGTGTGCGAGGCCACGGACCTGCGCCTGCCCGTCTGGGCCCCGGGAGTCTAAGATGCTCACAGCTGGGTAATTTTTGCGGGGTCTACCTCCGAGCTTCACCCCCAGCCCTTTGGTACTGGGGGTGGAACCCAGGGGCCTTCTACTTTGGGCTGCACTCCCAGACCTATTTTATACTTTATTTGGAAACAGGGTCTCACTAAGTTGCTGAGAGCCTCACTAGCTGAGGCTGGCTTCGAACCTGTGCGAACCTCCTGTCTCAGCCTCCCAAGTGCTTGGCTGGGATCATAAGCATGCGCCACCACGCCCAGCTATTATTTGTTTTTCAAACGGTCTTGTTAGGTTGCTGAGGCTGGCCTTGAACCTGCAATCCTCCTATTTTAGCCTCCCAAGTCCTGGAATTACAGGTGCGCATCACCACACGTGGCTCAAGATGCCAGTGCTTTTAATCTGCCATTTAATTTATATATCGCTCAGAAAAAAAACAGCAATTAAGTAAGTTCAGAGGGTTTCTATTTTACACTTATGGAAAGATCTCTTGAGTTAAGAGTTTCACAATAAATTACACCACTCTGTTTATATCTCTCTATATATCTGCACGGTGGCACGTGTTTGTAACTCCAGTACGTGGAAGGCTATCACAGGAGGATCATGGGTTTGTGGCCAGCCTCAGCAACTTGGCAAGGTCCTCTGCAACTTAGGGAGAACCTTGTTTCAAAATAAAAGATAAAATAGGGCTGGGGGTGCAGTATGGACGTAGATGCCCTGGGTTCAACCTCCAGTATCTATCAACCAACCAACCAATGAACCCACTCCAGAAAAACAAATACAAAAGCAAAATTCAGCCAGGCATGATGGTTCATGCTTATAATCCTAGTATAGAGAGGCTGAGACAGGAGGACTGCAGGTTCAAGGCCAGCACTGACTCCTTGGTGAGATGCTGTCTCAAAATAAAAAAATAAGAGGCTGGGGGTGTAGTTCAGTGGTAGAGCACCCCTGTAACCCACCCTCACACTACTTAAATACAAACAACAATCCTCTAACTTCTTAGGTCACAATGTTTTTTTGTGGTTTGTTTTTTTGGTGGTACTGGGGGTAGAACCTAAGGGCTCTCTATTTCTGGGCTATACTCCCAGAACCTATTTTATATTTTTATTTGGAAACAGGGTCTCACTAAGTTGCTGAGAGCCTCACTAAGCAGCTGAGGCTGGCTTGGAACCTGTGCGATCCTCCTGTCTCAGCCTCCCAAGGGCTGGGATTACAAGCGTGTGCCACCCTGCCTGGCTTTTAGGTCACAATGTTTAAGTAGCCCCTCTCCTCCCCCAGTACCGAGGTCTGACCAGGCCCATGGTATCAGGAAGCTACATCCCCAGTCATTTACTTATTTTTTTGTTTTGCACTTAGGATTAAGCCCAGAGATGTTTGATTTCCAGCTACATCCCAACCCTTTTTATTTTGAAACAAGATTCTGTTAAGTTGTTAATGGTGTTGCTAAATTTCTGAGGCTGGTCTCAAACTTCTGATCCACCTGAATTGGCTTCCCACGTATTGAGATTATATGTGTGCACCTTGACACCCAGCTACATGCGTGTGTGCGTGCGTGCGTGTATAAGTAACGGGATGGAACCGAAGGACATTCATTTTACCTCTAAGCTATACCCCCAAGCCCGCCCTATCTATATATAATCTATCTATCTATCTATCTATCTATCTATCTATCTATCTATCTAGAGGTACTGGGGATGGAACTCAGGGGCATTCGACCTCCGAGCTACACCCCCTGACCTATGTATTTTTTTATTCTTTATTTTGAAACCCGGTCTCACTGAGTTGCAGAGGGCCTCACTAAGTAGCTGAGGCTGTCCACGAACCGTGATTCTCCAGTCACAGCCTCCTGAATGCTCGGATTATAAGCGTGCCCACCACGCCCTGCTGCAAAATATTTACAAGTGATAACAACTCTTACCCATATTGGCCAACAGCCCTGAAATTGCTTGAACATCAGCCCCAAGAAAGACTTCGTTCAGAGTTGAAGCTACTGGCAAGCACAGGGTGTGGACACGGATCCTTCTTTCACCTTAGGGAAAACACAGCAGTGAGCCCTGGCTGCAACAAGGTGACCTGCAAGTTGCTGCTGCTGCTTTTTTTTTTTTTTTTTTTGGTGGTACTGGGAATGGACCCAGAGGGCCTTTTGCCTCTGGACTACATTCGCAAACCTATTTATTTATTTATTTATTTATTTATTTATTTATTTATTGGTGGTACTGGGGATGGAACCCAGAGGCTTTCTACCTCCGGGCTATACTCCCAGACCTTTTTTATATTTTATTTGGAAACAGGGTCTCACTAAGTTGCTGAGAGCCTCACTAAGCAGCTGAGGCTGGCTTCGAACCTTGTGCGATCCTCCTGTCTCAGCCTCCCAAGCGCGGGGATTACAAATGTGCACCATCACGCCCAGCTCGCAAACCTATTTTATATTTTATTTGGAAACAGGGTCTTACTAATTTGCTCAGAGCCTAAGCAGCTGAGATTGGCTTTGATTTTGCGGCATCCTCCTGTCTCAGCCTCCCAAGTGCTGGGATTACAAAAACGTGTGCCATCAACCCTAGCAGCTTGCTTCTTTTCAATTCAGAAACAAGTAGGGTCATACAGGAAGCAGAGGTAAAGTTCTTACTTCTTTAAAAAACACTGTGACCTCAGCTGGGCGTGGTGGTGCCCGCTTGTAATCCTAGTGCTTGGGAGGCTGAGATAGGAGGAATGCGCAGGTTCGAAGACAGCCTCAGCTATTGAGTGAGGCTCTCAGCAACTTAGTGAGACCCTGTTTCCAAATAAAGTACAAAATAGGTCTGGGAGTAGAGCCCAGAGGTAGAAAAGCCCATGAGTTCCATGCCCAGTGCCACAAACAACAACAAAAACAAAACCTGTGACCTATAACATTCTTCTTTTTTATTTTTGTGGTACTGGGGATTGAATTCAGAGCACTGTACCTCTGAACTATACCCCAGCCTTATTTTTCTTTTTAATTTTGAAACAGGGTCTCACTAGGTTGCTGAGGGCCTTACTAAACCGCTGTGGCTGGTTGCAAACCTCCTGTCTTAGCCTCCCAAGTACTGACCAAGATTACAGATATGTGCCACTATACCCAGCTTTAAGATCTGTTAAAAAGAGGGTAGATCTCATCTTTCTTTTTACAATAAAAGCAACCAAAAGCTTACCTTTGCTAGAGGTATACAAGAGTGCTGACTGAAAAGAAACCAACTGAGTGTCAGTAAGACTCTCTTCCACTGACATCTGGACTGCGTACCCAGCATCGGGGTTCACATTGGGCAGAGACAGTAAGTCTGTTGACCGAACAAAGAAGTTCCCATGGAACGTATGAATGGAAAGCCCTAGAAGAAAAGAAATTTCAAAATAATTTTTAGATAGCAAGATATGTATATTTACATCTTATCTTAGTCAATTATCAAATAGTAAAAAGTTTTAGCCTAGCCAGGTGTGGTGGCACACACATGTAATCCCAACATTCGGGAGGCTGAGATGGGAAGATTGTGGTTCGCAGACAGCCCCAGCTACTTAGTGAGGTCCTTTGCAACTCAGTGAGACCCTGTTTCAAAAATAAAGAATAAAAAATAGTGTGGGAGTGTAGCAGAAGTCAAATGCCCCTGGATCCCATCCCCAGACCTGCAAAAAAAAAAAAAAAAAAAAAAAAAGAATTCAGTGCCACACACAAAAAAAAAACAACTCTCCCCCCCCCCAGAACAATTTGGGAGTATCTATCAAATTTTTAAATGAAGTCAGATGTGGCGGCGCACACCTGCAGTCTCAGTACTTGGGAGACTGAGACAGGAGAGCCGCAGTGTGAGATCAACCTCAGCAGTTCAGGGAGACTCCTAGCAACCTGGCGAGACCGTGCTTCAAAATAAAAGATAGAGAGCTGGGCGCGGTGGCACACCAGGATGCTGGGACTGGAGGGGCACGGTTCACGGACAGCCTCAGCTACTTAGCATGGCCCTCCATAATTTAGTGAGTCCCTGTTTCAAAATAAAGAATAAGCCAGGCGTGGTGGGCACGCTTGTAATCCCTTGCTTGGGAGGCAGAGACAGGAGGATCGCGCGGGTTCGAAGACAGCTGTGTGCTGGCTTAGAAGACCGTTTCCAAATAAAAATGTAAAAATAGGTCTGGGAGTGTAGACTGGAGGTAGAAGGGCTTCCAGGAACCCCAGTACCACAAAAAAAAAATAAATAAATTAAAAAAAAATAAATAAATATAAAAAAATAGGGCAGCCGAGCGTGGTGGTGCACGCTTGTAATCCCCACACTTGGGAGGTGGAGATAGGAAGATCACACAGGTTCGAAGCCAGCGTCGCTGGCTTAAAAGACCCTGTTTCCAAATAAAATATAAAATAGGTCTGGAGTGAAGCCCAGAGGTGGAAGGGCTTCCAGGAACCTCAGTCTGTCTGTCTGTCTGTCTGTCTGTCTGTCTCTCTCTCTCTCTCTCTCTCTCTCTCTCTCACACACACACACACACACACACACACACACACACACACACACACAGTAGGGGCTGTAGCTTGCAGGTCAAATGCCCTGGGTTCCATCCCCAGATCCGCAAAAGCAAAACAAGGTAAGAAAGGCTGAGATGTCCTTGGAGGTAAGAGGCCCTAAGCTCAGCTCTTAGAACAATAATAAAATAAAACACATTTATGCTGCAGACATACTCATCCAAGCCTACATTTCTATGTATAAAATATTTTAAACAGACCTGCACCACAGGAAAAAGTTCAAAAGGACCATTAATTACTATTAGCAGGAAAATAACTAAATTGTGACTTGTTCTTTTTAATAAATACTAGGTAGAAATGAAAAACAGTGAGAGTTTATTTTTTTTTTTACTTTTTTTTTTTTTGCGGGATGGAACCCAGGGACATTCGACCTCTGAGCTATATACCCTGTCTTGTTTTTTATTCTGTATTTTGAAACAGAGTCTCACAGAGTTGCAGAGGGCCTCACTAAGTAGCTGAGGCTGGCCGCAAACTGCGATCCTCCGGTCTCAGCCTCCTGAATGCTGGGATGGCAAGTGTGCGCCACCATGCCCGGCTTCTTCTCTTCTAACTGTGTATTTTTATAACAGCCCATCCTAGAGTCAGCAAAGGGTCCTAGAAGAGTAATCCCGGAAGACTAAGTGAAGACAAGCGCACTCCCTGGCCGGGAGAGACCGGCACACATCGCGACCGACTCTGGCTCCGAACAGCGCACATCGTCCCACCTTTGGTGCAGCGGATCCTCATGACGGCCTCGAAGCCGACCTTGCGAGTCAGGTACCTCTGCAGCTCCCGCTGCAGCTTCTCCACTTGCACTGGGCTGTGCTGGTGATGGTAGGAGGGGTAGTAGTAGACGCTCCCCGCCGAGTACCGGGAAATGCACCCTGTGAGCACACACACCCTTAGCGCGGTGCCAGTACCTACTGCCTTCATCCACAGTACCTGCAGATATTTCACTAATTTTTTTCTAATTCTCAAGATGGTGTCAAAAAGAATATTCCATTATTTAATTTATTAACTTGTTTATTCATTTTTACAGTACTGGGATGGGACCCAAGGGCTTTTCTACTCCCAGGCTGTACTCCCAGACCTATTTTATACTTTATTTGGAAACAGGGTCTCACTAAGTTGCTGAGAGCCTTACTAGCTGAGGCTGGCTTTGAACCTGTGCAATCCTCCTGTCTCAGCCTCCCAAGCACGGGGATTACAAGTGTGTGGCACCACGCCTGGCAACATATTCCATCCTTTAAATATAAGCATAGGAATTTCTCTATTTTTCTTCTGATAAGTTAGAGCACAGGCTCTAACAGATTAGAGTGAAGGGCTGGGTGTGGTGGTACGCACCTACTGCCCTAGCTGTTAAGGCGCCAGGATGATCTGCGTCCACAAATAGGAGACTAACGTGGGCAGTATAGCAAGACCCATCAAAAGAGAAAAACAAAAACCCACCTTCCAAACTTTGTCCTTTACCTAGAATACATCACGTCTGTAATCCTACGTAATCCTACATACAGGACACAAGTTTAAGGCCAGCTTCAGGAAACTGGCAAGACCCTTAGAATAAAACTGAAAAGAAAAGAAAGCCAGGCGTGGTGGCGCGTGCTTGACTTAATCCCGGCATTTGGGAGGCTGAAACTGGAGAATCATGGTTCGTGGACAGCCTCAGATACATATAGAGGCCCTCTGCAACTCAGTGAGACCTTGTTTCAAAATAAAGAATAAGAATGGGTCTGAGGGTGTAGGTTGGTGGTAGAATGCCCGTAGGTTCCATTCCCAGTACCACAAAAAAAAAGGGGGGGGGATTGGAATCAGGCGTGATGGCACATGCTTGTCATCTTGGTACTTGGGAGGCTGAGACAGAAGAATCATAGGTTCAAGGCAGGCTCAGCCAGTGAGACCCTGTTTGAAAATAAAGAATAAAAATAGGGCTAGGAGTATAGCTTGGAGGTAGAATTGGGTTCAATCCTCAGTAGTGCAAAAAGAAAAGAAAGGAAAAGAAAAGAAGAGAAAGGAAAAGAAAAGAGAGATACAGCTCAATTGTAGAACACTTGCTTAGCATATGCAAGGCCCAGGGTTCAATTTCTAGTACAAAAAAAAAAAAAAAAAAAAAAAAGCTGGGTACATGGTGGTGCGTATCTATAATCCTAGTACTTGAGAGGCGGAGACAGAAGGATCACACTTTTGAGGACAGCTTCAGCAAGTAGTGAGACTCTCATCAACCTGGCAAGACTCTGTTTCAAAATAAAAAAATAGGACTAGGAGTAGCCTGGAGGCAAAATACCCCTGGGTTCAATCCTAAGTACCCCCCTCCAAATCATATATGCATGTAATCCCAGTACTTCGGAGGTTGAGACAGGAGGATTGCAGGTTCGAAGCCAGCTTCATCAGCTTAGTGAAGCTCTCACAACTTAGTGAGACCCAGGAGATAAAATGCCCCCAGGTTCAAGCCTGGAGTGGTGGCGCACGCTTGTAACCCAAGTACTTGGGAGGCTGAGACAGGAGGATCGCGCAGGTTCGAAGCCAGCCTCAGCTCTTAGTGAGGCTCTCAGTAATCTAGTGAGCCCCTGTTTCCTAATAAAATATAAAATAGCTCTGGGAGTGTAACCCAGGGATAGAAAGCCCCTGGGTTCCATCCCTAGTACCACAAAAAGTCCTATTTAATACTCACTAAAAAAAAAAATCGGTAGGGCTGTTCGTGGTAGCACACACCTGTAACAGGCTAAGACAGGAAGATTACAGTTTTGAGGCCAGCTTTAGCAATTTAGTGTGACCCTGCTTCAAAATAAAAAATGAAATAGGGTTGGGGCTGGGGGCGTGTGGCTTAAAGGTAAAATGCTCCTGGATTCAATTCCCAGTCCACTAAAAATAAGCAAATGGATAAATAAATAAATGTCATTAGGAAGAACTTACCCAGAGATGCCAAATCAGAATACTGTCCACTGAGAAGGAATAAGTCCACAGCTACCTGCTGACCAGAGCAGTCCAAAGCTAATTTCTTATAGAAGTCAGTAGACGGTGTCAGGTGTATTTCCTGTGAACAAATTACAAAGAGAGATTTATTTATTTATTTATTTATTTATTTAGTTAGTTAGTTAGTTAGTTAGTTATTGGTACTGGAGATGGAACCCAGTGGTCTTCTACCTCCAAGCTACACTTCCAGACATATTTTGTATTTTATTTGGAAATAGGGTCCCACTAAGTTGCTCTGAACCTCACTAAGGTGCTGAGGCTGGCCTTGAATCTGTGATCCTCCTGTCTCAGCCTCCCAAGTATTGGGATTACAAGTATGCACCACCACACCCGGCTAACAAAGAGAGACTTTAAAAGTAATTATCCCCAAATACAAAGATACACCTATATATACCAAGGTATATACCCACATATCTCTGGACATTCTACACAACCCGTCTGCTTTGTAATACTATTTGATTTTTCATTAAGCATGTGCTGCTTAAGATTTTCCTGAGCCGGGCGTGGTGGCGCACGCCTGTAATCCCAGCGCTTGGGAGGCAGAGACAGGAGGATCGCGCAGGTTCGAAGCCAGCCGCTGGCTTAGGAGACCCTGTTTCCAAAATGAAAATGTAAAAATAGGTCTGGGAGTGTAGCCCGGAAGTAGTAGAAGGGCTTCCAGGAACCCCAGTACCACCACCAAAAAAAAAAAAAAAAAAAAAAAAGATTTTCCTGAGATTTTAGGGCAAGGGATGTGGTTAGTGGCAGAACAATGGCCTAGCATGAGTGCGGCCTTGGGTTCAATACCTGGCACAGAAAGAAGAGTGAGGGAGAGGAAGAGGGAGAGGAAGGTGGTGGGAAGAAGAATGTTAATATATATTTTGCGGGTCTGAGGATGGGACCCAGGGAAATTTGACCTCCGAGCTATAACCCCTGCCCCATTTTTTTTTATTCTTTAATTTGAAACAGGGTCTCACTAAGTTGCAGAGGGTCTAAGTAGCTGAGGCTGTCCGTAAACTGTGATCCTCCAGTCTCAGCCTCCCGAATGCTGGGATTACAAGCGAGCACCACCACGCCCGCTGTATTGAATTTTTTTAAAGGGCCAGAGGTATAGCTTGGATGCAGAATGCCAGTACAAAACAATAAATAAATAAACCAGACATGGTGTTACACACTTGTAATCCCAGCATTTGGGAGGCTGAGACAGGAGGACTGCAGTTCATGGATAGCCTCAGCTACGTGTAATCACTGCACTTGGGAGGTGGAGACAGGAGGATCGCGCAGGTTCGAAGGCAGCTTTGCTGGTTTAAGAGACCCTGTTTCCAAATAAAATATAAAAATAGGTCTGGGAGTGTAGCCCGGAGGTAGAAGGGTTTCCAGGAACCTAGTACCACCAAAAAAAATAAATAAATAAAATAAAAAATAAATAAATATAAATAAATAATAATTCAATACTTGTTTACGTGGTACTGGGGACTGGACCCAGGGGTGTTCTATTACTGATCTATACCCCCAGCCCTTTTTTTCCCTTTTTTTTTTTTTTTGGTGGTACTGGGGTTCGTGGAAGCCCTTCTACCGCCAGGCTACACTCCCAGACCGATTTTTTATATTTTTAAATTTGGAAATAGGGTCTCTTAAGCCAGCGAGGCTGGCTCCGACTGGCTCCAAACCAGCGCGATCCTCCTGTCTCCGCCTCCGCCTCCCAAGCGTGGGGATTATAAGCGTGCGCCACCACGCCCGGCCCCCCCCAGCCCTTTTTAAAAATTAATTCATTATTTTTTTTGGCGGGTCTGGAGATGGAACATTCGACCTACGAGCTACATCCCCTGTCCTACTTTGTATTTTTTATTTTGAAACAGGGTCTAAGTTGCAGAGGGCCTTACTAAGTAGCTGAGGCTGTCCGCGAACCGCGATCCTCTGGTCTCAGCCTCCCGAATGCTGGGGTTACAAGTGTGTGCCACCACACCCGGCTTAATTAATTTCTGTTTTTTTTGTGTGTGTGGTACTGGGGATTGAAGTCAGAGGCATTCTACCTCTGAGCCACACCTACCCCTGCTGCTGCTTCTTCTTTTTTTTTTTTTTTGGCGGGTCTGGGGATGGAACTCAGGGGCATTCGACCTCTGAGCTACACCCCCTGCCCAATTTTTTCTTCTTTATTTTGAAACAGGGTCTCACTGAGTTGCAGAGGGCCTCACTAAGTAGCTGAGGCTGTCCGCGAACCGTGATCCTCCGGTCTCAGCCTCCTGAATGCTGGATGCGCCACCACGCCCGGCCTAGCCCTGTTTTTTTTTTTTATTTTGAAGCACAGTCTAGGTTGATGAGTCTCACTCCTTATAGAGATTGTCCTTGAACTTGTAATCCTCCTGCCTCAGCCTGCCAAGTACCAGGATTACAGGCTGCTCTTTTTTTTTTTTTTTTTTTTTTTGCAGTACTGGGGATGGAACCCAGGGGCATTCTACCTCGAAACTATACTCCCAGCCCTATTTTTATTCTTTATTTTGAAACAGGGTCTCATTGAGTTACAAAGGGCCTCACTTAATAGTAGCTGAGGATGTCCTTGAACCTGTGATCCTCCTGTCTCAGCCTCCCAAATGCTGGGATTACAAGGTGTGCCATCATGCCCAGCTTATTATTTTTATTTTGAAACAGGGTCTCACTAAGGTGCTAAGACTGGTCTTGAACCTGTAATCTTCCTGTTTCAGTCTCCTAAAAGTAGGTCTAGCCAGGTATGCTGGTGTAAGCTTGTGATCTCAGCATTCAGGAGGCGGAGACTGAAGGATCGCAGTTCCTGGACAGCCTCAGCTACTTAGTGAGGCCGTTTGCAATTTAGTGAGACCCTGTTTAAAAAATAAAGACTGCTGGGCGTGGTGGCGCACGCTTGTCATCCCTGCGCTTGGGAGGCGGAGACAGGAGGATCGCGCAGGTTCGAAGCCAGCCACGCGCTGGCTTAAGAGACCCTGTTTCCAAAATGAAAATGTAAAAATAGGTCTGGGAGTGTAGCCCGGGGGTAGAAAAGCCCCAGGGTTCCACCCACAGTACCCACCCACCCCCACACAGACTAAAAAACAGTGCTGGGGATGTAGCTCAGAAGTACGATGCCTCTAGATTCAGCCCCCAGTACTGGAGAAAAAAAGTAGGTCTATCGGCATATTGTCTGTTTTACTTTGAAAAAGAAATACCTCAGGCCCAGCGTGGTGGGCACGCTTGTCATCCCCGCGCTTGGGAGGCAGGGACAGGAGGATCGCGCAGGTTCGAAGCCAGCCGCGCTGGCTTAAGAGACCCTGTTTCCAAATAAAATTTATTTAGTCTGTTCGCAACCGTATGTGGTAGGTAATATCAATATTTTCCCTTTTATACAGAGAAACAAAGGAGCAAAGAAGCTAAGTAACTCCTTGAATCCACCGTTAGCCAAGAAGCGACACATCCACTGCAGCGCACTGGCCTCACGCTCTGCATTATAGCCACGAGCCCTGAACGCCACCGTGGCCATTCCTGCCAAATCACCACTGCCCGACTGGCCGCCCAAATTCCACTTGTCCCTAGAAAGTCTGTTCTCTTGGCTGCCCAGATTCTCACCCAGGCCAGGCGGGGTGGCTGGCGGTCTGCTAAAGATATTAGAACAAGGCACGGGTGGTCAGCTGGAAAAACAAGTCGAAACAGCGCGTTGTGCCGCTTCATAAAAGCGAGACCCTCTGCCTCTTCCCGAGCCTCCCTCCTCCCTGTTTAAAACACCTCTGGTCTAAGCCGAGAGCAGCGCACGAGGGCCACTCGGGCACAAGGCTCTCTGACCTTAGCGGACGATCTCTGGTTGGGCTCCTCTCGCGGCTTCAGGGCTCCGGCCCCGAGCGTTGGCAGCTGCGTTTGAAAGACAGACATTCGGCCCCCGGTTGGGGCCATGAGCTTGAAGGCGGCCTGCAGCGCAGGGCCCAGGGCGCTCTGGGTCTCCAGGGTCTTCGTGAACATCTGCGGCAGCGTTTTCAGTAGCTCTTGAACCAGCTTGAGAAGTAAAGAACACTCAGAGCGTCACAATTTGCACTTTCACAGTAAGCCCGTAAAGAGCACAGCAGACAGCCACCCAGTGGTCCGAGAATCTGCAGACACGCTACGGTAAACGACGACCTGGGTCAGGTGACAAGTGCCACCTCGAGTCAACATTAGCGACCAGCGAGCTCACAGGTCTCGCACGCGCAGTCTGGCAAGACTCCGAGTCCAGAACGCACCCAAA
Organism: Muscardinus avellanarius; assembly: GCF_963383645.1. NCBI lineage: Eukaryota > Metazoa > Chordata > Mammalia > Rodentia > Gliridae > Muscardinus > Muscardinus avellanarius. The sequence goes on from NC_137793.1 coordinate 1,454,977, forward strand.
AGCTCCCCGCTCGCTCGCAGAAGCCAGAGGGCCGCGGATGCCACGGAGCGCCCTTTATCACCCTGCAGCTTGTATTCTTCTAAGTTCCAAAGTGAGTTGAACTCTTCAATGTTATGAAATTTAAGATTGACAGTAACTTGCCAACTAGTAAGATCACTACAAGAGAAAAACAGAATAAAACCCACTGCCTACACAGGTCGCACTGTACACACAGGAGAACCCGTGGGGAATGGATCACTCCTGCTCTGAGTGACCACTGCTCCAGCACGAGCACGCCCCGCAGGCTCAGAGGTTGCCCGCGGCGTGTGCGCGTGACCAGCGCAGACAACACCTTCACACAGGCAGGGAGCAGGTTCTGAGCTGGCCCAATGGCAGTGTGGCTCACAACAGCCAAGGGCGCTGGGCACGGCCCTGCAGCTCCTCTCTCCTCCCAGCTCCGGGTCCTGGCCTGCCCTCTGCTCCTCCCTCCACAGACCGCTGGCTGCAGCAGGCCTGAAAGTGCCACCTGAACGAGCCTAGTGAACTCAGACTAGAGCCACACAAGTGCCCCTGGCTTAGAAACCCCAAAGAAAGCACATTTTTACTTAAAGGTCATTTCAAAAGTATGCCTTATTTAATACTTAAATGTCAAGCAGGAAAATGTGGCTTACCTCTTTACTTTCATTTAAGTTCACTAATAAGTTCTCTGGCATGGGTATAAAAACATCTGAAAGATAAACAAAGTCACTTTCTGTATGTCCCACATGCTCCAAGCCCAGACCCCGAGGCAGTTACCTGGCGGCCCTTGAGGAGGGCCACGCTGCGCCCTCTACCCGCCCCGAGCCGAGGCGCACACATGGCCCAGGCACTCACTGGGCCTTTCTGCTGCGCGTCTGATGCCTGTGAGGCAAACGGCCTGTGGCACCCGGTAAGCTCTGCTTCTTAGGGCAGGACAGTTTAGACCCCTCCTACGTGCGCACACCACGCATGCTCTTTATCTCTTTCCTTTTTCTTGCAGTACTGAGGACTGAACCCAGGAGAATTTTATCTCTGAGCTACAACCCAGCCTGATTTTTTATTCTCCTTCCTTCCTTCCTTCCTTCCTTCCTTCCTTCCTTCCTTCCTTCCTTCCCTCCCTCCCTCCCTCCCTCCCTCCCTTTCTTCTCTTTTGCAGTACTGGGGATTGAACCAGGAGCATTCTACCTCCAAGCTACACCCCCAGCCCTACTTTTTTTTTTTTTTTGCAGGTCTGGGGATGGAACCCAGGAGCATTCAACCTCTGAGCTACACCCCCAGCCCTATTTTTCCTTTATTTTGAGACAGGGTCTCACTGAGTTGTGGAGGGCCTCACTAAGTAGCTGAGGCTGGCTGCGAACCTCAATCCTCCTGTCTCAGCCTCCCGAATGCTGGGCTTACAAGTGTGTGCCACCACGCCTGGCTTCCTATTGCTTATTGTCTATTTTGAAACAGGGTCTCATTGAGTTGAAAAGGGCCTCACTAAGCAGCTGAGGCTGTCCTGGAACCATGATCCTCCTGTCTCAGCTTCCCAAATGCTGGGATTACAAGCATGCATCACCATGCCTGGCTTTATTCTTTTTTTTTTTTTGCGGGTCTGGGGATGGAATCCAGGGGCATTCTACCTCTGAGCTACACCTCCAGCCTTATTTTTTAGTCTTTTTATTTTCTTAAAACAGGGGGTTCACCGAGTTGCAGGGGGGCTCACTAGGTAGCTGAGGCTGTCCACTATCCTTCAGTCTCAGCCTCCTGAATGCTGGCATTACAAGCATGTGCCACCACGCCCAGCTTTTATCCTATTTGAGACAGGGCCTCACTGGGTTGCGGAGGGCCTCGCCTAGCGGCTGAGGCTGGCCTGACCGTGAGTCTGTGCTCCTCCAGCCCCAGCTTCCCAAGTGCTGGGATCACAGGTGTGCACCCACACACAGTTCTTTGCTTTCTTTTTATGGCTGACCCTGAAAAGCGGGCAAACCCATTCTAGGCGTTAAAAGGCAGCTCACACAACACAAGAATAGCGGGTCTTTACAGAAGCATGGCTTCCCCGCACCTGCCATTAGAGACACACGGTGCTTCTCATAAAGAGGCCACACCAACCCTCCCACTACTGCCACTACAAAATCCAGCGAACCAGGAGGTGTGCTAAGTGTTTGTTTTGGCACAGGGGGTCAAACCCATAGGCATTCTTCCTCCAAGCTACACCCCTACACGCCCCAGTCCTATTTTATTTTACTGTTAACAGGTCTCAGTGAACTGCGGAGGCCTCCCTAGATCCTGAGTCTGGCTGTGCACCTGTGCCCCTCCCGTCCGACCCCACGCGTTAGTGTTACGGGCGTGCGCAGCCACGCCCAGCTTCACTTCTTCTCTTTGGAAGTACTAGAGGTTGAACCAGGGAACATTCTTTTCTTTCTTTCTTTTTGTGGTACTGGGGGTGGTACTGGGGGTACCCAGGACACGCATGCCCGGTGCTGTTAAAGGAATCACATATACGATCAGCTACTATGGAACCGTTACATTCTTATGGGGATTTTTTTTGTGTGGTACTGGGGGTAGAACCCAGAGGCTTTCTATCTCCGGGCTACACTCCCAGACCTTTTTTATATTTTATTTGGAAACAGGGTCTCACTAAGTTGCTGAGAGCCTCACTCAGTAGCTGAGGCTGGCTTTGAACCTGGGCGATCCTCCTGTCTCAGCCTCCCAAGCGCGGGGATTATAAGTATGAGCTACCATGCCCAATCTGAACCCAGGGACATTCTAAACTGAGCTATACCTCCAGTCCTAATTTGTTATTTTATTATTATTATTATTTTGTATTACTAGGGATGAAACCCAGGGGCATTCTACCTCTGATCTATACTCCCAGCCCCCCCCTCTTTTTTTTGGTACTGGGGATGGAACATAGAGGCCTTCTACCTCTGGGATACACTCCCAGACCTATTTTATATTTTATTTGGAAACAGAGTCTCTGAAGCCAGCTGAGGCTGGCGTGATCCTCCTGTCTCAGCCTCCCAAGCATGGGGATTACAAGCATGCACCATCACACCTGGCTTCTCCCAACCCTATTTTTTATTCTTTATTTTGAAACAGGGTTTCACTGGGTTGCAGAGGGCATCACTAAGTAGCTGAGGCTGTCCACAACCACAATCCTCCTGTCTCAGCCTCCCAAACGCTGGAATTACAAGTGTGTGCCACCATGCCCGGCTAACAATTTCACTTTTTATTTTCATTCTTAATCATTTGTGTGGTGCTGGGGATGAAATCCAGGGGCCTTCTACCTCCAGGCTACACTCCCAGACCTGTTTTACACTTTATTTGGAAACAGGGTCTCACTAAGTTGCTGAGAGCCTCACTAAATAGCTGAGGCTGGCTTCGAACCTGCGCGATCCTCCTGTCTCAGCCTCCCAAGCGCGGGGATTCCAAGTGTGCGCCACCACGCCCGGCTCTTCATCTTTCTTTTGAGACCGGGTCTTGCCCAGCCGGTCCTGAACTACGGTCCTTCTGCCTCTGCGTCCTGAGTAGCTGGACTGCACCTGGCTTTTGTCTGGCTGTTTGGGAACGGCCAGACTGTTTCCCAGGGTGGCTGTAACCACTTCACATTCCTCCGGAAGCGTGAGGACTCCACTTCTTCATACTCTCCTTGATACTTAGCTACAACAGGCGTCCCCACTGGACGACACCTGCAGCCACAAGAATGCTGCGGACCGAATGGAGAAACGCCATTCAAACCCTTTACTCACTCACTGATTGGGCTGTCTATCTACTAACACACACGTTCTTTAGGTAATCTAGATACAAATCCTCTATCAAGTATGACTTGAAAATACGCCAGGCGTGGTGGCGCACGCTCGTAACCCCAGCATTTGGGAGGCTGAGACAGGAGGATCATGGTTCGCAGATAGCTTCAGCTACTTAGTGATGCCCTCTGCAACTTAGTGAGACCCTGTTTCAAAATAAAGAATAACAAATAGGGCTGAGGGGTGTAGCTCTGAAGTAGAATGCCCGGGTTCCATTCCCTGTACTCCAAAAAAAAATATATACTAATTTGCCAGGTAGTCATGAAATATTTCTTTTCTTTTCTTTTTTTTTTTTTTGGTGGTACTGGGGTTCCTGGAACCCCTTCTACCTCCAGGCTACACTCCCAGACCTATTTTTATATTTTTTATTTGGAAACAGGGTCTCTTAAACCAGCGCGGCTGGCTTTGAACCTGCGCGATCCTCCTGTGTCTGCCTTCCAAGCGCGGGGATTACAAGCCTGCGCCACCACGCTCGGCTGTCATGAAATATTTCTAAATTGAAAATTCAGCTGAGACAGGAGGATCTTCGGTTTGAGGACAACCTTAGCAAGTAGTGAGAATCTTCGTCAAGCTAGTGAGGCCCTGTTTCAAAATAAAAATAAGGCTAGGGTGTAGCTTGGAGATAGAATGCCCTGGGTTTAATCCCCAGCACCAAAATAAGATAAAATAGAAAATTCCTAAGACCAATAAATTTAAGTATATAACATACCTTCGATATCTGAGACGATGAGCATCTGTGGTTGAGCGAGACCTTCTTGAAGACTGTAGAAATGAATTCTGCTGTCAAATGTTATGAAGCCGATTTTTGTTCTAGTGTTGCCAGGAAGCCTACAAACAAAGTCAGAGGAGTGTTTATCAAGTTTTCCCACATATATGTACATAAACTATTATATTATGGAAACTGGTCCAACATAACAAATATTTAAACTACCCCATGTTTATCTAACAAAATATCTCCTCCTCATATAGAAAATACTACACATAAGCCAAGTAATCAACGAACAGCAGTAGTAACACAGCAACCCCAAAACCTGTTACTTTACTACATAAAGTTATATTCATTACTTAGGACAGAGTATGTAAGTCTCAACAAAACTTGGCAGACAGCTTTGCGTCGTGAAGGGTGCTTTGGGGCAGGCCACAGCTCCAGAGACGCAGCACTTGCCCTCCTGCTCCAGGGCCCAAGGTGAGTCCCCAGCACTGCCAACTCCAAGCCAAACAGAACCAAAAACTTCAAAAATAACCATATACCAACTAAAAATGAAACGTGAATTTAGGCAGTGAATCTCCTTAAAGAATCTGCAGAAACCTCTCTTTATATTGTTTAATGCTTTTAAGGCCCAAAAGGAACAAAAGCCTCTGTTTAAACAAGCTGGGTGGTGGGAGCCACAGCTCCTCAGGAGAGAACCTGGCTTTTAGTCTTTCTGTGTGTGCCTGGGGGGTCATGGACACCCTCGCCAACACAATCCGCACGTGACCCACAGCACGCGAGCATGGGTGCCAGCGGGAGCCTGGATATGCTTTCTAGCAAGGCGAGCCAGTCCAGCTGTGACGAGCGGCTCTCTGCGAGCCTCCTACCAGACAACAGCGCTGCTCCTTCTTACACTGAAAGGTTACACGAGCTATTTTGAGAGACTTAAAAGTCATGATAAGCAGATGCAAGGTGCTGTACTTTTGGATTCTTAGACCAACAGGCCTACAGCTAAAAGTGTGTGTGTGTCGCACTGGGGAGTGAGTCCAGAGGCATTCTACTTCTGAGTCACACCCCCAATCTGATTTTATTTCTTATTTGAAAACAGTGTCTCAGTGAATTGCAGAGGGCCTCCCTGAGTTGTGGAGGCTGGCTTTGGGCCTGCAATCATCCTGTGTCAGCCTCCCAAGTACTGGGCTTACAGGCGTGCACCACCACACCTGGCTGCTAAAAGACACTGTTGAAACAGCTAGAAACGAAAGAATGAAGTGTTAAAATCCTATGAAGAATTATTGCCAATTTTGCTTGGTGTGATACAAATTTATCACACCAAGAAAAAGTTAAAATTCCTAAAGTATTTACAGGCAAAATGATATGCTGGCTGAAACCAGGTGTGGTGGCGCACACCTGCAATCCCAGTACTTGGGAGGCTGAGATAGGAGGATGGCAGGAATGAGGCCAGCTTGGGCAACTCGGCAAGATTCTTAGCAACTCAGTGAGACCCTGTTCCAAAATAAAGAATAAAATAAGCCGGGTGTGGTGGCGCACGCCTGTAATCCCCGCGCTTGGGAGGAGGAGACAGGAGGATCGCACAGGTTCGAAGCCAGCCTTGCTGGCTTAAGAGACCCTGTTTCCACATAAAAAAGTATAAAATAGGTCTAGGTCTGGGAGTGCAGCCCGGAGGGAGAAGGGCTTCCAGGAACCCCAGTACCACCAAAAAAAAAAAAAAAAAAAAAAAAAAGAATAAAATAGGGCTGAGGTAGTAGCTCAGAGGCAGAATGCCCTGGATCCATCCCCAGCACCACGCACACGCAAAGGGTATTAGAGGAAGCAGAAGCAGTGGAGCCGACAGCGGCGGGTGTGCGCCTTGCCGCTCATCTCTTTACTACAGGCTTGAAGATAAGGCTCCCAAGGAAAGCCAGGCCGAGCTCCACGATGGAAACAGACTCTTGGAACGTAACTACATAGCTTAGGTTGTAACCTAAAACTAGCTATTTGTTTTCGCAAACACCGTTAGGTTCAGATTTAAGTGGAAGGACTTACAAATCCAGATTGTCTAACAAACTCTGGCAGACTGCGCTCAAGTACCCAGTTTCAACAGCATTGTGAGACACGTCCAACACAAAGAGGTACACCGGAGGCTGTGGTGGCCGCAGCTGAGAAGAAGGAGAGTCGCGTTAGCAAGGTGACGGGGGTTCACTCCCTGGACCCAAACACAGCAAACCCACAAAAGGCGCGCTGTCCACACTGAGTGGAGGTGACAGGTAAAGCCCAGGCCCCAAAGGCAGCTGTTCCTAGGACCGGGGAGAGCACAGGAACACAGGAAAGCCAATGCACAAGGACAGGTGCTCTGGGCCCCAAACCTGTCTGCAAGCCCAGCACTTGGGAGGCTGGGATAGAAGGGCTGCAGGTGTGAGGACATCCTCAGCAAAATGGGGAGACTCTCACCAACCCACCAAGACCTTGTTTCAAAATAAAAAAAAGAAATGACCTACACTGCAGAAAGTTATTACTAACCACTACGTGCCGCAGAATGTTTTTTCCACTGCAACTGGTGAAAGAGACTGACTGCTCCGAAGTGCTCAGAGAAGGCCACAAAGACACACTAAGACACTGATGTCTCCTAGAGTCTGCTGTCAAGCCTTACCTTGATGTCCTTGCCTCAAGGCAATAAGGGCGTGGGAGAGGGACCAGACCGGAGAGCTGCAAGCACTGCACTGCAGCATGCACGGGTCGCATGCACGGGCCGGGCACAGCCCTGGCTGCACATCTGTTAAGCCAGGAGCACAGGTGTCCGGGCCTGCCTCAGCAGTACAGATTCATTCCCTCTCCCTCTCCCTCTCCCTCCTCCCTTCTCTAAGTTGAGAAGGCTAGCTGTGAACCTGCGATCCCATCTCAGCCTCCCAAGTACTGAGGTCACAAGCCTGAGCCACCGCGTCCGGCTTTCATGATGTTATTGGTGATACTAAAAACTGGTAGTACTCTATAAAGTGTGAAATGCTGGCTTTAGGCTTATTTTTTGTTTTGTTTTGTTTTATTTTTTGGTGGTCCTGGGGATGGAACCCAGGGGCCTTCTACCTCCGGGCTACACTCTCAGACCCTATTTTATATTTTTTTATTTGGAAACAGGGTCTCTTAAGCCAGAGCGGCTGGCTTTGAACCTGCGCGGTCCTCCTGTCTCCTCCCCCCAAGCACAGGGATTATAAGCGCGTGCCACCACGCCCAGCAGGGTTATTATTTTTAAAATGCTAATCTCAGATACTATTGTAAATGCATTAAAGTACTTGCAAGAGGATGTTCATCACAGCGTCATTTAAAAAAAAAATTCTTTTTTTTTGTGGTACTGAGGTGGAACCCAGGGGCTTTCTACCTCTGGGCTACACTCCCAGATCTATTTTATGTTTGATTTGGAAACAGGGTCTCACTCAGTAGCTGAGGCTGGCTTCGAACCTGCGCGATCCTCCTGTCTCAGCCTCCTAAGTGCTGGGATTATACGAGCGTGCCCACCACGCCCGGCTTACCACAGCATTATTTATAGTGGAAAAACTGGATATGATTAGATCCAAACAGGATCCCAATGTTACACTGCACATTTCTCAGTGGACAGACAAGAAACCTAAGGGGACTTTACACTTCCACTTTTCACACATATCCTTATATGCCAATTATAATAAGTATTATACTTTTTGAATTTCAAGACATAAAATTTTAGCTGGTGCATACCTATAATCAACCCCAGATTTTGGGAGGATGAGGCAGGAGGATTACAGTTTCTAACTCAGCCTTTAGTAAGGCCCTCAGCAACTTCCTGTTTCCAAATAAATAACAAAATACAGCTGGGGGCACAGCCGAGAGGTAAAAAGCCCCTGGATTCCATCCTTAGTAGCACAACACACACACACACACACACACACACACACACACACACAACCATAAACTTTGTTGCTGGGTGCAGGTAGCTATAATTCCAGCACCTCGGGAGTCTAAGGCTAGGGGACCGCAAGCTCAAGTACTGGTGACTCAGTAAGACCCTGTCTCAAAATAAAAAATGCTTCAGAATAGCTCAGTGGTCGACAGCGCCTGGGTTCAATTCCCAGTACTTTAGAAGAAAAGAAAAAAAATTGTTTTGGCCAGAGGACAGGATACAGTTTGACTGAAAACCCAGCAGGTGAAGAGCACAGATATATACGAAGGAGAGCGTACCATGTACTCTGAAGGGGCCATAAACTCGACGGTCGCGTTCTGAACTTCAGGCCTTCTGTGAGGCTCTCCGTAAACTCGAGTCACAGGGTTGTACATGAACTCTTCAGGAACTGCGTAAAGTTAGCCATGATTACTGAAAGGATAAATTCAATACAACTCGCATTTGCCGATCTTCCTCATTTTTTGGGGGGCGGGTCTGGGGATGGAACCCAGAGGCATTCAACCTCCAAGCTACACCCGCTGCCCTATTGTTATTCTTTATTTTGAAACAGGGTCACACTAAGTTGTGGAGGGCCTCACTAAGTAGCTGAGGTTGTCCTCGAACCACGATCCTCAATCTCAGCCTCTCGAATGCTGGGATTACAAGCGTGCACCACCACTCCTGGCTCCATTTTCTTAATATAGGGGCTTATCAATTCAATATAGGCTAAATATTAAAGTATAAACTCACTTTTTTAAAAAAGTTCCATCCAAGTTCCCCACATACTGAATGTGCTTTGCTTATATAACTATGATCACTGATATTTCTTGACATTCTTTGTCTTATTTCTTTTTAAAGCTACTTTCTTGCCAGGGATGGTGACACATACCTGTAATACTGGTATTTGGGAAGCCGAGACAGGAGGATAATAGGTTTGAGGCCAGTCTCAGTAACCTAGCAAGATCCTCAACAACCTAGCAAGATCATGTTTCAAAATAAAAAATAGCTCTAAAAAAAAAAAAAAATAGGGCTGGGGGGATAACTCAGAGGTAAAATGCCCCTGGGTTCCATCCCTAGTACTGAAAAAAAAAAAACAAAAAAAAAAAACTGGGTATGATGGTGCATGTTTGTAACCCCAATATCTGGGAGGCTGAGACAGGAGCATCCTAAGTTTAAGACTAAGCTTGGAAAAAGAGAATCTGAGAAAAAAAAAAAAAATTTTAAAGGCTTGGGAGTAGCCGGGCGTGGTGGCGCACGCTTGTAATCTCCGCGCTTGGGAGGCGGAGACAGGAGGATCCCGCAGGTTCGAAGCCAGCCGCGCTGGCTTAAGAGACCCTGTTTCTAAATAAAAATATAAAAATGGGTCTGGGAGTGTAGCCCAGAGGTAGAAGGGCTTCCAGAAACCCCAGTACAACAACAACAACAACAAAAAAAAAAAAAAAAAAAAAAAGGGCTGGGGGTGTAGTTCAGAGGTAGAATATCCCCGGGTTCAACCCCCAATACCAAAAACAAAATAAAACAAAAAACAAAAACAAAAGCTGCTTTCTTAGAATAGTTTGAAAAGATGAGAAATGAGAAAAAGTATCATTAAAATTGATTATTTTAAAGAGCCAGGTGTAGTGGCACACACTTGTGAATCTTGGGAGGCGGAGACAGGAGAATCACAGGTTTGCGGCCTGTGCTACTTAGCCAGGCCTTCTACAACTGAGACCCTATTTCAAACTAAAGAATAAAAAATAGGACTGGGGATGTAGTTGGGAGGTAGAATGCTACTGGGTTCTATCCCCAGTACTCCATGTCTGTCTGTCTATGTCTATCTATCTATCTATTTATCTATAATTATTTTAATGAGCTGGGTGTGGTGGTGCACACTTGTAATCCCAGTACTTGGGAGACTGAGACAGAATTGTAGGTTCTTGGCCAGCCTCAGCTACTTAGTGAGGCCCTCCACATCTTAGATCTAGTTTCCAAATAAAAATAAAGCTGAGGGTGTAATTCAGAGGTAGAATGCCCCTGGGTTCAATCTCCAGTACCATATACACATACAAAAAAGCAAAAAAAACCCACCTTACCATATACCCCATTTTCAGTGTGAATAACGGCATACCCATTTTTTCTCTAATCCTATCAGAATGTCATTGGTCAGGTCATATTACTATTATTATTATTGTTGTTGTTATTATTATTATATGTGTGGGGGGGGGCAAGAGAGAGGCTTTCTACCTCTGAGCTACACCCACGGCCCTTTTGGATTTTTGCTTTGAAGCTGGGTCTCACCAGGTTGGTTGGCGCCTTAGCCTCCGTACACTGGGATTACCGGTGTGCGCCACTGCACCTGACAGGTCATATTCTTCAAACATCAATTATAAAACAGGTGTGGCATGGCTGCGCACAGATGTAATGCCAGTACTTAGGAGGCTGACACGGGATTGCAAGTTCAAGGTGAGACTCAGCACCTTTGCGAGACTGTTTCCAATTAAAAAGTCAAATAGGTCTGGAGGTGTAGCTGGGAGGTAGAATAGCCACTTAATAAACATTACTGTTTGACTGAGAAAGTGGAGCCCAGGTGACCGTGCAGCACCGCCCAACCCCCAGCCGCGAGAGGCTTTGGCAGCGGAGCGTGGACTTATTTTCCTTCGCCCTAGAGAAACAATCCCAGCAGTTTTGCGTAGGCAGCCATGGTCGGTGTGAGCAGATGGCAGACGCTCCCTTCCGCAGGCCCCGCCCCGCGGCGTACCGTCGTTGACGCGGTAGCACAGGTTGCACTTCCACCTCCGCTGGTCCAGGAAGCTGACGAACGGGTTGATGTAGGTCCTGCACGAGCGGCACCGCACAATGGCGCTGGAGGTCACCACGGGCAGTTGCTGGAAGCACAGAACTGGCTGTAAAACAGACTTTGCGGGCGGCAGCCAGGCGCTCCGCCTTCCAACAAGAATCGGACACTTTGACGTGGAGAAAAATAAGCAACTCTACAGAAGTGTTCAAACTGCACCACAAAATGTTTAGAGGAGAAAGGCACTGGTTTTACGTCCTACCGGTTTTCTCTAGGATCTTTCTCATTAAAATTTGCCTTCAATTTTTTTCTCATTAAACACATTCCAAACGAATGAATACTTTATGATACTTTTTTTTTTTCAGGTCTGAGGATGGAACCCAGGGGCATTCAGCCTCCGAGCTACACCCCTGCCCTATTTTTATTCTTTACTTTGAAACAGGGTCTCACTGAGTTGCAGAGGGCCTAAGTAGCTCAGGCTGTCTGTGAACCGCGATCCTCTGGCCTCAGTCTCCTGAGTGGTGGGTTACAAGCGTGCGCCACCACGCCCGGCTACGATACATTTTTTTTAAATAAATGTCAAAGGAAACACTCTAAAACAGTGACCAATAAAATTATTACAGGTATTTTTTTGGCACTTGGGATTGAATACAGGGACATTCTACTGTTGAGTGACACCCCCAGCCCTATTTCATTTGAAAACAGGGTCTCACTAAATTGCTGAGTGTCTAAGTTGCTGGGGCTGCCTTGAACCTGTAATTTGTCTATATTACTTTTTATTTTGAAGCTGGTTCTCATTAAGTTGTTGAGGCTGGCCACAGCCCTGTGATCCTCCTGTCTCAGTCTCCCAAGTACTGGGATTACAAACGTTGCCAGCATTCCCAGCTTATTACAGCTTTTGATGTAATGACTTCTTAGTTCTTACGAGAATTATTAAAATGTGAGCCAGGCATAGTGGTGCGCAATTGTAATCCTCGCATTTGGGAGGCTGAGAATGGAGGATCACAGTTGGCAGACAGCCTGAGCTACTACTTAGTGAGGCCCTCTGCAACTCAGTGAGAACCTGTTTCAAAATAAAGAATAAAAAATCGGGCTGGAGGTGTAGCTCAGAGGTAGAATGCCCTGGGTTCCATTCACAGTACCACCAAAAAAAAAAAAAAAAAAAAAAAAAAGAAAGAAAGAAAGAAAGAAAGAAAGAAGAATTGTTACAACAATGAATTTTATTTAAGGTTTAAGTGACATAAAATAAGTCCTAAAATCTTCATATAAACCATCATTAAGAGGCTGGAAGAAGTTCAGTGGTAGGGTGCTTGCCTAGCACACATTAACCCCTGGATTTGAACCCCAGTTAAACAAGAACGCAACAGAACTCTATGGGCTTGTTTTGAGAAAGCCTCCTCACTCACACACCCCGAGCACTCGACCACAAGTCAAGTCCCTAGGCCCCGGGCAGGAAAATCAGCTCTTTTCTTCTTCTGGAACTTCTTTTATATAATTTACTCACTTATTTGAGAGAGGGCAACTTTTTTTTCTTTTTGTGGTACTAGGGATTGAACCCAGGGGCATCCTACCTCTGAGTTATACCCCCAGGTCTATTTTTTTTTTTTATTTTGAAACAGGGTCTCACTAAGTTGTGAGACTTGAAATCCTGTCTCAGCTTCCCAAGTACTGGGATTGTAAGTATGGGCCATCACGTTTGGCAACATCTTTTTTTTTTCTTTTTGTACTAGGGATGGAACCCAGGGGCCTTCTACCTCCGAGTTACACCCCCAGCCCTATTTTTTATTCTTTATTTTGGAACAGGGTCTCGCTGAGTTGCAAAGGGCCTCACTAAGTAGTAGGTCAGGCTGTCTTACCAACCGCAATCGTCCTGTCTCAGCCTCCCAAATGCTGGGATTTCAAGAGTGCCTCACCAAGCCTGGCTCTGAGCAACTACTAAGAGCAACTACTAACTCTACTCCAAGAGGGGTAGAGTGAGAATAGGCTCAAGCACTGTTTTTCCAGGGTACTGGGGATGGAACCCAGGGCCTTCTACCTCTGAGCTATACTCCAGCTCAAGCACTGTTTTTCCAGGGTACTGGGGATAGAACCCAGGGCCTTCTACCTCTGAGCTATACTCCAGCCCTAGTTTTTTTTTCTTCTTTATTTTGAAACAGGATCTCACTGAGTTGTGAAGGGCCTGAGTAGCTGAGGCTGTCCACGACCGCAATCCTTTGGTCTCCACCTCCCAAATGCTGGGATTATAAGCGTGCGCCACCACGCCCAGCCTGCTAATTATTATTTTATTTCAATACCAAGAATGGAATAAAATAGCATTAGGGTTTTTTAAACATGCTTTTACTGGTGCACCGTGGCCTCACATGGTAAAGTAGTTCAGAGCGGTAGCCAGACTGGCAATCTCACACGTGCTACCTTAAGCGGCAGTGCTTCCCGCACTGCCCTCCCCAGACCTTCCATCGCTCCACTAGGGTTTCCCTCCACTATTTGGAGTCCGCCTTTTTTTTTTTTTTTTTTTTTTTTTTTGCGGTCTGGGGATGGAACCCAAGCTATACTCCCTGCCCTATTTTTATTATTTATTTTGAAACCGGGTCTCACTAAATTACGAAGGGCCTCCCTAAGTAGCTGAGGCTGTCCGCAAACTGCGATCCCCAGGTCTCAGCCTCCTGAATGCTGGGATTACAAGCGCGTGCCACCACGCCCTGCTAGAATTCCACTTACATCCAGAATAATCCTCCACTTAGACATACGAGAAAAAACATAGGACTTTTCTCTTTTTTTCTCTCTCTTTTTTATTGTGGTACTGGGAATTAATACTTCTGAGCTACATCCCCAGACCAATTTAATTTCTTATCTGGAAACAGGGTCTCACTAGGTTGCTGAGAGCATCACTAAGTTGCTGAGGCTGTCCTTGAACTCGTGATCCTTCAGTCTCAGCCTCCCAAGTACTAGAATTATACGTGTGCGCCAGCACGTCCGGCGGACCCTTCACTTTCTATGACTGGCTGACCTCAGTTACCACAATGTTCTTCAGGTCCCTCCATTTTCCTACAAATGACATACTCAGCAACTTAGTGAGACCCTGTTTCCAAATAAAGTATAAAATAAGTCTGGGAGTAGAGCCTGGAGGTAGAAAAGCCCCTGGGTGTCACCCCTAGTACCACCGGGGAAAAAAAAAAAAGAAAAAAAAAAAAGAAGCTGAGGCTGTCTGCAAACCTGGATCCTCCTGTCTCAGCCTCCCAAATGCTGGGATTACAAGTGTGCACCACCACGCCCGGCTTTCAATTGCCCATTTATTGACTGGGTTATTTAGTTGTGTGTGTGTGTGTTACTAGGGATTGAATCCAAGGACACTCTGCCTCTGAGCTACACTCCTATCCCTATTTTAATTTTATTTTGAAACAGTTTCACTAAATTTCACACAGAGAGCCTCACTAAATTGCTGAGGCTGTCCTCTACTATGATCCTCCTATCTCAGCCTCCTAAGTACTGAGATTACAAGTGTGTGCCACCACGTCTGGCTGGGTTATAAGTATTAAGTCTTTTAGGTTCTATGTATATTCTGGGTATTGGTCTTCTACCAGAGGAGTACCTGGCAAAGATCTCCCAGTCTGTAGGGTCTCTCTTTAAACTCTTGATGATTTCCTTTACTGAAAAGAAACTTTTTAATGCCATCCACTTTTCTTTTTTTTTGTGGCACTGGGAGTGGAACCCAGGGGCATTCTACCTCCAAGCTATACCACCAGCCCTGATTTTTATTCTTTATTTTGAAACAGATCTAACTAAGTTGCAAAGGGCCTAAGTAGCTGAGGCTGGCTGCTAATCTTGATTCTCCTGTCTCAGCCTCCCAACTGCTGGGATTACAAGCTGTGTGCCACCACGCCCTGCTTTAATTAATACCTGTTTTAATTTCCTGAGCTTTGAGGGTATCACTGAGGAAATTTCTCCCAGTTCCTGTATGTTGAAGTGCCAGTCCTATGTCCTCCTCTATTCATTTTAAAATCTCTAGTCAAATTTCCAGGTCTTTGATCCATTTTGAGTTGCCTCTTGTGCAGGGAAAGGGGTTGCCCCCCCCCTTTTTTTGTAGTACTGGGGATTGAACCTAGGGACAGTCTACCTCCGAGCTACACTCCCAGCTCTATTGTTTTATTTTAAAACAGGGTCTCACTAAGTTGCAGAGTGTCTCGCTAAGTAGCTGAGGAAAGCTGTGAACCTGCGATCCTCCTGTCTCAGCCTCCCAGGTACTAGGATTAGAAGCGTGCCCACCATGCCTGCTGAGAGGTTGTCTTTTTCAATACACTTATTTTTTTCTTTTTTTGTGATATTCAGGACGGAACCCAGAGGCACTGTACCTTCCAGCTACATCCCCAGCTATTTATTTATTTATTTATTTATTTATTTATTTATTTATTTATTTATTTAGTGGTACTAGGGATGGAACCCAGGGGCTTTCTATCCCCAGGCTACACTCCCAGACCTATTTTCTATTTTATTTGGAAACAGGGTCTCACTAAGTTGCTGAGAGCCTCACTAAGTAGCTGAGGCTGGCTTCAAACCTGTGTTGATCCTCCTGTCTCAGCCTCCCAAGCGCGGGGATTACAAGTGTGCACCACCACGCCCGGCTGTCTTTTTATTTTTGAAAGAGTCTCACTGAGTTGTGAAGGGCCTTGCTAAGTAGCTGAGGCTGTCCATGAACCAGCATCCTTCCCTCTCAGCCTCCTGAATGCTGAGATTACAGGCATCCACCACCACTCCTGGCTCTTCAACACACTTATCTGACCTTGCTTGAAACTGTTTGGTAATATAATTATTGAGTGAAATTACAAATACAGAAGTATTTCAGTGGTCAAGTTCCTAAAGATGGCTCAAGCTAATTATATATATCTTTTTTTTTTTTTTTTTTTTTGGTGGTGCTGGGGGTGGAATCCAGAGGCTGGCTTCGAGCTATACTCCCAGACCTGTTTTGTATTTTATTTGGAAACAGGGTCTCACTGAGTTGCTGAGAGCCTCACTAAGTAGCTGAGGCTGGCTTCGAACCTGCGTGATCCTCCTGTCTCAGCCTCCCAAGCGCTGGGATTACAAGTGTGCGCCACCATGCCCGGCTCTTAATTCTATATATCATTTGAGAATTGTTGCAAAAAATATTCACCACTAAGGAAGCTTCTAACAAGACGCGTACTTTCACTAGAGACATACCACCAGGTCCTTGAAAGGATGAAGCAGCAGCCCCAGGGGGAGTTTGGCTTTATTCAGTAAGGCCTGAGTCTGAGGGATGTTGGTCAGGGTGCAGCGGAACAACCTGCGAGGTGAAAAGCCAGTGTCTTGTTACCACCATCGTTATTCTGAGACCAAAAAAAAAAGGAGACTTAAAATGTAAACATCTTAATGTTAGATCAAATTACAAAGGAAATACCTCAGTAGACCTCAATTTTATTCCATTAAAATATGGTGTGGTGGTGCACGCTTGTAATCCTAGCATTCGGGAGGCTGAGACCTGGAGGATCACGGTTCGCGGACAGCCTCAGCTACTTAGTGAGGCCCTCTGCAACTCAGTGAGACCCGGTTTCAAAATAAAGAATAAAAAATAGGGCAGGAGGTGTAGCTCGGAGGTCAAATGCCCCTGGGTTCCATCCCCAGACCCGCAAAAAAAAAAAAAAAAAAATTTAAGTCAGGCTGGCACAGTGGCGCACACCTGTCAACCCAGTACTTGGAGGCTGAGACTGAAGGTTCGGTTTCGAGGACAGCCTCAGCTAGTAGTGAGACTTTCAGCAAGCTAGGAAGACCCTGTTTCCAAGTACGGAATCAAACAGGAGCCGGGCATTGTGGGCATGCTTGAAATCCCAGAATTCGGAAGGCTAAAACTGGAGAATCGTGGTTCACGGCCAGCCTCAGCTACCTAGTAAGCCCCTCTGCAACTCAGTGAGTCTTTATTCAAAATAAAGAATAAAAAATAGGGCAGGGGGTGGAGCTTGGAGGTCAAATGCTCTGGGTTGCATCCCCAGACCGTCAAAAAAAAAAAAAAAAAAAATCAGGTTGAGGGGTATAGCCTCTGGGTTCAGTGTCTAGTACAACAACAACAACAACAAAATATTTAAGTAGTCTCCGTCCTATCAGAAATAGTTGAAGGTAAGCCGGGTTTGGTGGCCCACGCTTGTCATCCCAGCATTTGGGAGGCTAAGACAGGTGGATCTCAGTTCACGGACAGCCTCAGCTACTTAGTGAGAACCTTTGCAACTCAGTGAGCCCGTTTTAAAAAAAAAGAGTTAGCCGGGCATGGTGGCGCATGCTTGTAATCCCCACACTTGGGAGGCGGAGAGAGAAGAATCACACAGGTTCGAAGCCAGCCTCACTGGCTTAGGAGACCCTGTTTCCAAATAAAAATATAAAAATAGGTCTGGGAGTGTAGCCCGGAGGTAGAAGGGTTTCCAGGAACCCCAGTACCATCAAAACAAACAAACAAACAACAACAACAAAAGTTAAAAAAAATAGGCTTGGCGTGGTGGCGCACGCCTGTCATCCTAGCGCTCGGGAGGCTGAGACAGGAGGATGGAGGCCCGTGGAGACCTTCAGCAACTTAGCGAGACCCTTTAAAAAAATAGGGGGGGACTGGGTTATTCTGCATTACTTAATTAAAATAATTCTTTTTCAGTTTGTGTATAAAATAGTCTAAAATATTCTAAACTATCAAATGGCTTGCTTTTCTTAATGTAACTCTACACTACATTGGAATTACTAGGTGATGATCAAAACCTGCAAATACAAAGTCTGTTTGTTTATTTTTGTGCTTCTGGGGATTTAATCCAGGGGCACTCTACCTCTGAGCTAAACCCTCAGCCCTAGTTTTTATTCTTTATTTGGAAACAGGGTCTCACTGAGTTACGGAGGGCCTCACTAAGTAGCTGAGGCTGGCTGCAGATGCCATCCTCCTGTCTCAGCCTCCCGAGCACTGAATGACAAAGGGGCAACACCACGCTCTGCTGATTTATTTTGAGGTGGGGTCTCCCTTCACTGACCAGGCTGGTACTGAATTCTTGGGCTCAGGAATCCTCCTTCCTTGGCCTCCTGAGGCCTCCTCCTCCGCATGCCACCATGCCTAGCCAGTAATAACTTTCTTTTTCTTTCTTTCTTTCTTTTTTTTTTTGTGGTACTGGGGATGGAACCCAGAAGCAATCTACTTCCAAGTTACACCTCCAGCCCCACTTTTCCTTTTTTTTTGCAGGTCTTCGGATGGAACCCAAGGGCATTTGACCTCCAAGCTACACCCCTGCCCTGTTTTTTTATTCTTTATTTTGAAACAGGGTCTAAGTTGCAGAGGGCCTCACTAAGTAGCTGAGGCTGTCCATGAACCACGATCCTCCGGCCTCAGCCTCCCGAATGCTGGGATGACAAGAAGGTGCCACCACACCTGGCCAGTATAACTTTTATTACTTAAAATTTCAGTTTTGCTAAGGGTTCAAAAATCACTCCAGCTGGACATGGTGGTGTTCGCTTGTAATTCCAAGCACTTGGGAGGCTGAGGTAGGAGGATCACAGGTTCAAGGCCAATCTCAGCAACTTACCAAGACCCGCTGCAAAACAGTGAGACCTTATTTGCAAATAAGAAATAAAATTGGGCCAGGTGTGGTGCCACATGTTGTAGTCCCAGCATTTGGAAGGCTGAGACAGGACGATTGTGATTCATGGACAGCCTCAACTACTTAGTGATGCCCTCTGTAACTTAGTGAGACCCTGTTTAAAAATAAATAAAAAATAGGGCTGGGGTGTAGCTCAGAGGTAGAATGCTTCTGGGTTCCATTCCCAGAACAGAAAAATTTAATAAATAAATAAATACATAAATAAATAAAACTGGGCTGGAAGTATAACTCGGAGGTAGAATGCCTCTGGTTTGCCGGGCGTGGTGGCGCATGCTTGTAATCCCCGCGCTTAGGAGGCGGAGACAGGAGGATCACGCTGGTTCGGAGCCAGCCTTGCTGGCTTAAGAGACCCTGTTTCCAAATAAAAAACTATAAAAAATAGGTCTGGGAGTATAGCCTGGCGGTAGAAGGGCTTCCAGGAAACCCCAGTGCCACCAAAAAAAAAAAAAAAAAGAATGCATCTAGGTATGGTGGTACACGCAGAAGGATCACAGGTTCAAAGACAGCCTCAACTACTTAGTGAGGCCCTTCGCAACTCAGTGAGACCCTGTTTCAAAATAAAAAATAAAAAATAGGGCAGGGGGTGTAGCTTGGAGGTCAAATGCCTCTGGGTTCCATCCCCAGACCTGCAAAATATAAAATAAAATAAAAATGGCTGAGCCAGGCATGGTGGTGCACGCTTGTACTGCAAAAAACAAAACAAAACAAAACAGCCAGGAATTATGGCGCACGCTTGTAATCCCCGCGCTTGGGAGGCTGAGACAGGAGGATCGCACAGGTTCGAAGCCAGCCTCAGCAACTTAGTGAGACCCTGTTTCCAAATAAAGTATAAAATAGGTCTGGAGTGTAGCCCAGAGGTAGAAAAGCCCCTGGGCTCCACCCCCAGTGCTATACACACACACACACACACACACACACACACACACACACACACACACACCCCAAAAAAGAGAGTTCTATTTTCTTTTCTTTTCTTTTTTTTCTTTCTTTCTTTGTAGTATTAGGGATGGAATCCTGGGCCATTATACCTCTGAGCTACACCTCCACCCCTATTTTTTATTCTTTATTTTGAAACAGGGCCTCGCTGAGTTGCTGAGGCGGCCAAGAACCCTACCCTCCTATCTTAGCCTCCCAAGTGCTGGAGGTGCATGCACGCCAGCACACCTGGTGTGAGTCCTAGTTTTCGTATTCAGGACTTCGTTCACAAATGAGACTCCTGCACAGCTTACTCCCAACACCTGGCATTTCCGATGCGCAGGCACACCTGCAACCCCAGCACTAGGAAGGCTGAGACAGGAGCACCTTCCAGCCTCAGCGACTTACTAAGACCCGTTTTCCTTTCTTTCTTCTTTCCTTCCCTCTTTCTGATTTTCCCCCTGTGGTATTAGGGATGGAACCATGGGGCCTTCTACCTCTGGGCCATACCCCAGACCTATTTATTATTTTTTGGAAACAGTGTCTCCCTAAATTGCGAAGGTCTTTCTAAGTCGCAGAGGCTGGCTGCAAACCTGTGATCTTCCTTTCTCAGCCTCTCAAACTGGGATTACAAGCGTCCACCGCCATGCCCAGCAAGACTAGTTTTCTAACAACAAAAAATAGGTCTGCGGCGTAACTCAGAGGTGTATCAAGCTGGACTGAATCCCTCTGGCCTCTCCGCACACACATCCGAAGCTTAAAACACCACCAGAGGGCCCGGAATGTGCGTGACCCCCACGCAACGGGGCAGGTCGGGAGCCTTACTCTGGGCTGCAGTTGAGCTTCTGGATGTCTTCGTGCAAGTTTGGCACTGGAGGCAGCAAAGGCGTCGAGGGAAGCATGTTCCTCTCTTGAAGAAGGTTGACAACTCTCAGGCCCTCCGCGTGCAGACTCAGTCCGCCCATGCTTGCAGGTAAGTGGTGAGCACCTAGGGGAGCCTACGGAGATCAACGGGCGGAAGGGAGCCTGTGAGCACGCAGGGCTGCTCCGTTTCTAAGCACGTAAGCACCATCCACCCGGCAATCCTCTGGTTCTGGAGAAATGTTTGAGTAAAATGGCTTCATCGAGTATCCATTTAGCGCCCTAACTAGTTGAAAAATCTCCAAAATGTCTTTCTATACAGCTTAAAGCAAAAGAGAGAAAAGAGGTTGTGAAAAGGCAAACGGTACCTGAGTAAAGGCCTGGGAGCCACCCGGGTAGCCCAAGGACGACGGCGCCGCCGCAGCTCCACCAGGTGGCGCCGTGTTCTGATAGCCGGGGGGCAAGGACGGGTACGCGTAGCCAACGCTTCTGCTCATTTGGGAAGTCTTAGTAGTAAGCTGTGGTGTTGCTAGAAACAAGGTAACTTTTAAGTTCTATTTTATACTCCAGAATACTTTAAATAAACACACAGATCAATCAAATTATGGGAATTATAACTTCAAACTCCTTGGATTACTTTAATACTTCATCGCTTCTGTAAAACAAAGCCAAATGAACACTAGTAACAAAGGCAGCAATGACGAGATTTCATTAATGCAGATGATTAAAATAAACACAGAAATAAGGCTGGTATAGCTAATCTTCTTTCATATTATATAATACATTTTGTATTCAGACTAAGTTTTTTTTTTTTTTGTGGAACCAAGGGCTTTTCTACCTCTGGGCTATGCTCCCAGACCTATTTTCTATTTTATTTAGAAACAGAGTCTCACTAAGTTGCTAAGAGCCTCACTAAGTAGCTGAGGCTGGCTTCGATCCTATGCGATCCTCCTGTCTCAGCCTCCCAAGCGCGGGGATTACAAACATGTGCCAACACTCCCGGCCTCAGACTAAGTTTTAATTTAAAATATTTTTGGTTATGGGATTGGCTAAAGTAAATTAAATACATCTTGAGCTAAGTGTGATGGCCCATGCCTGTGATCCCAGTACGTGGGAAGATGAGATAGGAGGCCAGTCATGGTGGGTGCACGCTTGCAAACCCAGCATTCAGGAGGCTGAGACCAGAGGATCACAGTTTGCAGCCAGCCTCAGCTACTCAGTGAGACCCGGTTTCAAAATAAAGAATAAAAAATAGGGCAGGGGTGTAGCCTGGAGGTCGAATGCCCCTAGGTTTCATTCCCAGACCCTTAAAAAAAAAAAAAAAAAAAGACGAAATAGGAGTATCATAGGTTCAAGGCTATCCCCAGCAACTAGCAAGACCCTGTTTCCAAACATGAACTAAAAAGGGCTTGGGGTATAGTTCAGAGTTCGTAGAAGGTAATTGGGTTTAATTCCCCAGTACAAATAAATAAATAAATAAATCTACCTGATAAAAATATTCCAGTCATAACATAATAATAATAATGCCCAAAATAATTCTGTAAGGAGAAGAAAAAAAAATTTTTTTTTTTTGTGGTACTGGGGATGGAACCCAGGTGCCTTCTACTTTCGGGCTATATTCCCAGCCTATTTTATACTTTGTTTGGAAGCAGGGTCTCACTAAGTAGCTGAGAGCCTCACTAAGTAGCTGATGCTGGCTTCGAACCTGCACGATCCTCCTGTTTCCAAATAAAATATGAAAATGGGTCTCAGAAGCTGGGCGTGGTGGGCACGCTTGAAATCCCAGCCTTTGGGAGGCTGAGACCTGGAGGATCACGGTTGACAGCCTCAGCTACTTAGTGAGGCCCTCTGCAACTCAGTGAGACCCGGTTTCAAAATAAAGAATAAAAAATAGGGCAGGGGGTGTAGCTCAGAGGTTGAATGCCCCTGGGTTCCATCCCCAGACCTGCAAAAAAAAAAAAAAAAAAAAAAAAGGGGGGGGGGTTCTCAGAGTGTAGCCCGAAGACAGAAGCCCCTGCACTCTCCATCGCTAGTACCACCCCCTGCAAAAAACGGTATAGAAATAAAAATTTTGACAGTAAGTATAACTATGTAACATGATAAGTTTTTCAAAGTTTCCTACAGTGAACACACATTACTCTGTGTGTGTGTGTGTGTGTGTGTGTGTGTGTGTGTGAACCCAGGGGCAGTCTACCTCCAAACTATAACTCCAGCCCTATTTTATTTTTTGAAACAGGGTATCATGAAGTTGCTGAGGCTGGCCACAATTTGAGATCCTTTTTCTCAGCCTCCCATATAAGCGTGTGCCACCATGCCGGGCTAACATATATTACTTCTACAATCAGCAAGAAGAGACTAAAATAAACTTTCATGAATCTCACCCAAGAAGCCGCCTCCTTCAATTTCATCATAATTACTATGAACCGCCATAGATCCATTATTGGTATTTGAAGCAATACCTAAAAAAGATCATTAAGAAGACTTAAATTATAATGATTATTAAAATTTCCCCAAGATATGAACTATTTACATATTAAAAATTTTAGATAATCTTCCAAATAAATAGTTTAAATCACAGTCTATCAAAAATATCAAATAAAGCTGGGTGTGGTGGCATATGCCTCTACTTCCAACTACCCGGGAGGTTTACACAGGAGGGTCATAAATTTGAAGCCAGGCAGGGCAACTTAGCGACACCTAGATCAAAGTAAAATAAAAATGGCTGGGAAGCCAGGCATGGTGGCCCATGTCTGTAATTCCAGTACTTGGGAGAGGCTAGGACAGGGGAATCCAGGTTCACAGCCAGCCTCAGCAACTTAGCGAGACCCTGTTTCAAAATAAAAAATAAAACCAGCTAGGGGTGTAGGTCAGAGGTAGATTGCCTCTGGTTTCACTCCTCAGTGACAGACAGACAGACAGACACAGACAGACAGACAGACAGACAGACAGACAGACACACACACACACACACACACACATACACATACACACACACACACAGCTGAGAACGTAGCTCAGTGCTTGACTAGCACATGCAAGGACCAGGCTCAGTCCCAGGTACTGAAAAAGTAGGAGAATTAAGTTCTGGTGTTCTACAGAACAGAAGGGTTCTAGTTAAAAATACTAGCTTAAAACTAATAAAAAATAAAGCCAGGCATGGTGGCACATGCGTGTAACCCCAGCATTTGGGAGGCTGAGACAGACTGTGGTTCATGGACAGCCTCAGCTACTTAGCGAGGCCCTTCGCAACTCAGTGAGACCGTTTAAAAAAATAAAAAGACTAAAAAATAGGGTTGAGGGTGTAGCTCAGAGGTACGATGCCCCTGGGTTCCATCTCCAGTACCACCCCCCCAAAAAAAATCCCCAAACAAACTAGTTAAAAATAATTTGCAGCCGGGCGTGGTGGCGCACGCTTGTAATCTCTGCGCTTGGGAGGCGGAGACAGGAGGATCCCGCAGGTTCGAAGCCAGCCGCGCTGGCGTAAGAGACCCTGTTTCAAAAATATAAAATAGGTCTGGGAGTGTAGCCCAGAGGTAGAAGGGCTTCCAGGAACCCCAGTACCACCAAAAAAAAGCTGCTGAGCAACTGAGTGAGGCTATCAGCAACTCAAAAGAGCTGGGCTGTAGCTCAGAGGTAGAGAGCTCCCAGGCTCAGGGCGGAGGCCTGCAAGCTTGCACACCTGCGTGTATTCTGAGCCATCTCCACGTTATTTCCAGGAGCCAACACCGGCACTGCTAGGCGACCAAGGTCTGCGCAGGTTCAGCATGAATGAAACAACTTTTTCAGTTGAACCCAGAGACACTCTAGCTCCCAGCTACACACCCAGCCCTTCTTTATTTTTTTGTTTTGAGACAGTCTCACTAGGTTGCTGAGGCTGATCTTGAGCCTGCGATCATCCTGTCTCAGCCTCCCAGGCACTAGGATTAGAGGTTTCTTTTTTTTGTTTTGTTTTGTTTTGTGGTACTGAGGATGGAACCCAGGGGCATTCTACCTGAGTTGCGAGTTGCAAAGAGCCTCACTAAGTAGTTGAGGCTGCCTGCAAACCCAGATCCTCCTGTCTCCGCCTCCCAAATTCTGGGATTACAAGCATGCACCACCACGCCCAGCTTTCAAGGAGTTTTGATCAGCAGTTGGTTGACTCCTCATCCAATCCCGGCCTGGATACAGGCTGGGAATCAGAGCTGTGTTAGGTCCAGATCCACCACTGAGATGAGGGGACATCTTCACTTGCCTTCTCCCCACTGTGCAGACTAAAGATAAATGCCAGAACACCTGCTTATGTGGGCTTAGAATTTATTTCCAGGTACTTGTATTATCTATCAGCTCTAATTCAGGAACAGAAGAAACCAAACTCAGCGAACAGCATCACCCCTGGCAGCTAAGCACAAAGGTGCAAACTTTACCAGGCTTATTATCACCGAGCAGATGAGCTTAATGGCTTCAATAGTCAGTCACTTCTTTCGAATTCCCAAGACCAACAAGACTTTGGTCATGAAATAATAAAAGAAAACTGTAGTAGAGCTTTTAGTAGAAATAAATAAAACTGAGCCGGGCGTGGTGGCGCATGCTTGTAATCCCAACATTCGGGAGGCTGAAACTGGAGGATTGCAGTTCGCAGACAGCCTCAGCTACTTAGTGAGGCCCTCTGCAACTCAGTGAGACCCTGTTTCAAAATAAAGAATAAAAAATAGGGCAGGAGGTGTAACTCAGAGGTCGAATGCCTCTGGGTTCCACCCCCAGACCCACAAAATACATACATACATACATACAACTAAAGCATCAGGAATATGAATTTTTCTTGGTTAAAAGTTTACATTTTTACGCTTGTAATCCCCGCGCTTGGGAGGCTGAGACAGGAGGATCGCGCAGGTTCGAAGCCAACAGCACTGGCATAAGAGACCCTGTTTCCAAATAAAAATATAAAAATAGGTCTGGGAGTCTATCCCGGAGTTAGAAGGGCTTCCAGGAACCCCAGTACCACCAAAAAAAAAAAAAAAAAAAAAGTTTACATTTTTGCCAGGCATGGTAGCACATGCTTGTAATTCCAGCATTTGGAAGGCTGAGACAGGAGGTTGATCAGGTTCGAAGCCAGTCCCAGCTACTTAGTAAGGCCCTTTGCAACTCAGTGAGACCCTGTTTCAAAAAAATAAAGACCCGGGCGTGGTGGCACACACCTGTAATCCCTGCACTTGGGAGGCGGAGATAGGAGGATCACGCAGGTTTGAAGCCAGCCGCACTGGCTTAGGAGACCCTGTTTCCAAATAAAAATATATAAAATAGGTCTGGGAATGTAGCCCGGAGGTAGAAGGGCTTCCAGGAACCCTAGTACCACCCAAAAAAAAAAAAAAAGAATAAAAAATAGGGATAGGGGTGTCGCTCAGAGGTAGAATGCCCCTGGGTTCCAGCCCCAGTACCAAAAAAACCAAAAAACTTTACATTTTTATTATAGATTAGTTATAAAATGGCAACCATATTGTCCCCTACTTATAATACTTTTTAAAATAATGCTAGCAGGTGGGCACTGTGGCACACACCTGTAATTCCAGTAGTTAGGAGGCTGAGAGAGGAGGATGGCTGGTTTGAGAGGTCAGTGTGTGGTACTTTAGGAGATCCAGGTGCAAGTTAAAAAAATAAAGCCGGGCGTGGTGGCACACGCTTGTAATTCCCGCGCTTGGGAAGCTGAGGCAGGAGGATCGCACAGGTTTGAAGCCAGCCTCAGCTACTTAGTAAGGCGCTCAGCAACTTAGTGAGACCCTGTTTCCAAATAAAATATAAAAAAAGGTCTGGGAATATAGCCCGGAGGTAGAAAGCCTCTAGGTTCCACCCCCAGTACTACAAAAATAATAAAATAAATAAATAAATAAATAAATAAATAAATAAAATGCTGGACATGGTGGTATACACCTGTAAAACCAGTACTTGGGAGGTTGAGACAGGAGGATCACAAGTCCAAGAACAACCTTAGCAACTTTAAGACCTTGTTTCAAGTTAGAAAAATAAAAACAGGGCTGGGAGTGTAGCTGAGGTAGGATCCTTCGGGTTCAATCTCCAGTACCAAAAGTAAAACAAAATAGTGCAGAGGGCATAGCAGAGAGGCTGAGCACCCCAGAGTTGATACCCAGCACCACATATCCTCAGGGGAAAGCAAAAGCAGCGCGGAAGGAGCGCACAGACACGATCCTATTGCTTGCACTCAATACAAGATACGGGCCTGCTCTGTGTGCGTGTGCGTGTGGTACTGAGGACTGAACCCGGGGCATTCTACCACTGAGCTACAGCCCTAGACCTTCTTATTTTTTATTGTGAAACGGCCTAAGTTGCCCAGGCTGGCCTCAAACCTGCCTCAGCCTTCCAAGTACTGGGATCACAGGAGTGCACCACCTTGCCTGGCTCACTTAACTACTTTTGGTGTGTGTGTGGTGCTGGGGGTGGAACCCAGGGGCTTTCTACCTCCAGGCTCTACTCCCAGACCTATTTTATACTTTATTTGGACACAGGGTCTCCCTACGTTGCTGAGAGCCTCACTAAGTAACTGAGGCTGGCTTCGAACCTGTGCGATCCTCCTGTCTCAGCCTCCCAAACGCCCGGCTTGTGTTTTCCTATTTCTATGTCATGCTGCAAAAGTCATATTGCTATTAAAATTAAATTTATTACTTTTTTTTTTTAAACAGGGTCTCTCTGAGTCAGGAAGAGCCTCGCTAAGTAGATGAGGCTGTCTGTGAACTGTGATCCTCTGGTCTCTGGCTCCTGAATGCTGGGATATCAAGCGTGCTCCACCACGCCCGGCAAATTCCTTACTTTACAAAATAATTTGTGTGTGATACTGGGAATTGAACCCAGAGGCATTTTACCTCTGAGCTACACGCCTAGCCCTATTTTTTATTCTTTTTATTTTGAAACAGGGTCTAAGTTGTGGTTAAGGCCTCACTAAGTTGTTCAGGCTGGCCTCCAACCTGCAACCCTGTCTCAGCCTCCCACGTACTGGGAATTACAAGTATATGCCACCACGCCCAGTTTAAAGGATAGTTCTAAGCCAGACGTGGTGGTGCACTCTTGTAATTCCAGCATTTGGGAGACTGAAACAGGACTGGTTTGCAGCCAGCCTCACCCACTTCGTGAGGCTCTTTGCAACTCAAGTGAGACCCTGTTTCAAAATAAAGAATAAAAAAACAGCCAGGCATGGTGGTGCACACTTGTAATCCTAGCATTT
The DNA here is from genome assembly GCF_963383645.1 of Muscardinus avellanarius. NCBI lineage: Eukaryota > Metazoa > Chordata > Mammalia > Rodentia > Gliridae > Muscardinus > Muscardinus avellanarius. The sequence goes on from NC_137793.1 coordinate 1,482,747, forward strand.
GGGAGGCTGAGACAGGAGGATCACAGTTCAAGGCCAGCCTCAGCTACTTAGTGAGACCCTTTGCAACTCAGTGAGACCCTGTTTCAAAATAAAGAATAAAACAGGGCTGGGGGTGTAGCTGAGAGGTAGAATGCCCCTGGGTTCCAGCCCCAGTACTGCCAAAAAAAAAAAAAAAAAAAAAAAAAAAAAAAAAAAGATTCTAGGATGGGTGTGGTAGCGCATGCTTGTAACCAGTTCTTAAGGCTGAGACAAGAAGGATTGCAGATTCATGGCCAGGCCCTCAGCAATTGAGGTGAGCCTCTATTTTAAAGAATAAAAAATAGGGGATGTAAATTAAAGGTAGAATACCCCTGGGTTCAATCCCTGGTGTGTGTGTGTGTGTGTGTGTGTGTGTGTGTGTGTGTGTGTCTGTCTGTCTGTCTGACACACACACACACACACACACACACACACACACACACACACACACACACAGACATGAAATGTGATTCTAACGCACAGGATTCAGATAATATTCACCTTTCTGTCCCGTGTAGAGCATTTGGAGCTGCCGCTGCTTTCCGAGTTGCTTACCTTCTTGGCTGACAGCTGAAGCCAGTGGAGGCTGGGGTGCAGTTCTGTGTGATAACCTCTGGGGGCCAGGTGGAGGGGGCCCAGGAGGAGCGCCCGGCTGAAAAGGAGTAGGCAGAGGTGGGGTCCGAAGCGTGGGACCTTTGGAAACATTAGTTGTTCACATGTCACTTAGGGACTTAAGACAAAGGCCAAAGACCTTTACCAAAGATAAGCAACTTACAAATTTACATTTTATTTATTTTTGTGGTTCTGGGGATGGAACCCAGGGGCACTGTACCTCCGAGCTACACCCCCAGCCCTATTTTTATATTCTTTATGTTTTGAAACAGGGTTACACTGAGTTGCAAAGGGCCTCACTAAGAAAAAGCTGAGGCTGTCTCTGAACAGCAATCCACCTGTCTCAACCTCCCAAATGCTGGGATTACAAGCGTGAGCCACCATGCTCGGCACAAATTTACATTTTATAACATAAATTTACACTTTTTTTTTGGTGGTACTAGAGATCCAGGGACATTCTACCTCTGAGTCACACCCCCCCCAGCTTTATTTTTTAGTCTTTAAAAAAGGGTCTCACTAAGTGGCAGAGGGCCTTACTAAGTAGCTGAGCCTGGCCACAAACCTCGATCCTTCTGTATCAGCTTCCCAAGTACTGAGATTACAAGCGTGCACCACCATGCCCGGCCAGATTTACTTTTTACATATAAATCATGTATATAATCACCACCAAATTACTGAAAATATGGTAGCTTCCTAAAGGTATGACTTTCCATGCATACTCTACATTTCCAACTCTCTGGTACTAGGCTTTGAATCTTCAATTATTAAAGTACAAGTAGCCAGGTGTGGTGCATGCCTGTTATTCCAGCACTTGGGAGACTGAAACAGGAGGTCGCAGATTCATGGCCAGCCTGATCAACTCAGAGACCATGCTTCCAAATAAAAATAAAATAAGGCTGGGGTGTGGCTGAGAGGTAGAATGCCTCTGAATTCCATCCCCAGTACACACACGCACGCGTGCAGTATAAATAAACCAGCACTAAATCACTTCTAGAGCCAGGCGCGGTGGCGCACGCTTGTAATCCCTGCGCTTGGGAGGCTGAGACAGGAGGATTGCACAGGTTCGAAGCCAGCCTTGGCTACTTAGTGTGACCCTGTTTCCAAATAAAATACAAAATAGGTTTGAGAGTATAGCCGGAGGTAGAAAGCCTCTGGGTTCCACCCCTAGTACCACCAAAATATAGGGTTTAGGGATGTAGCTCAAAGGTAAATGCCCCTGGGTTCAATCCAGGATACCAAAATAAATAAACGAAAATAGAGTATTGTATTAATTCTCCAAGTTTTATTTAATTCTGTTTTGGTTTTGTTTGTGGTACTGGGGATTAAACCCAGGGCACTCTACCACTAAGCTATATCCACAGCCCTTTTTAGGTCTTATTTCAAACAGATTGGCCTTTGATATGCAATCCTCTTTCTCAGCCTTCTGAGTACCTAAAATAACAGATGTGTAACCTAATTTTGCTTTGTTTCTTTGGCATATAACCTGGTAAAAATGAGAAAAGTTCATTTAGCTGGTCACAGTAGTGCACCCCTGTAATCCCAGTACTTGGGAGGCTGAGACAGGAGGAGCGCACGTTCAAGAACAGCCTCTGCAACTTTGACTCTGTCTTAAAATAAACTATATAATAGGGCTTGGGGTGTAGCTCAGCGGTAGAATGCCCCTGGGTTCCGTCCCCAGTATTACACACACACACACACACACACACACACACGCACGCACGCACGCACGCACGCAAAAATAAATAAAAGTTTGCCTTCTATAATTAGGGTTTAGTATTTTATATATACTGCTGAGGGTGTAGCTCATGGTAGAACATTTGCCTAGCACCAGATGGCCCCATGTTCTGTATCCAGCATCCCCACACTCAAATAAATTAATTAATATATACACATGTTAAAAGTATATAAACTTTTGTTTTGAGGTTTAATCCCTGATATCACATACACACACAACTAAAGGAATATATGTATCCGAATCAAATGTTTCAAAAGCTTAATGTTGAATTCTCCAGAGGTAAACTAAAAAATCATTATTAATGAACCTTATAGCTCCCAACAGTAATCAGTGTCTCGTTGGCAGAAGTGAAGACAAAGATTACTGCAGTGTGACTCCCTTATCAGAGGAGCACCCACACATATCTGCAGCACACAGGCCAGCCAAGGTCTCGGGGCAAGGTCCGCCACCAACTCAGCGCCAACGGAGATGGGCGCCTCTGGCCTCTACTGAGCAAGCTGGCATTCAACAAGAGCAGCCACGCTTAGGGAGACCTCAGAGCGCTCAGAAGAAGGTTTTGAATTCAGAAGATATTATATCTCCTATAATAAAATTTTTTTGGTACTCAGGATGAAACCCAGGGACATTCACCCCTGAGCTACATCCCCAGACCTATTTTTTACTCTTTATTTTGAAAGAGGGTCTCACTGATTTGCAAAGGGTCTCACTAAGTAGCTGAGGCTGTCCTCCTATCTCAGCCTCCCAAATGCTGGGATTTCAAGTGTGCACCACCACACTCAACCATTTTGTGTGTGTTTTGTGTTTGTGTGGTAGTGGAGGTGGAACCCAGGGGCTTTTCTACTTCCGGGCTATACTCCCAGACCAATTTTATACTTCATTTGGAAACAGGGTCTCACTAAGTTGCTGAGAGCCTCACTAAGTAGCGGAGGCTGGCTTCGGACCGTGTGATACTGTCTCAGCCTCCCAAGTGCTGGGATTACAAGCGTGCGCCACCATGCCCAGCTTATAACCGTTTTTTTTTTTTTTTTTTTTTTTTTTTGGTGGTACTGGGGGTGGATACCAGAGGCTTTCTACCTCCAGGCTATATTCCCAGACCTTTTTTTATATTTTATTTGGAAACAGGGTCTCACTAAGTTGCTGAGCGCCTCACTAAGTAGCTGAGGCTGGCTTCGAACCTGTGCGATCCTCCTGTCTCAGCCTCCCAAGTGTAGGGATTACAAGCGTGCGCCACCACGCCTGGCTATAACCATTTTTTTAATGCCAAATATATATATATTGCGGTACTGGGGATGGAATCCAGGAGCATTCAACCTCTGAGCTACACTCCCGGCCCTATTTTTTATTCTTTATTTTGAAACAGGGACTCACAGAGTTGCAAAGGGCCGTACTAAGTAGCTGAAGCTGCCCACGAACCGCGATCCTCCTGTCTCAGCCTCCCAAATGCTAGCATTACATGCATAAGCCACCATACCTGGCTTTTTTTTTAAAAATAATATTGGAAATTGAACACAGAACATCACATACACTAGGCAAGCATCAGTTAAATAAAAAATTTTTTTTTGCAGTACTGGGGATGGAACCCAGGGGCATTTTACTGTCGAGCTACACCCCCATCTCTATTTTTTATCCTTTATTTTGAAACAGGGTCTCATTGAGTTGCAAAGGGCCTCACTAAGTAGCTGAAGCTGTATATGAACTGAAAACCCTCTGTCTCAGACTCCCAAATGCTGGGATTGCAAGTGTGTGCCACCAGCTCAGCTAAATAATTCCAATTTATAATACTAATAGGTAGAGTTTCAAAATTGCTCTTCTCAGATTGGTAAAGCTAAGTAATTAAGGATATCAAAGGCTGGGCATAGTGGCACACACCTGTAATCCAATGCTTGGAAACCTAAGACAGGCAGATAACAGGTTTGAAGCCAGTCTTAGCAATTTAGCAATAGGGCTGGGGAAGTATAGCTCAGAGGTAGACTGCCCCTGGGTTCCATCCCCAGTACTGCAAAAAGAAAATAAATAAATAAAATAAAATAAAATTCAGAGCCCAGAATAAACCCTATTTTATAATCAATTTTTATCCAAAGTACCAATAAGACTAGTCTTTTTTTTTTTTTTTTTGGCAGTACTGAGGAGGGAACCCAGGGGGATTCTATCTCTGAGCTACACTCCCAGTCCTATTTTTTATTCTTTATTTGGAAACAGTCTCACTGAGTTGCAGAGGGCCTCGCTTACTAGCTCAGGCTCTCCGTGAGCCACAATCCTCCTGTCTCAGCCTCCCAGAATGTGGGATTACAAGTGTGCGCCACCATGCCCAGCTTTCCATAAGACTAGCCTTTCCATTAAGCACTGCTGGGATGGCCAAGTGTAGTGGTACATTCCTATAATCCTAGTACTTTCAAGGCTGAAGGAGGAAGATCAAGGGTTAAGGCCAGTCTCAGAAACTTAGTGAGACCCTCAGGAAGTCAGGAAGACACTGTTTCAAAATTAAAAAGGGCTGGAAGTTTAGCTTGGAGGTAAAATGCCCCTGAATTCAATCCCTAGAACCAAAATAAATAAATAAATGTGCTAGGACAACTGTATATAGATCCACATACAAACAAATGAATCTTTCTGAGCATGGTGGCACACACATGTAATCCCAGTACTTGGGAGGCTGAGACAGGGAGATCACAGGTTCAAGGCCAGCCTCAGCAACTTAGTGTGTGGCCTTCTGCAACTTAGTGCAATTGTTTCCAAATAAAAAATAAAATAGGGCTGGGGGTGTAGCTCAAAGGTTGAATGCCCCTGGGTTCGATCCCCACTATCACACACACAAAAAGTAGTAACAGTCTTAATAGCAGCAGCCCGCCCACACAGAAGTGGTTCTGCCACCATATCTGAATCTCTAAAATATTATGAATGAATCAAAGAAAAATGTAGTGAAGTCTCAGCTGTTGAGGAGACTGAGAAACCCAGGTGCTTGAGGCCAGCCCGGGCAATACAGCAGCCCACCTCAAGGAAAAAAGAAAAGAATAAAACCAGAATATGCCTTTAAAGGAAAGAAGCAAAACAGAAGTGATTCATTAGTTTAAGGTAACTCAAACACATGAAAAGCATTTTATTAAAAACTAAACAATGGTTTTAAAATTTAATAGTTTTATCAGGACGTGGTGGCACACTTCTATAATCCTAGTACCTTGGAGGCTAAGACAGGAAGAGCACAGGTTTGAGGACAGACTCAGCAAGTAGTGAGACTCTCATCAACCTAGCAGATCCTGTTTCAAGATAAAAAATAAAAGGCTAGCCGGGCGTGGTGGGCACACTTGTAATCCCAGCACTGGGGAGGCTGAGACGGGAGGATCGCGGTTCGCGGCCAGCCTCAGCTACTTAGTGAGGCCCTCTGCAACTCAGTGAGACCCGGTTTCAAAATAAAGAATAAAAAATAGGGCTGGGGTGTAGCTCAGAAGTCAAATGCCCCTGGGTTCCATCCCCAAACCCGCAAAAAATAAAGAAATAAAATAAATAAATAAATAAAAGGCTGAGGGCGCAGCCTGGAGGTAGAATGCCTCTGAGTTCTGTCCCCAGTGTCTGTCTCTCTCTCTCACATGCACACGCGCGCGCGCGCGTGCACACACACACACACACACACACACACACACACACACACAGCATTAGTTCCCACTAGAAATAGAAACAAGTAGTCTTTTCTCTCTTCCTCTTTCCAGGTCTCCATCTGGTCTTAAGACTTCACTCATTAATTCAAACCTATACACAAGCACGAGCTCTTTATTTCCGCACTTTCAACACTCATACAAGAGTGCTACCTGGTTTCACGAGGCTGCTTGGGAGCGAAGGGTCTCCGGAAGACGCATACTGACGGTGTGTTGTTAAGCTTGCACTCCCAGACGCAGCTGCTTGGGAAGAAGCCGGAGGAGGACGATGGTTCGTCTGGGGCCCCGCGGGCAGAGAGTTGTACTGCCAATTCGAAGGTGGTGGTGGCTGGGCTCCAGGAGGAAGGCTACCAGAAGGCAATGGTGTAGCAGCTGGGCTCTGAGGAGCGGGCAGTGGCATTCGGGGACCAGGAGCAGTCTGGAGCGAAGGTGTCACTGGGTGGGAGGCCCCGGGGGGCCTCAAAGTCTGCCCAGATCCCTGAGGACCGCCACAATTAGACTGTCCAGAGGCGGCGCTCACAGTCTTTGCTGGTACAAGATAAGGGTAGGACCCCGGCAGCTGGGAATTAAACCCCTGGCTCACTGACATGTGTGAAGACATCAGTAGATTTTGGACAGGACCTTTCAAAAGAGGAGAAAGAAAAATTATTCTTACAAATGAACATAGTAGTACTTAAAAAAACACAGTAAGGCTGAGCATGGTAATCCCAATTACTAGGGAGGAGGATCATAAGTATGAGGGCAGTTTTGGTAATTTAGTGAGATCCTGTGTCAAAAAAATACCTTTTTAAAAGGGGCTAGGAATGGAGCTCAGGGGTAAAGGTATCCTAGTATCATCCCCAGTACCACAATAAATCAACACATTAATTAAACCAAATAGTGAAAAGGGCTTGGTGCAGTGGCACATACTTGTAGTTCTAGTGGGTGGGAGGCTGGAGAGAGGAAGCTGCTGCTTGAGGCCAGTGCGAGTGCTATCACAGCGATGCCCGTTTCAAAACAAAAATAAAACGACTGGAGGCGGCTCAGAGGCAAAACGCTCCTAGGTTCAAACCCCAACACCACAATCATCAATCAAAAAATAAATGCTGAGAATATGACTCAGTGGTAGAGAGCCTTGCATGTGCAAGGTCTGGGATCAATCTCCAATTCCACAAAGGGAAAAAAGCGGAGGGTTCTGCAGGAGAGCGCCTGCCAGTGTACACAAAGCCCTGGATCCCTCCCCAGCTCTGGAAACAAAACAAAACCGGGCATGGAGCAGGCTTGTAATTCCAGTACTGGGGCTGAGAGGCTGACACAGGAGGGTCCCAGTTCTTGGCCAGCCCCAGCTACTTAGGCCCTCTGCAACTTTAGTGAGACTCTGTTTCAAAATAAAGAATGAAAAATTGGGCTGGGGGCACAGCTGGAAGGTAGAATGCCCCTGAGTTTCATCCCTAGTACCACACACACAAAAAAAAAAGTGAAGCATATGCTACTCTTACATCCAAGACAAATGATCCAATTTAAAAATAGTCAGGTTGAAGGCAAGCATGGTGGGCACGCTTGTAATCCCCGTGCTTGGGAGGCTGAGACAGGAGGATCGCAGGTTCGAAGCCAGCCTCGGCTACTTAGTGAGGCTCTCAGCAACTCAGTGAGACCCTGTTTCCAAGTAAAGTATAAAACAGGTCTGGGAGTAGAGCCCGGAGGTAGAGAACCTCTGGGTTCCATCCTCAGTAACACACACACACAGGGCAAGTTGAAGCCAGGCATGATGGTGCACACTTGTAATCCCAGTACTTGGGAAGCTGAGACAGGAGGATGGCAAGTTTGTGCCAGCTTCAGCCACTTAGCAAGGCCCTAATGACTTAGTGAGATCCTGTTCAAAATTAAAAAATGAAATAAGGCTGGGGATGTAGCTCAGAGGTAGACCACTGGGATTAATTCCCAGAACTGCAAAAGGAAATAAAAAATAAGGCACCAGACGTGGTGGTGCACGCTTGCAATCCCAGCATTCGGGAGGCTGAGACTGGAGGATCATGGTTTGCGGACAGCCTCAGCTACTTAGTGAGATCCTGTCTCAAAATAAAATAATAAAAAAATAGGGCAGGGGGTGTAGCTTGGAGGTAAAATGGCCCTGGGTTCCATCCCCTGAACCGCCAAAAAAAAAAAAAAAGTAAGCCAGGCATGGTGGCACATGCTTGTAATTCCAATACTTGGGAGGCTGAAACAGGAGGCTCTCAAATTGAAGACCAGCCTCAGCAATTTAGCGAAGCTCTCAGTAACCTAGTGAAACCTGTTTCTAAATAAAAATAAAAACAATAAAAAGAAGCAGGGTGTGGTGGAGCATGCTTGTAATCCCAGCATTCAGGAGGTTGAGACCGAAGGAACATGGTTCGCGGACAGCCTCAGTTACTTAGCAACGCCCTTTGCAACTCAGTGACATCCTGTTTGAAAAATTGAAAGACTAAAAAAATTGGACGGTGGTATAGCCTGGAGGTAGAATGTCCCTGGGTCTCATCCCCAGTACCACAAAGTAAAAAAATAAAAATAAGTAAATCAGTAAAAAAATAGGCGCAGGGTTGTAGCTCAGAGGTAGAATGCCCTTGGATCCCGTCCTCAGTATCAGAAAAATAAATAATTTTTTAAAAAACCAGGTGTGTGCCGAGCGGGGTGGCGCACGCTTGTAATCCCCGCGCTTGGGAGGCGGAGACAAAAGGATCATGCAGGTTCGAAGCCAGCCTCGCTGGCTAAAGAGACCCTGTTTCAAAAAAATAAATAAATAAAAAAAATACACACACACACACACACACACACACACACACACACACACACGTGTCTGGGAGTGTAGCCCAGAGGTAGAAGGGTTTCCAGGAACCCCAGTACCACAAAAAAAAAAAAAAAAAAAAAAAGAACCTTGAGGAAAACCAACATTTCAACATTTACGGAAGAGAGAAATCAGGAAACTGAAAGCCAGGTGTGGTGGTGCACACTTGCAATCCCAGTACCTGGAAGCCTGAGACAGTATCATAGGTTCATGCGGGTCTCAGCTACTTAGTGAGGCCCTAGCCAACTTGTTTTTTTTTTTTTAAACATGGTATTATCAGCCACAATATATGTGGAGTTTGGGGGGAGAGTTATCAACTTAAATGCTAAACTTTTTTGTGTGTATGTGATACTGGGGATGGAACCCAGGGATGGAACCTTTCTACCTCCAGGCTACACTCCTAGACCTAGACCTATTTTCTATTTTATTTGGAAACAGGGTCTCACTAAGTTGCTGAGTCTAAGCAGCTGAGGCTGGCTTTGAACCTATGATCTTCCTCTTTCAGCTTCTCATATACTGGGATTACAAACTTGTGCCATCACACCCCACTAAATGCTAAACTTATTTGTTAATATCTATTTTAGGAGTAACCAGTGTAGCTTTTTGTTTGTTTGTTTTTGTTTTGTTTTTGAGGCACTGGGGATGGAACCCAGCGGCATTTTACCTCTGAGCTACACCCCCAGCCCTACTTTTTATTCTTTATTTGGAAACATGGTCTCACTAAGTTGCAAAGGGCCTAAGTAGCTAAGGCTGTTCATGAGCCACGATCCTCCTGTCTCGGCCTCCCAAATGCTGGGATGACAAGCGTGTGCTACCACTCCTGGCTATCCTTATCCCTTTTTATTTTTGTTTTGAAACAGGGTCTTGCTAGGTTGCTGAGAGTCTGACTATATTGCTAAGGCTGTCCTCTAACCTGCCATTCTCCCAAGTGCTGAGATTACAGACTGCACCACCACACCCAGCTTCTCCAGCCCTTTTTATTGTTTCAAGAGTTTCCAAATAAATAAATAAATGGGGCTGGAGGTAAAGCTCAGAGGTAGAATGTCCCTGGGTTTAATCCCCAGTCCCACCAAAAAAAGAAAGAAAGAAAAACAGACAAGCTTTAGAGCCAGGCACAGTGGTGTAAGCCTATAATCTCAGTGCTTGGGAAGCTGATTCAGAAGGATCACAGGTTCAAGGTCAGTGGTGACTTAGGGAAACTCTGTTTCAAACTAAAAAATAAGAGGGCTGGAGTGTAGCTCAGATGTACAGTGTCACTGAGCTCAACTCCCAGTACCACTAAAAATGAAATGGGCCGCATAAAACCTGTGCGATGATGTCTTAAAGGAGGCTGGTGTTTGCCAGCCTCACCTCAGGGAGCCCGCCTCCATGCCCGCACCAGCTCCCAACCGGGGCGTACCCCAGCTGCTCTGCCATCGCCAGGTAGATTTCTGGACTCCCCACTGGCTCCTGCAGCCCAGACACAGGGAATGCTCTCGTACTCCCTTTGATACTGCCAGGACAGAACTCAGATGGGCAACAGAAGTCTGTCTGCCTGCACCAAATAAACGCAGTGAAAACACGTCCAAAACTGCGAATCTCACTCTAAACTCATAACTGCACGGATAGAAAAACCTAGAAGTACATTTGCATGATTTGGCATTTAGAATTTACGCAAAATTGTAACTTACAAACTATAAGAAAAACCCATATCCACGACGCACTGCTCTTTTTCATACTGTGGATGAAACCGAGGGTCATTCTACCTCCAAGGTACACTCTCAGCCTTACTTTATTTTTGAAACAGGGACTCACTAAGTTACTCAGACTGGCCTATGATCCTCCTGACTCAGCCTCTCAAGCCTGCGTCACCACACCTGGCTAAGTGAATGTCTTAAAATATTTTCACTCTCTGTGCAAATGCCACTAAATATCATAGAATAAAGCCGGGCGTGGTGATGCACGCTTGCGATCCCAGCAGTTGGGAGGCAGAGACCGGAGGATCGCGGTTCCCGAACAGCCTCAGCTACTTAGTGAGGCCCTTTGCAACTCAGTGAGACCCTGTTTCAAAATAAAGAATAAACTGGGCGTGGTGGCGTGCGCTTGTAATCCCGGCATTTGAGAGACTGGGGAGGATCGCGGTTTGCAGACAGCCTCAGCTACTCAGTGAGGCCCTTTGCAACTCACGAGACCCTGTTTTAAAATAAAGAATAAAACCGGGGCTGGGGTGTAGCTCCGAGGCAGAATGCCCCTGGGCTCCATCCCCAGTACAGGGGGGAGGGGGGGACATGGAATCAGATGTAATTTATATGAAACTGTAAAATTAACAAGTGTTTCAAGTTAACATCCTTTCAGTGCCTGTCCGTTTATTCTTGCTTCCGCCCACATAGCTGCCTACCCAGAAACATTTCTAAAAGTCGCACAAAGACCCTTCTTTGTGAAGCGAGCAGCGGCCTCTCTAAGAGCCACGTGAATGGGCGACTTGGGCCGCTCGCTATGTGGCCAACTTGGCGGCAATCGTAGGTTCCGAGGTGCGACCGAAGTGCTTCGGCACACCCGCCTCGTCTAACCCCGTAGGGCGAAGGCGCACAGGAGAGCGGGCGAGACGCGGCCGCTCCGTCTCCAGCACCGTCTCTAGCGACCAGGCGCGGCGGCGGGCGTGCTGCGGTCCTGCGTCCCGGGGCTCCGCGGGCCGGCGCGGCCGGGGCGGGCAGGGCTGCGGGCTCTCCCGCCGCCGCGGCGCCCGGGACGCGGCCGAGGCCCGGCCCGGCCCCCGTGCGCCCCCGCCCAGACGCGGCCGCGGCCACTCACCGTTGCTGCAGGGGCCCGAGGCGCCGGTGCGCGCCTGCAGGCCGGCGGGGGCGCCGCGCTGCGCCATGGCGCGGGCGGCCGCGGGGCTGAGGCCGGGGCCCGCCGGGGCGGCGGACGCGGACGCCGGGCAGGAAGCGGCCGCCGAGCGCGAGCGCCCGAGGCCGGCCGGAAGTGGCTGTCAGCGCGCCGCGCAGGCGCACTGCCGACACGTGGCACTTCCGGCTCCGGCGCCGCCACGTCACCGCCGCCGCCGCCCGGAAGTGCGGGAGCCGCGGCTCCGGCGGGCAGGGCCCCGACGCGCGAGGCCCCACGTGGATTGTAAGGGAGTTTCAAAGCTGTCGTAAACACCGGCGTACGCTAAAAGTGTGATCGAGCCAGAGAGAATTTTGCTTTTTATTATTATTATTTTATATGTTGCTTTCGTTACTGCTGTTACTGGTACTGGGGGTTGGACCCAGGGACATTGTACCTCCAAGCTACACCTCCAGCTCTTTTTATTCATTTGGTACTGGGGATTGAACCCAGTGACAGCCTGCTTCTGAGCTACACTCCCCAGCCCTGTTTTATTTTGCAACAGTCTGTTAAATTGTTGAGAGCATCACTAGCTTGCTGGGGCTGTCCCGGAACCTGTGATCCTCCCGTCTCAGCCTTCCAATAAGCGTGCGCCGCCGGACCCAGCGGATATTTGCTTTCTAACAGGACCATTCAAAGGTTTTTTTGTTTTTGTTTTTTTCTTGGTAGTACTGAGAATGGAATCCTGGAAGCGTTGGGGGTGTTCTGACTCACTGCTACACTCCCAGCCCTATTTTACTTTTTATTTGGAAACCAGAGTCTCCCTAAGTGAGGAGGGCCTCACTAAATTGCTGAGGCCGGATTCGAACCTTTGCTCCTCCTGTCTCAGCCTCCCAAGTACTGGGATTGCAGGCGAGTGCCACCATGCCCGGCTCGTGGCATCGTCATGCGAACCTTCAATGTCAGAACACAGAACAGAACTTTTTTTTGTAGTGCTGGTGATCGAACCCAAAGCTTTGTACATGCGGAGCAAGTCCTTTACCACTAAGCTAAACCCCGGCCCTGAACACATGTAAGTGATGACGGTTTTAAACCAGGTACGGTGGTGCGAGCCTATAATTGTAGTACTTGGGAGGTGGAGACAGGAGGATTGCAGGTTTGAGGACAGGGTTTGTAAACTTGTAACAAGAAGAAGCCAAGCTTCCTTTCTAGGCAAGGTGAATTTATTTTGAGGAGGATGTGATCAAATCCAGAAACATTCCACCTCTGAGCAATAATACATCCAGCTCTTAAATTTTTTATTTTTTGTGGTACTAGAGATTGAGCCCAGGGGCATTCTACTTCTAAACTACACCCCTTCCTCCCCAGGCCCCCTTCCCTTTTAAAAAAATTTTTTGGAGCTGGGTGTGGTGGCACACACTTGTAATCCCAGCATTTGGGAGGTTGAAACCTGAGGATCGCAGTTTGCAGACAGCGTCGGCTACTTTGTGAGACCCTGTCTCAAAATAAAGAATAAAAATAGGGCAAGGGGTGTGGCTCGGAGGTCAAGTGCCCCTGGGTTCCATCCCCGGACCAGCAAAAATAAATAAATAAAAATAATATTTTTTTAATTTTTTGAAGCAGGATCTCACTAAGTTGCTGAGGCTGTCTTCACACCTGCAATCCTCTTTCTTAGCCTCCCAAGTCCTGGGATCCAGGCCTAGGTAATTTTTTTTGAAGTAGACTTTTGAATCTGAACAGAAGTAGAACTGGGTTACTACACAGCATAACTTCAGTCATGATCGTAGCTACCTTCGTTCTACTTAGGTGTTCACTGCTCGTAGCCAATGACAGAGCCCTTCTTCACAGATTTGTGCTGTTGATAAAAACGTCAGGCCACAGTTTCACAATCTCAGGGTGAAGTACACCTTACCTAATTCATTCGATAGCAGAGGTCTACTAGGAAATGCTACATTATACAGAAAAGACAAGCACAGCGGGGCGTGGCGGCCCACACTTGGACTCTCAGTACTGGGGGGGCTGAGACAAGGATCGCAGGTTGCTGGCCAGCCTCAGCTACTTAGTGAGGCCCTCCACAACGTAGTGAGACCCTGTTTCAATATAAAGAATAAAAAAAATAAGGCAGGGGTGTAGCTCAGTGGTAGAATGCCCCTGGGTTCCATCCCCAAATGTATTACTCCTTTTTCACAAGAGCCATATATAAAAGCTTCTTAGGATGCACATATTTTTGGTCAAACTTTTCAAATTAGAATCTCATAACAAAACCTAAGTCAAATACCTAAGAACACATAAGAAATATGCAAACAGAAGCCTCTCAATGTTTTATTTATTTATTACTTTTTTTTTGGTGGAACCCAGAGTCTTTCTACCTCCAGGTTATACTCCCAGCCCTATTTTTTTAAATTAATTTATTTTTTAAATTGGTGCATTGTAGTCATATATCAATCACATTGGAGTACAAGACTTGAGAGGATATACAAGCACACATCATCCAATTAGCCCTCCTCCAGCCCCCATCCCATTCCCTCCCCCTCCCTCCATCGCAGGCTTCTTTGGTGATTTACTTTGATACACTTGTTTATGTACCTCCTGCGTTTTAAAGAGGCTCCGTCCTCCAGTATTACATACCCTCTGATTGGTCACATTAGTTGCTTCACTATAGGGCCCTTTCTTTAGCTCAACCTCTTCCTGTTGCCCTTTTCCTCCTAGTTATTGCTGATTAAGAGAAGCGTCTGATTTATATTTTCTGCGATGTTTCTCTGTGCATGCTGCGTTGCAAGTACCGATCCCACTCTTGATGGTCCCAGTAGTGGCCTGGCTACTCAGTGGACTGATCCAGACCTCGCTGGCTCAAGCAGCGGCCTTGCCTCATGGGAGGCCCCAGTTCTGGTCTCACTGGCCCCTGCACCGGTCTAACCCCTAAGCTGGCTTTGGTCCCGGCCTTGGAGGCCGCAGGAGTGAACTTGCCTCACGCCAGGCTCCGATGCTGGCCATTGGCCCCTGCACCGGTCTAACCCCTTGGCAGGATTCCAATGCCAGCCTCGGAGGCCCCAGCACCGGCCTAACCCCTTGTCCCAGCCCTATTTTTTTTATATTTTATTTGGAAACAGGGTCTCACTAAGTTGCCGAGAGCCTCACTAAGTAGGTGAGGCTGGCTTTGAACCTGTGCGATCCTCCTGTGTCAGCTTCCCAAGCGCAGGGATTACAAGCGTGGGCCACCACGCCCAGCTGTATTTTCATTTTTAATTATTTTTATGGCACTGGGGATTGAGCCCAGGGGCATTCTAGCTCTAAGCTAAAACCCCAGCCCTACTTTATTTTTATTTTAAAACAGAGTCTCACTAGGTTGATGAGAGTTTCAGTACTCGCGGAGGCTGTCCTCGAACCTGAAATTCTCCTGTGTCAGCCTCCCAAGTACTGAGATTACAAGCGTGTACCATATCTGGCTCTCTCAATTTTTTATTTCTTTATTTTTTGCAGTATTAGGGATGGAACCCTGGGGCTTTCTACTTTTGAGCTACACATCCAGCCCTATTTTATTTTTCTTTGGGAACAATATTTTAAACAAATTTTATTTGGAAATTATTTTATATTTAGGTTGCAGAGGCCCTCACTAAGTAATTGACACTGGCCACAAACCTGTGAACCTCCTGTCTCAGCCTCAAACCCAGGGGCTTTTCTACCTCTGAACTATATTTAGAAGCAGGGTCTCACTGAGTAGCTGAGGCTGGCTTTGAACTTGTGCGATCCTCCTGTCTCAGCCTCCCAAGCGCTGGGATTACAAGCGTGCGCCACCACACCCGGCTGTTCTTGATGTTTTAAAGAAAAAGTAGACCTCAAAGAAACTGAACCTTGATGAGGCCAGTCAAGAAATCAGTGCCACTCCTCAAAGAGGTAAGTACACGGACGAGGTCCTAAACCATCACTATGGTTCTCCATTTACAGGCAGCTCCTTTTGAATGATCTCGGTTTATTGACCTTGGCACAGAGTTTGATTTGATTAAACTTTCTTTGAACTTTGGTATGTTTAAGCAATATCTCTGTGCACAGGTGTGTGTGTGTACGTGCGCGCGTTACTGGTGTTTGAACCCACTGAGCTACATCTCCAGCCCCTTTTTATTTGGGAGTCAGGGCCTCCCCAAGTTGCCCAGGTCAGCCTTGACCTTGGGGTTCTCTTGCTTCAGCCTCCAGAGTTGCTGGAATCACAGGTGTATTCAGAGATTTTAAAAGGAAAATCGCACTTGGGAGGCTGAGACGGGAGGATCGCACAGGTTCGAAGCCAGCCTCAGCTACTTAGTGAGGCTCTTGGCAACTTAGTGAGACCCTGTTTCCAAATAAAATATTAAAAAAAATAGGTCTGGGAGTATAGCGCGGAGGTAGAAAGCCTCTGGGTTCCACCCCCAGTGCCACCAAAAAATAATAATAATAATAATTAAAAAGAAAATAACCTAGCCGAGTGTGGTGGGGCACACCTGTAATATCAGTACTTGGTAGCTTGAGGCAGGAGGATCACAGGTTCAAGGACAGCCTCAGAAAGTAGTGAGATTCATCAACCTAGGGTGACCCTGTTTCAAAATAAAAAGAAAATAGGTCTGGGAGTGTAGCTCAGAAGTATAATGCCCCAGGGTTCAATCCCCAGTACTACACAGACACACACACACACACACACACACACACACACACACACACACAGAATCTCATTGGTTAAATTAAATAATCATAAGCAAGCTGGATGTGGGGATGCAACCTGTGATCTCAGTACTTGGGAGGCTGAGACAGGAGAATCATGGGTTTGAGGCCAGCCTCAGCAACTTAGATCCTATTTCAAAATAAAAAATAAAGCTGGGCGTGGTGGCGCACGCTTGTAATCCCCACGCTTGGGAGGCTGAGACAGGAGGATTGCACAGTTCGAAGCCAGCCTCAGCTACTTAGTGAGACCCTGTTTCCAAATAAAATATAAAAAAAAAGGTCTGGGAGTATAGCCCGGAGGTAGAAAGCCTCTGGGTTCCACCCCCAGTACCACCAAAAAAATAAAAAAATAAAAATAAAAAATAAGCTGGACATGGTGGCACACACTTGTTGTGAGGCTGAGACAGGAGGATCGTAGTTTCTCAGACAGCCTCAGCAACACAGTGAGGCCCTTCACGACTTAGTGAGACCACCCTGCCTCAGAATAAGAAATAAAATATGGCTGGTGTGGAGCTCAGAGGTAGAATGCCCCTGGGTTCAACCCCAGCACACACACACACAAAAGAACAAAACAATAAAATAGAAAGCCAGGCACGATGGGGCGCGCTGTAATCCCAGCACTTGGGAGGATCATGCAGGCTCAAAGCAGCCTCAGCTCCTTAGTGAGGCACTGTCTTCCTTTCTTTCTTTCTTTCTTTCTTTCTTTCTTTCTTTCTTTCTTTCTTTCTTTCTTTTGCAGGTCTGGGGATGGAACCCAGGGGCATTCAACCTCCAAGCTACACCCCTGCCCTATTTTGTATTCTTTATTTTGAAACAGGGTCTCATGAAGTTGCAGAGGGCTTCACTAAGTAGCTGAGGCTGTCCACGAACCACAATCCTCCTGTCTCAGCCTCCTGAATGCTGGGTTTACAAGCATGCGCCACCACGCCTGGCTAAGACCCTGTTTTCAAATAAAAAATATAAAATAGGTCTGGAAGTGTAGCCCAGAGGTTAAAAAGCCCTTGGGTTCCATCCCAGTACCACATAAAATAAAAAGAGTTGGCCATGGTGGCCCGCACCTGTAATCTCAGTACTTGGGAGGTTGAGATAGGAGGATGGCAGGTTCACAGCCACCCTCCCCAACTTGGTAAGATCACTCTGTCTCAAAATCAAATCAAATAGGGTTGGGCTTTGCTCAGAGGTAGAATGCCCCTGGGTTCCATCGCCAGCGACACACAGAACAAAGCCAAGGCAAACAAAAAGACTTGCTGATGAGCCGAGCGGACAGGCACGTGGGCCCTCGCCTGCTGGCAGCTGCGCTGTCCACTGGCAAACGGTCCGTCCCGTTTACATCCAGGAAGGGGGAGTTATTTTAGGCCCTCTAGCTGTGCTTTAAAATTTACTTCTGTTTCTGTTTCATAGAAGAGGGTGGTTTCAGTTACAAAGTCGTCTGTACAGTTTCGTTCCCTAAAGCTCTGTGGCTCCGCCTGAGGGATGGTTTCCCGGCCCTTCGCCACGGATCCCGCGTGTCTGTGCCTGAAGTTGGCCTCAGAAGCTCCAGCACGCACCCTTGCCGCACCCAAGCCAGTCACCCTCTGCCTTCTGGGAACATTTTCAGTGTGTGCGTGGCACTGTGGAGGGAGCGCAGGAGCGTTCTCCTCCTCAGCTCCACCCCAGCCCTAGCTTATTTTTTAGTTTTTGTAGCAGGGTCTCACCAAGTTACTGAGGGCCTCGCTAAATTCCTGACCCTCCTGTCTCAGCCTCTCAGGTACTGGGATTGTAGGCATGTATCACCATGCCCACCTTTATTTTTTTATTTTGAAGCAGTCATACTGGGTTGCTGACGGTTTCCTACCTGGAATTTGCAATCCTGTCTTAAAGGTGCGCACCACCATGCCCAGCTCCCAGCCCTTTTTATTTATTTTTTATTTTTTATTTTGGTGGTACTGGGGTTCCTGGAAGCCCTTCTACCTCTGGGCTACACTCCCACACCTATTTTTTATATTTTTTTTATTTGGAAACAGGGTCTCTTAAGCCAGCGAGGCTGGCTCCGAGCCAGCACGCTCCTCCTGTCTCCGCCTCCTGAGCTCGGGGATGACGAGCGTGCCCACCGCGCCAGCCCCAGCCTTTTACATGTTATTTTGAGATAGCGCCTCACTGAGTTGCCCAGGCTCACCCTGGATCTGGAATCCCTGCCTTGGTCCCCCCAACGGCAGGAGTTACAGGCATGAGCTCCCACACCTAGCACTAACTTACTTTTTTGTTATGACACTATTTGATGAATGACCTCTTATGCTTCTTTTTTTTTTAAAGAAGTTTATTAGAAAGATAGAAATACAGAAAATAGAAATACAGCCCCATGCCAAAATGGCATGGGGGTGACTCGAAATGAATACACCCCTCTTAAGCTTCTTGAATTGCTGATGTCACCCGGTTTCTGAGGCCAGTCCACCCAGTTCTAAGAACTGCGACACTGCTCAAAGGAATAGCCTACCTGCCTGGAAAGCCCCCACCCCACTCTCCCCCTCAGAAATCAGCCTCATAAAGTCGTGGGCCTCGCCAGGGTGCAGAGCAGAGCGCCCTTGCTTTTTACTTGGCCTGCTTCCTTCCCTGCGGCACAACTTTACAGCTAATTCATTCAATAAACTAGGCACAGTGGCGTACACCAGTCATCTCAGTACTAGGAGGTCCAGACACAAGGATCCCAGGTTAGAGACTAGCCTCAGAAACTAGTGAAACCCTACTTCAAAATGGAAAAATCTGCCGGGCGTGGTGGTGCACGCTTGTAATTCCAGCATTTGGGAGGCTGAGACAAGGATCGTGGTTCCTGGACAGCCTCAGCTCCTTAGTGAGGCCCTTTGCAACTCAATGAGACTCTTTCAAAATAATAAAAAGTAGGGCTGGGAGTGTTGCTCGGAGGTAGAATGCCCCTGGGTTCCATTCCCAGTACCACCAAAAAAAAAAAAAAAAAAAAATCCAAGGGCCGGTGAAGCTTGCCTGACTTGTATGAGGCCCTGGGCTCACGCAGGCCCTGTGGCACACCTGTAATCCCAGCTTCCTGGGAGAAGGCTCACACTTTTGAAGCCAGCCTCAGCAGTTGAGACCCTATCTCAAAACAAAAAGGAAGCCGGGTGTGGTGGCACAAGCTTATAATCCCAGCATTCAGGAAGTGGAGACAGGAGGATTGTACAGGTACAAAGCCAGCCTCAGCTACTTAGTGAGGTCCTTTAAAACTCAGTGAGACCCTGTTTCAAAATAAAGAATAAAAAAACAGGGCTTAAGGTGTCGCTGGGAGGTAGAATGCTCCCGGGTTCTATCCCCAGTACCAAATAAATAAATGAACACACAAACAAACAAATGGCTGGGCTGTAGCTCAGTGCTCAATGGTAGAACACTTGCTCGTGTGCATGAGGTTCTGGGGTTCAAGTTCAGCACCACCTAAGTAAAACAACTTTGGACTTTGATACCTCTTCCACCTCTGCTTACGCACACACAATCAATGATGAATTCCTAAGCTCTCCGAGATTCTATGGTGTGCTGCGGCAGGACTCGCCAGTCACCTCCAGCGTCCCACACGTGACTGACCCCGCTCCCTGGCCCCGGCTGAGCCTGGCCTCGCACCGTACGGCTGCGTGGACCGAATCACAGGTGTCGGTGCTGAGCCCCTCAGCTCTCAGTCGGCTTCCCGCACCGCCCAAGTGCCACGGCGCAGGAACTCTCAAGCACGCATGGTGACGATGGGCCTGCTCCGGGCCTCCCAAGTCTCTGTCTGGGGAGGCCCCGGCACTCGCCTGTCTGTCCAGGGAACCGTAACACTGGCTTGCTGCTTTTCCCACCTAGATTCCTGTTGCAATGTTATTCTCTCTTGATGCTACGTCATCCCTTCTGGATCTTGGTCCCCACTTCACAGGTGAGGACACTGAAACCGAGTGGGTAATAACCAGTCTTTGAACTGGTATGTAGCCCTTTTTATTTTTATTTTTTATTTTTTTGGAGATACTAGGGATTGAGCCCAGGGACACTCTACCTCCAAGCTATACCTATTTTTTTATTCTTTTAGTTTTTTTTTTTTTTTTTTTTTTTTTGCGATACCAGGGATTGAACTCAGGGGCATTCTACCCCCAGCCCTATTTTGTATTTTTAATTTTGAAACAGGGTCTCACTAAGTTGCAGAGGGCTTCACTTAGTAGCTGAGGCTGGACTCGAACCTGCGCAATCTTCCTGTGTCAGCCTCCCAAGTACTGGAGCCGTAGCTCAGAGGTAGAACACCACTGGGTTCCATCCCCAGTACTGAAAAAACAAAACAAAACTGGGAGATATGGCCTTAAGAAGAAGAAAATTCTGACATATGCGACAACATAGATGTTTAAGTGAAATAAGCCAGTCACAACAAGAAAACGCTGTGGAAGAGGGGCACAGCCTGCGGCCTCAGAATGGCTGAGATGGGGCCAGGATGAAGGCCAGCCTCAGAGGCATGCTGAGATCCTCAACAACTTAGCAAGACCTGGTTTAAAAAAAAAATTCTCACTGGGCATGGTGGTGCACACTTGTAATCCCAGTATTTGGGAGGCTGAGACAGGAGAATCGCAGATTTGAGACCAACCTCAGCAATTTAGTGAGGCTCCCAGCAACTTAGTGAGACCCTATTTCAAAATTCAAAAAAAAAGAAAAAGCTGAGTGTGGTGGCGCACGCTTGTAATCCCAGTGCTTGGGAGGCTGAGACAGGAGGGTTGCACAGGTTCAAAGCCAGCCTCAGCTACTTAGTGAGGCTCTCAGCAACTTAGTGAGACCCTGTTTCCAAATAAAGTATAAAATAGGGCTGGGTATATCCCAGAAGTAGAAAAGGCTCTGGGCTCCATCCTCAGTAACACACACACACACACACACACACACACACACACACACACATCTATAAAGGTCTAGGGTATAGTTTAGAGGTAGAAAGTCCCTTGTTTCAGCCAGGCATGGTGGCACACATCTGTAATCCCAGTACTTGGGAAGCTGAGACAGGAGAGTTGCAGGTTTGTGGCCAGCCTCAGCAACTTATTGAGGCTATCAGTAACTTAGTGAGATTCTATTTCCAAATAATAAATAAAAAGACTGGGGTGTAGCTCAGAGGTAAAATGCCCCAGAGTTCAATCCCCAGCACCACACAAAACAGCAAAGCAAATAATAAAGCAAAGAAAATGCCCCTTGGTTCAATCACTAGTATCAAAAATAAACCAACAAAGGGTTGGAGATGTAGCTCAGTGGTAGAGCACACTGGTTCAATCCCCAGTACCAAAAAGTAGAAAAAGAGAAGAAAGAAAGAAAAGAAACAGCAGGTGACTCCGGGGCTGGGGCGAGGGCACGCTTCTCACCCGCATGGAGAGCAATGGTGGTGACGGATGCACATCCGATGCATCTAATCCCACTGGACTGTACACTCCAGGGGCAGGATGGACAGACGCCTCCCAGGGCTGCTGTGGCTCGGTGGTGGGGCACTACAGAGCATGCTGGAGGGCCTGGGTTTGATGGCCACTACGTGCACGCGCGAGCACGCAGAGACACACACACACACACACACACACAGAATAAATTTTATGCTGTGTGTCTTTTACCCCAAAAATAATTGGAAAAAGAAAAGATTGGGGGGAAATCCTATGTATCCTTAAGGCTCGCCTCAGACACGAGCTCCCCCGCTGCCCACCACCGTGCCATGGCTAATCCTTTCTCTCGCGTGCCTTCTCTAATGGAGGAGACTCTGTCTTGCTTGTTCTTACATTTTCTGTTGGGAGCACTGTCAGTCATCCGCTTTGAGGTCTCCTCGGTCTCACTTGCGAGGGGCACAAACTGCCCACCAAGAGGGAATTGTTTGCACACAGACAAGTTCCCCAGGACCGAATGGGACCGATGACCAGGCACCTTGGCCTGGTCCTTGCTCACCCTTTCCCTCCCTGATTCATCTGTGACGACCTCGGTGTTATCCCTGACTCATCCCGTGATTGCTTTGCTATTTCCTGTGATTAGTAATTCCTTATAATGTTTTGGTTATAACTCTCAAAAGCCAGATGCTGGTGGAAGGATGGCAGGAGTGGAGACCTCTCTGCCTGCCCGGCTCCCCGCGGCCATGCTGACTCCTGGTCATTCCCTGAGAGACTCCTTCTCATCAGCCAATCAACATAAAAGCAACTGCTACACCTTCCCGTGCCTCGGCCTTTGGCAATATACCAACTACAATCATAATCGTGGCTTTTCAAAAGCTGACCAGACTGCCAGGGGTATCAGGAAAGAAAGGCTAATCTGGGGAAGCTTGAAGAGCCCAGTGCATCGCCTCCGGCTACTTAGAAGCACTTATTAAACCAAACTGAATTCAAGATGAGTGGAGAGAGGGAGCTGAGGGGACTGCAGACAGAACAGCCAGCTCCTTCAACTCAGACCAAAACGTCCCTACATCATCGGCTCACAGTCATTAGGCACCGATTATGTGCAAGCACTGAGAGCGGGCTTCCGAGAGGACACGGCGCGGCTAGGGCTCGTAATCTCAGGAAGCATAGCATGCGCCTTGGTGACGCCCGCACACAACCGCACTAGGTAGGGTACAGTTATGAGCTGGACCACTTCAGCGAGCAGGCCAATCGCAGGCAGTGCAGGGAGCGCTCGGGACCAGCCCTAGTGGCAGAATGCTCTTTGGCACCATGTGGTCTGTCTGTTGGGGCCAGCGCCTGCGTGCTCCGGAACGTCTTCACTACAGTGCTTAGTCACCACTGGCATAGATGGAATGGCATACATGACATAATCCCATGTGGCCCTAAGTTAATGGAGAGTGATTTAAAAAACAACCCAGGTGGTGGCGCATGCTTGTAATCCCCGCGCTTGGGAGGCTGAGACGGGAGGACCGCACAGGTTCAAAGCCAGCCTCAGCTACTTAGTGAGGCTCTCAGCAACTTAGTGAGACCCTGTTTCCAAATAAAGCATAAAAAAGGTCTGGGAGTATAGCCCGGAGGTAGAAAAGCCTCTGGGTTCCACCCCCAGTACTGCAGAAAGAGAAAGAAAGAAAGAATGAATGAATGAATGAAAGAAAGAAAGAAATGGCAAACAAACATAACAGAAGTTGCTGCAGAGGGCTGCACCAGATCCGGGAGGAGGGCCTGGATGGGAAGGGGCATGTGAGTTGAGGCCCTAGAGTGTGTGTAGGAGTGAGCTGGGAGAAGGGGAGGGGCTGGCAAGTGACAGGGAAGTGTGGGGGGGTGGCAGAGCCAGGTGCAAGCTGTGGTGGGAATCCACCAGTACCTCCACTGCGTCCCCAAAGGTCCCCTTCCCCTCCCTGTGTTTGCCTAGAATCCCAAGCCCGAGAGCAACGAGCAGCGTTGGGCGCACAGCATTCCTGCTTAAACACTTTTAAGGGTGGTAACCTGACACTCTCAGCAAAGAACACGGAAGTCAACAGTCTTGCTCTCAGAGACCAATTCAAAATACAAAAGGAAAATAGAGCCAGTTGTGGTGGCGCTTGTAATCCCAGAGACAGAAGGATCGCAGGTTCACGGCCAGCCTCAGCAATTTAGTGAGGTACTCAGCAATGGAGTGAGAGAGACTGTGAGAGATATTGAGTGAGAATAAAAAATTGAACAGGGCTGGAAGCCTAGTACAGAGGTAAAATGCCCAAGTTCAATCCCTAGTACCAAAAAAGAAAAAAAAAAAATAGGGCTGGGGGTGTAGCTCAAAGGAGACTGCCCCTGGATGCAATCCCTAGTAAAACACACACACACACACACACACACACACACACACACACACACACACACACACTGTTTAAAGTGGAATACCCAGAATTTTTTTTTTTTTTTTTTTCAGTACTGGGGATGGAACCCAGGGGCATTCCATCTCTGAGCTACACCTCCAGACCTGTTTTTTATTCTCTATCTTGAAACAGGGTCTCACTAAGTTGCGGAGGGCCCAAGTAGCTGAGGCTGGCTGCAAAGCTGTGATCCTCCTGTCTCCTGTCTTGGCCTCCCAAGTACTGGAATTATAAGTGTGCGCCACCGTGCTCTGTGGAATACAAAGTTTTGGGGTTTTTTTGGTGGCACTAGGGGTAGAACCCAGAGGCTTTCTTCCTCCGGGCTATACTCCCAGACCTCTTTTGGTCTCACTAAGCTGCTGAGGCTGGCTTCGAGTCTGCGCTGGGATTACAAGCGTGCCCACCCCGCCGGGTTTACTGTTGCTATTTTTAAGTTGAGACCACCTCTCTTCATTGCCCAGGCCAGCCTCAAATCTGCAGTCCTGCTGCTGCAGCCCCCCGGGGTGGCTGGGACGACAGGCCTGCGCCACGGCACCGGGCTCAAATGCATCTCAGGAGGCAAACGTCCAGCCGCCGTCCTCCGGGAGGCAGCGCGGCCCCCCGCCCGGGCCGGGCCGGAACGCGCGGCGGGACCCTCGTGCGGCGGGACCCTCGTGCGGCGGGACCCTCGCGCGCGGCGGAACCCTCGTGCGCGGCGGAACCCTCGCGCGGCGGGACCCTCGTGCGGCGGGACCCTCGCGCGCGGCGGAACCCTCGCGCGCGGCGGAACCCTCGTGCGGCGGAACCCTCGTGCGGCGGAACCCTCGTGCGGCGGAACCCTCGTGCGGCGGAACCCTCGTGCGGCGGAACCCTCGTGCGCGGCGGGACCCTCGCGCGGCGGAACCCTCGTGCGCGGCGGAACCCTCGCGCGGCGGGACCCTCGTGCGGCGGAACCCTCGCGCGCGGCGGGACCCTCGCGCGCGGCGGAACCCTCGCGCGCGGCGGAACCCTCGTGCGGCGGAACCCTCGTGCGCGGCGGGACCCTCGTGCGGCGGGACCCTCGCGCGCGGCGGAACCCTCGTGCGGCGGAACCCTCGTGCGCGGCGGGACCCTCGCGCGGCGGAACCCTCGTGCGCGGCGCGGCGCGGCGGGGACCGGCCGGGACGGACCGCCGCCGGAAGGGGCTGGCCGAGCGGGCGGCGGTGTCAGAGTGGACGGCCGGCTCGGAGCGGGGGTTGCGTTCGCTGCGGTCGCGGTGAGTGGCGGCCCCGGGCGGGAGGGCCGGCGCCGCGGGGCGCTGGCCCGGCAGGACGCGCTGCTGTGTCGGGAGGGAGCCTTTCCCGCCCCGGGCCTCAGTTTCCCCCAGTGAGGCGAAGGCGGCGGGACCAGCGACAGCTGGAGAGGCTGGCACGCCCGGGCGGGTTCGGCGATCAGAGCGTGTGGCCCCCTGACAGTAGTGCTTGGCCCTGACGCAAGCCCCAGTTAAACGAGAGAAACAGCCACTGTTGGGAAAACTGGAATGGTTTCCAAGTGATGAAGGGGTGCCACCCCCAGACCGAAATTTGTTTTAAAGCAGCTAAAGCCGGGCATGGTGGCGCGCGCTTGCAATCCTAGTACTTGGGAGGTGGAGACAGGAGGATCGCAGGTTCGCAGCCAGCCTGAGTAATATAGTGAGGCTCTCAGTAACTTAGCGAGACCCTGTTTCCAAATAAGCCATAAAACAGGTCTGGGCGTATAGCCCATAGGTAGAAGGCCCCTGGGTTCCATCCCCAGTAACACACACACACACACGCGCGCACACACACACACACACGCGCGCACACACACATCTAAAATGAGGATCAGCCGAAACTCACCCTGGCTTGTTGGCCCAAGTCTGTAACCCCGGTACTTGGGAGGCTGAGACAGGAGGATCAGGAGGCTCCAGGACAGCCTCAGCAATTTAAAGAGACCCTGTTTCAAAATAACAAAGGAGCTAGGGGTGTAGCTTAGAGATAGAATGGCCCCTGGGTTCAATCCCCAGTTAAAAAAAAAACAGATAAAACTCAATGACATCACTAGCTGAAAGATCCAAATTAGTCAAGAATTTAGGATACTTGATATACTGGGCAAAATGAGGCGAAGAAATCCTTTTAACTTGGTGGTACTGGGGGTGGAACCCAGAGACTTTCTACCTCCGGGCTAAACTCCCAGACTTTTTTTTTTAATATTTATTTTATTTGGAAACAGGGTCTCACTAAGTTGCTGAGAGCCTCACTAAGTAGCTGAGGCTGGCTTCAAACCTGCGCGATCCTCCTGTCTCAGCCTCCCAAGCGCGGGGATGACAAGCGTGCCCACCACGCCCGGCTAGAAATCCTTCTAACTTGAAAAATCAAGGCGACTGTTGTTTACTAGTATGTTCTCGCATCGTGGTATGTTACAGCGTTGCTCCGAAGGAATCCTAGGTTCAGTGTTAAAAGATCATCAAGAGCCGGTGGCAGCCAGGTGTGGTGGCTCCTTCCTGTCATGATGAATCACTTCTATAGAATTCCCGTGTGTGAGCTGGAAGGATGGCACAGTGACTTTCAGATCTGATAGACTAATTTTTTGCAGCAAGTCTTGCTTGAATTTCTACTCCGGCACAATAGTATAAGGCAAAAGCGGATTAAAGCTTACCTTATTTAAATGGCTAGTCTTCATTACAGTGCTTCTCTCACATTACTGAAACGAAGATGGCACTTTTCTGCAAAGTTAGAAAATGCCAGTGAATGTCTTCGATTTTTTTTAAAAGCTTTTTTCCTCCTTGAGGTGGGGGTCTGATTGTGTTGATCCCAGGCTCAAGTTATCCTCCCTCCCCAGCCTCTTGAGTTCCTAGGGGTCTGCACCACCACGCCCGGCTGTCTTATATTTTTTAAAGCTTGAAATATCTGTGTGGACAAATACAAATCTATAGAAAGATACGATGGTAGCTAGATATTGCTCTGCTGCGTGGGCACCAGTAATTACTGACAAACTGTAAATACTCCTTTGTTCATCACTTATAAAATAGAGAGGATTCTACTACTTTTTTTTTTTTTTCTTTTTAGATGGTACTGGGGATGGAACCCAGGGACACTCTATCTCTGAGCTACACCCCCCAGCCCTATTTTTATGTGGTACTGGGGGTGAAACCCAGGGGCTTTTCTACCTCCGGGCTATACTCCTAGACCTCTTTTATACTTTATTTGGAAACAGGGTCTCACTAAGTTGTTGAGAACCTCACTAAGTAGCCGAGGCTGGCTTTGAACCTGTGTGATCCTCCTGTCTCAGCCTCCCAACCACTGGGATTACGAGCCTGTGCTTCCACACTCCGCTATTTTTTTTTTTTTCCTTTTGAAACGGGGTCTCACTGA
This sequence comes from Muscardinus avellanarius, assembly GCF_963383645.1. Taxonomy (NCBI): domain Eukaryota; kingdom Metazoa; phylum Chordata; class Mammalia; order Rodentia; family Gliridae; genus Muscardinus; species Muscardinus avellanarius. The sequence continues at coordinate 1,510,156 of NC_137793.1, forward strand.
GTTGCAAAGGGCCTCACTAAATAGCTGAGGCTGTCTGTGAACCGGGATCCTTGTCTTAGCCTCCCAAATGCTGAGATTACAAGTGTGTGCACCATGCCCGTTTTCCCAGCCCTATTTTTTTTTTATTTTTTTTTTATTTTTTTTGCGGTTCTGGGGATGGAACCCAGGGGCATTTGACCTCTGAGCTACTCCTCCAACCCTATTTCTTATTCTTTATTGTGAAACAGGGTCTCACTAAGTTGCAGAGGGCCTCACTGAGTAGCTGAGGCTGTCTGCGAACTGTGATCCTCCGGTCTCAGCCTCCCGAATGCTGGGATTACGAGCATGCGCCACCACGCCCAGCTTTTCCCAGCCCTATTTTATTTTTTAGGGTCTCACTAAGTTGCAGAAGGCTTCACTAAGTTGCTGAGACTGGCTGTGAACCTGTGATCCTCCTGTCTCAGCCTCCGAAGTACTGGTATTACATGCATGCACCACCATGCCCGGCCCTTTTTATTTTTTATTTTTAGACAGGTTTTCACTAAATTGCTGAGGATGGCCTCAAACTTGCAATCCTCCTTCCTCAGCCCACCGAGTAACTAGTATTACAGGCATGAGTCACCAAGTCTGGCTCAATGGGACTTACTCTTTTTTTTTTACGGTACTGGGGATGGAACCCAGGGGCATTCTACCTCTTGAGCTACACACCCAGTCCTATTTTTTATTCTTTATTTTGAAACCCGGTTTCACTGAGTTGCAGAGGGCCTCACTAAGCAGCTGAGGCTGTCCGCGAACCGCGGTCCTCCTCTCTCAACCTCGCAAGTACTGGGATTACAAGTGTGCGCCACCACGCCCGGCTGGCTTACTCTTTTTCTGTGTATGTGGTTCTGAAGACTGAACCTTGGCATTCTACCTTGAAGCTACACCCCAGGCTACGGTGCCTAGCCAGAGCTGCATACCCTACCCTCCTTTAAAAAAATGATTTCAGTTGAGACAGGGCCTTTCCAGGTTGCTCGGCCTGGGGCAGCCCTCCTGCCTCGGCCAGGCCCGATTGATATTTCTAGCACCATTTGAACTCAGGGGCGATAGCTCAGTGGGAGAACACTTCTGGGCTCAGTCCCCAGCACCACAGTGAAGAAATGCAAATACTCTGTTCTTGAACAGATAGTTCATGCATTTCACTTGTTCTCTACCGTGTTCATCCCAGAGCTATCGATTCTGAGGATGTGAATCAATTCTACAATCACCCGCTTATGTCTCGTTTGCCTCTTGGACTGAGTACTACTGGGAGGAAATACAAGTGCTTGTATTTCTTCATCATATGTGCATTTAAAAACAACACATGGCTGCCTGAGTGTAGCTGACAGGCCTCGCCTGAGCTGCTGAGGCCCTGCTTGGCTCCCCGGCCCCAGGAAGAAAGCCGGCAACGGGGTGCACACCTGTAGTCCTAGCACTCGGCCGTTAACCTAGGGATTTTTTTTGTGTGTGTGGTACTAGGGGTGGAACTCAGGGGCTTTTCTACCTATATTCAGGCTATATTCCCAGACCTATTTTTATACTTTATTTGGAAACAGGATTTCACTAAGTTGCTGAGAGCCTCACTCAGTAGCTGAGGCTGGCTTCGAACCTGTGCGATCCTCCTGTCTCAGCCTCCCGAGCGCAGGGATAACAGGCGGGCGCCACCACGCCCAGCTTAGCCCAGGGGGTTTGGAGGCTGGGGCAGGAGCACTTCAAGTACAAAAGCTAGCCTGAGCAATTTATGGAGACTTCCACACCCCCATCTTAAAAAGTAAAAAGGGCTGGGGATATAGCTCAGTAATTGCGTGTCCCTGGGTTCAATCCCTAATACTGCCAAGAAAAAGTTCATGTCTAAACTGTTCTGCTTCGTTACTCATAAAAATGACTTGTAAATACAAAATATTCATAGTTTTTAAATTTTGCTTTTCTTTTATTATTTATTTGGTCTTGGGGATTGAACCCAGGGGCATTCCACCTTCAGCTACCCCCTGTGTGCCAGCCCGATTTTATTTCTTATTTGGAAACAAGGTCTCACTAGGTTGCGGAGAGCCTCTCTTAAATCACAGAGGCTGGCTCCGAAACTCCTGTGCTCGTCCTATCTCGGTCTCGCAAGCGTGCGCCACCATGCCTAGCCCTTTTGATTTTTTATAATAGCTTTATTGGGCTATGGTTGTCACACCATAAAGTTTACCCTTTCAAAGTATCCAATTCAGTGTGTGGGGAGCGACTGGAGATTGGACCCGGGGGCATTCTACCTCAAGTATACCCCAGCCCTTTTTTGTTTTATTTTGAAACAGGGCCTCACCGGGTTGATGAGAGTGTCACTACTTGCGGAGGCTGTCCTCCAGCCTGCGCTTTCCCTGTCTCAGCCTCCCAAGTACTGGGGTTCCAGGCGTGTGCCGCCATGCCAGGCTCACGTCAGTGTTTTTATACAGTACAGTGTTGTGCTACCGTCCCACTCCACAATTCTGGAATGTTTCCACGACCTCAAAAGAAAGCCAGTGTGGCTAGCGCTGGAGTGGCTGGTGCTGAGCGGAGGCTCCCAGGTGGGTGGGGTGAGGCTTTCCCAAGCTGTTTGCAAGCTGAGAGGCTGTTTCTCCACCTTCGCGCCGGCTCCACGCTACTCGAGTAGCTCGGGTTAACGCGCCGGGCCTTTCCCTGTTTGGTGTTCGTGCAATAAATAGACCTGCTGACGCACATGTGTTTCCTTGTTCCTGACCTTTGCATTTTGCTTGTCTTAGGAGTGTGCTCATGGGTTGTGTAACCTGTTCTCAGGGCTCAGGTGTCTGCTCCGGCTGGGAAACTTTGATACGTAGTTGGGGATTTTTAATTCTCTTTTTAACTTTTATTTCTTTTTAATGGCATTAAACACAACCGCTATAAGGGAAGAGGCATGATAAAGAGGGGCACTAAGCTTCATAATTGGTCCTGACAGAAACACAAGTACATCAGGGCCTGCATTAGATGCAAAACTATAGGTTATTTCAGGCTCCTTACTTACAAGTGAACTATTTTGACAGCAATTTTTTCTGCTTTTCAAGACCCATGTGGTGAGAACGCCATCATGGATAAAGAAAGCTAGGAAGGCAGTTAAATGCACATACCTTACTCAAATGTAAAGACACAGCAGGAATTCCACCCGAAATACTAGATGGAGAGGCCAACATCAAATATAAGAGATGTGTAGCTTTGAAAGATTTTAATTCGGTTTAAAAACAACAACAACAAGCAGTTAATTCCATTCATAACAACTCCTAGTGTTAAGGTTTCTAGAAATCACAACTTTTAAGTCCAGGTGTGGAAGTGCACGCCTGTAATTCCAGTACCTGGGAGGCTGAGACTAGAGGATGACCAGTTTGAGGCCAGATTCAGCAATTTAGTGAGGTCCTTAGCAACTTGGTTGAGACCCTGTTTCAAAATAAAGAGTAAAAAACAGGGCTGGGGTGTAATGCAGGTCGCAGGCTCCTGAGCTCCTCCCCAGCACCACACACACACACACACACACACACACACACACACACACACACGAAATCACAGCTTTCTAGAGTATAACTCCTCTAGTGGTGTGAAGTAGAGTCTGTGCCTTAGATTATTTCTCTTGGGACAGATGTTACTCAGCAGATGGTACCACTCAACCGCAAGCCCCTCTTCCTTCAGGCGCACGCTGCTCCCTCCTCGGAGCCGGCTCCAGGAGGACTTGGCCTCCGCGCCGCCCTGCACGTGGGCAGCCTGCCCTCGCGTCCAGGTCCCATGTCCTCGCCACACCCAGGCCTCAACTCGCTTGAACTTTCTTAGTACTGGAAATGGAGCCAGGGGCACCGCACCACCGAGCTACATCCCAGCGCTTTCTGTTACTTACTTTTAGTATTTAATTTTTTTTTTTTTTTTTTTGGTGGTACTGGGGTTCCTGGAAGCCCTTCTACCTCCGGGCTACACTCCCAGACCTATTTTTATTTGGAAACAGGGTCTCTTATGCCAGCCCGGCTGGCTTCGAACCTGCACGATCCTCCTGTCTCCACCTCCCAAGTGCGAGGATTACAAACGTGCCCACCACGCCTGGCAGTATTTAATTTTTTTACTGGTGCTGAGGGTTGAACCCAGGGACATTCTACGAATCCCTGAGCTACTTACACCTGCAGCCCTTTTATTTTTATTTATTTATTTATTTATTTATTTTATTTATTTATTTTTTGGTGGTACTGGGATTCCTGGAAGCCCTTCTACCTCCAGGCTACACTCCCAGGCCTATTTTATATTTTTTTATTTGAAAACAGGGTCTCCTAAGCCAGCAAGGCTGGCTCCGAACCAGCGCGATCCTCCTGTCTCTGCCTCCCAAGTGCGGGGATTACAAGCGTGCGCCACCACGCCCAGCTTATTTTTTATTTTGAAAGGGAGTGGGGTCTTGCTAAGTTGGTGAGGCTGGCCTCAAACCTGAGATCCTCCTGTCTCGACCTCCCAAGTCCTGGGATCCTAGGCACTTGCCACCATGCCTGGCATCGCCGGGGACACCGCTTCTGCCCCTGCAGTCGCCGCGTTCCTCGAGCAGATCGGCCCGGGGCCGCGCTGCTCACAGGTGGAGTTTGCTCTTCAGTTCCCACCCAGCCTCAGCGGTCTCCCCTGGGGGTGGGCGTCCTTGAACTCCACCCTCTGCACTGGAGCTGCCCTTTGTGTGTCTCTGCCATTGAGCCGGGGCAGTCTACCTCTGAGCTACATCTGAGCTGTGTTTTATTTTTTGTTTTGAAACTGGGCCTTGCTAGGTTGCTGGGAGTCTGACTACTTGCCGAGGCTGTCCTCAAACCTGCGATCCTCCTTCTCAGCCTCTCATACACTGGGATTACGAGCGTGCACCGCCTGCCTGGCTCAGGAGCTGTGCTGATGCTCTCTATGCCTATTGAGAGAGAGAGAGAGAGAGAGAGAGAGAGAGTGTGTGTGTGTGTGTGTGTGTGTGTGTGTGTGTGTGTGTGAGTGACTGGTCATGGAACCCAGGGGCATTCTGCCTCCGGGATCGTCCCCAACCCTGTGTTATTTTTTATTTGGAAAGGGTCTTGCTCCATTGCTGAGGGTCTCAGTAAGCTGCTGAGGCGGCCTCCAGCCTGTGATCCTCCCATCTCAGCCTCCCAAGAGCTGGGAGTACGGGGTACCACCCGGCCGCCACCCTTCAGCTCTCTAGAGTTAGGTTCTGGCCACGCCAGGCTTCCGCCCTCCTTCCTGGTGCTCAGGAGGAGAGGTGCCCTGTTGGCAGGCCTGTTCAGACTTTGCCCCTTCCTGTTGGTTAATTTTTTTCTTGTATCTTTTTTTTTTTTTTGGTACTGGGGATAGAACCCAGGGGCATTTGACCTCAGAGCTACACCCCCAGCCCTATTTTTTATTCTTTATTTTGAAACAAGGTCTCACTGAGTTGCAAAGGGCCTCACTAAGTAGCTGAGGCTGTCCGCGAACCGCGATCCTCCGGTCTCAGCCTCCCGAACACGCTGGCTGACAAGCCGGGACTACAAGCGTGCCCGCCACGCCCGGCGTTTTTCTGTATCTTTAGCCTCTCTTTCAGGAGTTTCTTCCCTTGGTCCCCACTTGCTGTGCCTGTGAGCGGCCTCCGTCCTCACTAGCAGCTGCCACTCCTTAGTCTTCTCCTCTCGATGTCTGTTCAAGGTCGTGCGGCCTAGGATCCTGGCTAGGTCCTGCCCTGCTTGGTGTGGCCGCAGGTGCTCCCTACCAGTGCTCCAGGGCAGGCGGCTCCTGCACCAGAGCGGGCCCTCCGGCAGGGTGTTCAGCGTCTCCGCCTCTCCTCCCGGTCTCGTCACTGTGTCTCCAGCTCCCCTAGCCTCCTGTTACCTGGCCCCACTTCCCCGCGTCGGACATCTCAAGCGGGCACTGGTTTCTCCCAGCACGCGGCTGCCGGGAGGCGGGAGGATCACAGAGATGGCGGGAAGACATCCTGACGTGGGCGGGGAGTGCGGCCAGGGGCTCAGGTGGCCAGGCACGGTCACTTGCAGTGAGTGGCAGGTGCCTGCTCCCCAGCGGAGACTGTGTGGGGAGCACTGTGTGTTGAGCTCGGTTGGGGCTCGGGTGCCAGGTGGAAGGCCTGGATGCTAGCCTGGCTTGAACCCAGGGACTCTGCTCCTGAGCTCGCCCCTCCCTGCCCGCCTGTCTCTGCCTGCCTGCCTTCCTTTTCTCTCTTTCCCTCCTTCTTTCGACAGGTTCTCACTAAGTTGCTCAGGCTGGCCTTGAACTTGTGAGCCTCCTGCCTCGGCCTCCTGAACGGCAGGAATTACAGTGTGCGCCACGGACCCAGATCAGATGCGGAGTCTGTCGTAACCACTCGGCCAGACACCGCTGGCTCTCACCCTTGCGTGGTGCTAAATGGCGCACGGGATGTGATGGTGGCTGAGGCTGTCCCCAGCAAGTGGGGAGCTGGGCCACCCCGCCTGCGGCACGTCAAGTCCGTAGCGCTGTGGTCGAGCCGCACTCAGGCAGCGGGCAGGGTAGGACAGACACGTTTTGAGGGTGAGATGGTGACTAGGAGCCAGCGAGGTGGCACGTGCCTGGACTCCCACTACTTGGAGGCTGAGGCAGGAGGATCCCAGGCCCTCCGCCAGCCTCCGCTGGTTAGTAAGGCCCTTCCCAACTCAGACCCTGCTTCAAAGCAAAGAATTCAAAAAGGGCTGGGCTTGTCACTTGGAGGTAGAATGCCCTGGGTGTAATATCTAGTTCCACAAAAAAAAAAAAAGAAAAGGCACTTAGAGCTGGAGGCGTAGCTCAGTGGTTGAGCACTGCCTGGCATGGGCAAGCCCTGCCTGGCATGGCAAGCATTGCCTGGCATGGGCAAGCCCTGGCTTTGACCATAGCAGTGCAAGGGAGAGACCGATTTCAACAAATTCAGACTCTTCTGGGGAATGTACTGGGGATTGAACTCAGGTGTGTTCTACCTCTGGGCTGTAGTGTCAGCCCTTTTTATTATTATTATTATTATTTTTTTTTTTTGCAGGTCTGGGGATAGAACCCAGTGGTATTCGACCTCCGACCTACACCCCCTGCCCTATTTTTTATTCTTTATTTTGAAACCGGGTCTCACTGAGTTGCAGAGGGCCTCACTAAGAAGCTGAGGCTGTCTGAACCGCGATCCTCCCGTCTCAGCCTCCCGAGTGCTGGGATGACCAGCGTGCCCACCACGCCCGGCTGCCTTTTTACTCTTTTATTCTGAGACAGTCTCACTGAGTTGCGGAGGCTCCCGGCTCTTTAGATTGAGACAGGGTCTTGCCCAGTGGCCCGGCTGGCCTTGGGTTTGCCGGCCTCCTGCCTCAGCCTCTGGGTAGCGGGCCTGCCTCCCACACCAGGCGCCGAGGCGGTCCTGACGCGGCGCCAAGCTCGCCAGCCCGCTCGGATGGGAGGAGATTGTCAGAAGCAGTGCGCGGCTCACACTTGGCCCGAGGCATGTCGGGAATAGCACAGGCCTTCACACTCTTTGGACTTAGCCCAAGTTTCAGGCCTGGGTTATTTTGTTTCTATCTAGAAAATGAACTTGACCAGAAGGTAGATTTTTATATATGTGATCTTTCTTCTCTTAAAAGGCTTTTCCTCAGCCGGGCGTGGTGGCACGTACTTGTACTTAATCCCAGCATTCGGGAGGCTGAGACAGGAGGATCGCGGTTCGCGGACAGCCTCAGCTACTTGGTGAGGCCCTCTGCAACTCCGTGTTTCAAAATAAAACTCAAAGGCCCTTTGCAATTCCTCAGTTTGAAAATAAAGAATAAGCCGGTGTGGTGGTGTACCCTTGTCATCCCAGCATTCGGGAGGCTGAGACAGGAGGATCGCGGTTCGCGGACGGCCTCAGCTACTTAGTGAGGCTCTCCACAACTTAGTGAGGCCTTGTTTTAAAAATAAAGAGTAGGCCGGGCATGGTGGCACACGCTTGTAATCCCCGCGCTCAGGAGGTAGAGACCGGAGGATCGCACATGTTCGAAGCCAGCCTCGCTGGTTTAAGAGACCCTATTTCCAAATTTAAAAAAATATAAAATAGGTCTGGGAGTGTAGCCCGGAGGCAGAAGGGTTTTCCAGGAACCCCAGTACCACCAATAGGTAAATAAATAAATAAAATTTAAAAAAAGTAGAGCTGAGGGTGTAGCTCAGAGGTAGAATGCCCCTGGGTTCCATCCCCAGTACTGCAAAAAAAAAAGGCTTTTCTCTATTACATGTATTAGGTTATCAACATACATGTTAAGTATATGCGGAATGAAACTATATTACATATAATTTATTTACTTATTTCTTTTGCAGTACTAGGGATTGAACCCAGGGGTATTCTACCTCTAAGTTCTACCTCCAGTCCTATTTTTTTTTTTTTTTTTTTTGTGGTACTGAGGGTGGAACCCAGAGGCTTTCTACCTCCGGGTTATTCTCCCAGACTTTTTTTTTTTTTTAATATTTTATTTAGAAACAGGGTCTCACTAAGTTGCTGAGAGCCTAAGTAGCTGAGGCCGGCTTCGAACCTGTGCGATCCTCCTGTCTCCCCCTCCCAAGTGTGGGGATTACAAGCGTGCGCCACCACGCCCGGCTCCTCCAGTCCTATTTTTTAATTTATTTTGAAACAGGGTCTCACTAAGTTGTGGAGGGCCTCATTAAGTACTTCCTGTTTTAGCCTCCCAAGAACTGAGCATAGAAGCATGTGCCACCATGCCTGGTTTATTATCTATAATTTAAGACTTTTTTGTGGGGCATTAGAGGTTCAACCCAAAGGCATTCCATCTCTGAGCTAGACTCCCAGCCCTATTGTATTACTTACGTATGTATGTATATATGTATGTATTGTACTAGGGATTGAACCCAGGGGAATTCTACCTCTGAATGATACCTCCAACCCTATTTTATATTTTACTGGCAACAGGATTTCACTAAGTTGCTAAGAGCCTTACTAACTTGATGAGGCTGGCTTCAAACCTGCAATCTTATATCAGCCTCCCAAGTATTGGGATTACAAGCGTGTACAACCATACCCAGCGTGTGTGTGTGTGTGTGTGTGTGTGTGTGTGTGTGTGTGTGTGTGTTACTGAGGATTAAACACAGAGGCATTCTACCTCTGAGCTACACCTCCAGCCCTATTTTATTTATTTAATTTTTTTTGTGGTACTGGGGATGGAACCCAGGGGCATTTTGCCTCTGAGCTACACCCTCAGCCCTGTTTTTCATTCTTTATTTTGAAACAGGGTCTCACTGAGTTGCAAAAGGCCTCACTAAGTAGCCAAGGCTGTCCGCAAACCACAATCCTCCTGTTTCAGCCTCCCACATGCTGGATTACAAGTGTGCCATCACGCCAGCTTCTTTTTTTTTTTAACAGGGTTTTGCTAAATTGCCGAGGATAGCCTGGAACCTGTGATCCTCCTGTGTCAGCCTCTCAAGTATTGGGATTATAGGTGTGTACCATTGTGCCTAGACAAAATACAATTTTATTTTGAGACAGGGCCTCACTCTATTGTCCAGGCTGTCCTTGAATTTGCTGTCTTCCCATCTCTGCCTCCCAAATTTCTGAGATTACAGGAAAATGCCACATGCCCAGCTTCAAGTGTGTTCTTAAGTAACCCTAGTGACCTGTATTTTATACATAAAGCTTCTCTGTGTTTAGGACAATTTATAGAAGAGTTACTGAGTCAGATGGTATCAACAAATACATTGCCAAGTCGGTTCTGAAAAGATTTGTACTTGCTGGGCATTGTGGCGCATGCTTGTAATCCCAGTAGTTGGGAGACTGGGAGGACAGGAGGGTCACAGGTTTAAGGCCAGCCTCAGCAGCTTAGCAGGGGCCTCAGTAACTCAGGCCCTATTTCAAAGTCCAAAAGGGTGGAGCGTAGCTCAGAGGTAGGACACCCTTGGGTCAATCCCCAGCGCCACACACGCAAAAGGATTTGTTCTAAAACAGAAGTGGCGGCGCCCTGTAAGCCAGCAGCCAGGAGGCTGGGCAGAGGAGTGCAGATGCAAGACCAGCCTTGGCAGTCCACCGAGACCCCTCAAAACAGGTCAAAGTGCTGCAGGTGCAGTTCAGCCATAGGCGCCCTGGCACCGAGCGCGGCCCCCCCTCCCCGCACAGAAGAGAACAAGATACCGCCAGCCGCCTTACACTGTGCCACTGCGCCGCGGCCAGGTCCTTTCTACTCTTACTATTGCCATTCTTTTTTCTTTCTTTTTTTTTTTGTGTGTGTGTGGGTCTGGAGATGGAACCCAGGAGCATTCGACCTCTGAGCTACACCCCCTGCCCTATTATTTATTCTTTATTTTGAAACAGGGTTTCATTAAGTCGCGGAGGGCCTCACTAAGTAGCTGAGGCTGTCCGTGAACCGCGATCCTCCAGGTCTCAGCCTCCCGAAGGCTGGATGACAATCGTGCGCCACCACGCCCGGCTTATATTTCTACTTTGATGGGCAAAAATTAGTCTCTACTTGATGTTTTACTGGCATTTGGCTTTTTATGCGTCAGTATATATCAAGTTATATCGGCCTGGATAACAGTATTGGACTGTGTACTTGTGGTACTAAGGACTGAACCACAGGGCATTCTGCCTCTTGAGCCAAACCCGGCCCTAATGTATTTCCTTATGTATTTCCTGTGCTGCTGAGGCTGTCCTTGAACCTGGGACCTGCCCTCCTCAGCCTCCCCAGTCCTCGGAGTCCAGGCACACCCGCCCGGTCAGGCACACCCGCCCGGTCGCAGGGTTGTTCACGCAGTGCTGGTGTCCGCGCTACGTGGGTGTGTACTGCTGAGCACTGAATGCAGACCTCTGTGTTCCAGGCCACGGGATTTGGATATGTCCTTCATATTTGACTGGATTTACAGCGGCCTCAGCAGTGTGCTGCAGCTTCTAGGTATGGCGGCCCTTCCTGTCTCTGGCTGTCCCGTTTAGTCCTGGCCACGTACGTGCGCTTCCTGTGGGAGCAGAGCCTCCTCATAAGGCCAGAAAGGACGCGACAGTCCTACTCAGTCGCTGGGGATGGAACCCGGGGCATTCGACCTCCGAGCTCCACCCCCCGCCCTATTTTGGATTCTTTATTTTGAAACCGGGTCTCACTGAGTCGCGGAGGGCCTCGCTAAGGAGCTGAGGCTGTGCGTGAACCGCGATCCTCCGGCCTCAGCCTCCCGAGTGCTGGGATGACAGGCGTGCCCACCGCGCCCGGCTGGTATTGTAGATATATTTAAGCAACACAAGTATTTTATTGACTGAAACCAAGTGTAGAATTTTAGTTACTTGAAGTCCCAAATCCTAAGTAGATTTAAAATAGCTCTTTTAAGACAAAAGTAAGTTTAGAGCCGTGAGCGCCCTGCGGTCAGGCTCAGGGTCTCCGAGGCCCCTGTGTCGCCCCACTGAGCCCGGCGCTCTCCTTGCAGGTCTGTATAAGAAGTCTGGCAAGCTGGTGTTCCTTGGCTTGGACAACGCGGGGAAGACGACCTTGCTGCACATGCTGAAAGACGACAGGCTCGGGCAGCACGTGCCCACGCTGCACCCCAGTGAGCGCCGCCCTCCGCGCCGGCCCAGGCGCTGCCCCAAGTCCTGTTTTGGGGGTTTGACCTGTGTCTAAAATAACATAGTAAATTATAGCCAGGCGTGGTGGCGCACGCTTGTGATCCCAGCATTCGGGAGGCTGAGACCGGAGGATCTGCACTGTGTCAGCCCTCAGCTGCTTAGTGAGGCCTCTGCGACTCAGACCCTGTTTCAAAATAAAGAACAAAAAACAGGGCTGGGGTACTTTGGAGGTAAAATATCCCTGGGTTTAATCTCCAGTACCACAAAAAAATTAAAAATAAAGCCGGGCGTGGTGGCGCATGCTTGTCATCCCCGTGCTTGGGAGGCGGAGACAGGAGGATCACGCAGGTTCAAAGCCAGCCGTGCGCTGGCTTAGGAGACCCTGTTTCCAAAATGAAAATGTAAAAATAGGTCTGGGAGTGTAGCCTCGAGGTAGAAGGGCTTCCAGGAACCCCAGTAGCACCAAAATAAATAAATAAATAAATAAATAAATAAATAAATAAATAAATTCTAGGCCAACATGCAGTAATTTTGCAAAACCTTGTTACAAAATAAAAACCAAAACAGGACTAAGGGTGTAGCTCAGAGACAGAATAGCTCTGTGTTCAGTTCCCAGGGCCAGTAAATAAATTGCTCTTTTCTTTTAGAAAAACCACCTGAAAAATAGTAGTAATTTGTAAATTAGTTAATACATACCATCCTAAATAGGAGGTTTTAGATACTGAATCCTGTTTCAGAAAATAACATTAAAGTGACAAAGTTATTTAGAAACAGAAACCTAACGTGTGTGCGTGTGTGTGCGCGCGCGCGCATGCGCGCACGCGCGCTGGAGATGAAACTCAGGGTTCTACCACTCCCAGACCCTTCCCTTTCTGTTTGTTTGTTTGTTTTTGGTGATACTGGGGGTGGAACCCAGAGGCTTTCTACCTCTGGGCTGCACTCCCAGACTTGTATTTTATTTGGAAACAGGGTCTCTTAAGGCAGCGCGCCTGGCTTCGAACCTGCACAATCCTCCTGTCTCCGCCTCCCAAGCGTGGGGATTATAAGTGCGCGCCACCACGCCCGGCAAATTTTCTATTTTTTATCGCACAAGAAATTAAACCCAGGCCATACCCCAGCCCCCTTTATTTTTTAATTTTGTTTTATTTATTTATTGGTACTAGGGGTTGAACCCAGGGGTTTTCTACCTCTGAACTATACCCCTAACCCTATTTTGGGAGGGGTACTTGGGATGCAACCCAGGGCCTTCTACCTCTGAGCGACACCCCCAGCCCTATTTTTTATTCTTGATTTTGAAACAGTCTCAATGAGTTGGAAAGAACGTCACTAAGTAGCTGAAGCTGTCCACAAACCATGATCCTCCAGGCTCAGCCTCCCGAATCCTGGGATCACAAGTGTGTGCCACCACGCCCGGCTTCCTAACCCTATTTTTTAAAGTTTTTTTTTATGTTATGAAACAGGGTCTCGCTAAGTTGCTGAGGCTGGCCATGAACCTGCGACCCTCCTGGTCTCAAACTCCCATGTACTGAGATTGTAGGTATGCACTGCCATGCCCATTTGTTTTATTTTTTTAAATTTGTACCAGGGTCTGGCTAAGTTGCTGCTAAATTCTATCCCTAGTGCCTCAAAAAGATAAGAATGAAAAGATTGGGCTGGGAGTGTAGCTCAGAGGTAGAGCGCCTCTGGGTTCGTGGAACTCTGCTCGGGTCGCAGTTGCTTCTGGGATGTGGGGATGAGCCGGGAAGGAGAAGAGGGACTTTCCCGGGGTGGTGGTTTGCATGTCAGTGAATACACTGGGGCACCCTGCCTGGTTACAGAGCACAGGGGGGCCGTGGCCGTTATGTTTTTATCATGGCTAGTGATTTTGAATACAGATTGCATTAAACATTTAACTCACTTGATATTCTACGTACCGACTTGTGTGCGCACGCACACCGTACTGGGGATGGAACCCAGGGGCATACTATCTCCGAGCTCTACCCCCAGCTCTATTTTTTATTCTTTATTTTGAAACAGGGTCTCACTGAGTTGCGGCAGGCCTCATGAAGTAGCTGAGGCTGGCCGTGAACCACAACCCTCCTGTCTCCGCCTCCAGCTCTTTATTGTGGCTTTTTGCTTGGGGTAATTCTCAGGGCGTAGCGCGAGTGGAGGAGGCCACACACAGCCCGCCGTCCCTGGGGCTGAGGACACAGCCAGGTGGGGCCGAGGTGGCCGGAATTGGCAGCGTGGTGCTGGAGAGGAGGGACTCCAGTGTGCGCATGCGTGCAGAGCATGCGTGCAGAGGGTGAAATCTAGCGGGCCAGTTGAGGAACTGAGTCCCAGGACCGAGGAGGTACAGGGTGCCGTTAGCCAGCTTCTGACTAGCGCGCACGCAGACCTGGCCACCACACGGGCCATTCCGTAGAGCACCCAGAGGGCCGGGCCTTAGTAAGGGCTAAATTGGCCCCATGGTAAAGGCTGTGCCGCATTCCCCTAGCAACTTAAAGAACGCTGTGCCAGAACAAAATTCAGAGGAATACACAGCCTCTGATGTGAAGAAGCAGGAGAGTGAGACCGTGACCAGGAGGAAAAGTGCAGGAGCAGCCAGAGCGGGAGGCCGGGCAGGGCCCGGAGAGGTGCAGACGCCCCACAGGGCTGAGCGCGCCTTAGTGCCCGCGCCGCAGGGCAGCGCAGGGGCAAGCATGGAGCCGGAGAGGACCGGGCAGGAAGGAAGAGGACACCGCCAGGACTCGGAGCAACCTGTCCTGAAGTCCAGGAGAGAGAGGGAGCAGGAGAAACGCTGCGGAGCGTGGCCACACTTTATAGAAGTCGTGCTGTGACCTTGTGCGTATGATCTGGGGGTAGAGCCCCCGGAGGCCTGGCGTGTGTCCCCGGCAGCAACGCAGCAGCAAAGATAGCCACGAGGACGAACAAAAAAGAGTAAGACGTGAAAAATTATTACATTGGAGCAGTCATTTGGATTCCTAATATTAAATAGATTAATATTTTCAGCAGGAAGACTAGAAAAGGAAAAATAAGTGGTATTTGTGGTCGGTCGTGAATGTCAGAGTTGACTAAGTTATTTGTGTTCTGAAGCCGGGCGTGGTGGCGCACGCTTGTCATCCCAGTGCTTGGGAGGCTGAGACCGGAGGATCGCGGTTCACGGACAGCCTCAGCTACTTAGTGAGGCCCTCTGTGACTCAATGAGACCCTGTTTCAAAATAAAGAATAAAAAATAGGGCAGGGGGTGTAGCTCAGAGGTAGAATGTCCCTGGGTTCCATCCCCAGGCCCGCAAAAAAAAAAAAAAAGTTATTTGTGTTCTGTTGTCTGAATTAGAGTATATCTGAGTACAATCAGGTGTTCTTTTACTAGTTCCGAAATGTTTGACCTGATCTTATTTGTAATTAAAGTAAGTCAAACATTAAATGCACACTCTAAATGGGCTTTTGATTTTTTTTTTTTTTTTTTTTTTTTTTTTTTGTGGTACTAGGGTTGGAACCCAGAGGCTTTCTACCTCCGGCTATACTCCCAGACCTATTTTATATTTTTATTTGGAAACAGGGTCTCACTAAGTTGCTGAGAGCCTCACTTAAGTAGCTGAGGCTGGCTTTGAACCTGCGCAATCCTCTTGTTTCAGCCTCCCAAGTGCGAGGATTACAAGCGTGCGCCACCGCGCCCGGCCAGGCTTTTGATTTTTATATCATAAAAATACTTCTTTGTTTAGCTTCAGAAGAACTGACCATTGCCGGCATGACTTTTACAACTTTTGATCTGGGTGGACATGTTCAAGGTAAGACACTTTCCTCTTACGGTCTAACTTATAAAAACAGCCATCGTGTCCCGGCGTATGGTCTCATTCTGTTCAAGCAAGGCTGGAGGAGAACTAAGTCTGGGGATTGTTACCCCAGACAGGACAAGCAGAGGGCGATCTCCATGGTGCTTGCTCCTTGGCTGAGTCGCCTCATCCTCGAGTACTGAGTGGCACTCGGCTCCTGTTCCCTCTCCATGGCCTACCAGTCACTGTCAGTCAGCGTGAACGTGTTGTTTAGTGGTACTAGGAATTGAACCTAGGGGCCTTCTGTCTCCAAGCTACCCTCCACCCCAGTTTTTTTCCCCAGTACTGGGGATAGAACCCAGGAGCATTTTACCTCCAATCTACACCCCAGCCCTATTTTTTTTTTTTTTTTTTTTTTTTTGTAGTACTGGAGATGGAACCCAGGGACATTCTACCTCCGAGCTACACCCCCCAGCCCTATTTTTTAATTTTTATTTTGAAACAGGGTTTCAAAAGAGCCTCATTAAGTAGTAACTGAGGTTGTCCACAAACTGTGATCCTCCTGTCTCAGCTTCCCAAATGCTAGGATTACAAGCATGTGCCACCATGCCTGGCTTTATTCTTTTATTATTACTTTTTTTATGGTGCTGGGGATGGAACCCAGAGGCTTTCTACCTTCAGGCTACACACCCAGACCTATTTTATATTTTATTTGGAAACAGGGTCTCACGAAGTTGCTCAGAGCCTCACTAAGTAGCTGCGGCTGTCTTCGAACCTATGCAATCCTCCTGTCTCACCCTTCCAAGCACAGGGATTACAAGCGTGCGCTACCACGCCCAGTGTGGTGATAGAACCCAGGGGTATTCGACCTCCAAGCTACACCCCCTGCCCTATTTTTTTTTTATTCTTTATTTTGAAACTGGGTCTCACTGAGTTGCGAAGGGCCTCACTAAGTAGCTGAGTCTGTCTGCGAACAGCGATCCTCTGGTCTCAGCCTCCTGAATGCTGGGATTACAAGCGTGCGCCACCACGCCCGGCTCATTTATTTTTATTTCTATGTATTTATTTATTTTTGTGTGTGTGGTACTGGGGTTGGAACCCAGGGGCATTCTACCTCCCAAGCTACACCCCCAGCCCTATTTTTTTTAATTATCTTTTTTTTTTTGAAGTACTGAGCATGGAACCCAGGGGCATTCTACCTCTGAGCTGTATCCCCAGCCCTATTTTTTATTTCTCTATTTTGAAACCAGGTCTCATTGAGTTGCAAAGGGCCTCACTAAGTAGTTGAGGCTGTCCACAACCCGCCATCCTCCTGTCTCAGCCTCCCAAATGCTGGGATTACAAGTATGTGCCATCATGCCCTGCTTATTTTTTATTTTGAAACAGGGTCTCACTGAGTTGCAAAGGGCTTCACTAAGTAGCTGAAGCTGTCTGGTCACTTGTGACTAGTACAAGTTTATAGTTGTTTGACATATATATATATATATATATATATATATATATATATATATATATGTATGTATGTATATATATTAACTTCTGGGATATGGAGGTTAGCAAGATTTAGAATTTAATGTTTGTTTGAGACCGAGATAGATTATAAAAATCAGCCGGGCGTGGTGGCGCACGCTTGTCATCCCCACACTTGGGAGGCAGAGACAGGAGGACCGCGCAGGTTCGAAGCCAGCCGTGCGCGCGCTGGCTTAGGAGACCCTGTTTCCAAATAAAAATGTAAAAATAGGTCTGGGAGTGTAGCCCGGAGGTAGAAGGGCTTCCAGGAACTCCAGTACCACAAAAAAATAAAAAATAAAAATAAATCACAGAAGAATGTTATTTTCCCCTGGGTTACCCACAAATGTTTTCTACTTATAAAAAAGACTATCATGGGGGAAATTGCCTTTAAAGTTTCATAGATTTTAGTTAATTAACATTTGAGCTTGTCTTATGTTCTGAGTAAAGCAGTTTGTTTTTATTGATTGACCAATACCCTCTTTCAGTGACTTCAGATCTGCCACTGGCAGAGTCCTGGTGGAATGGAGATGTCATTATTATTATTATTTTTTTTTTGTGTGTGTGTGTGTGTGTGGGTCTGGGGGTGGAACCCAGGGGCATTTGACCTCCGAGCTACACCCCCTGCCCTATTTTTTATTCTTTATTTTGAAACCAGGTTCCACTGAGTTGCGGAGGGCCTCACTAAGTAGCTGAGGCTGTCCCCGAACCGCGATCCTCTGGTCTCAGCCTCCCGAATGCTGGGATTACAAGCGTGCGCCACCACGCCCGGCTTTATTATTATTATTAATCATTATCATTATTATTATTTATTTTTGCAGGACTGGACCCAAGGGCATTCTGCCTCTGAGCTCTACCCTCAGCCCTATTTTTTATTCTTTATTTTTGAAACAACATCTCACTGAGTTGCAAAGGGCCTCACTTAGTAGCTGAGCCTCGCCGCAAACTTGCGATCCTCCTGTCTCTGCCTTCCAAATGCTGGGATTACAAGCATGCGTCACCACATCTGGTTTTAGATGTCAGAAAATTAATACTGTGTGTACATGTATACACACATACATATATGCATACACACATGAACTTACATATGTGTGTGTATATATATATATATATATATATATATATAAAATTTTTTGCTGCTTTTTTTTGGGGTTTTTTTTGGTGGTGCTGGGGATTGAACCTAGGAGTATTCTGCTTCTGAGCTACACCTCCACCCGTTTTTTATTTTTATTTTTTATCTTGAAACAAGGTCTCTCTAGGTTGATGAGAATCTCACTACTTGCTAAGGCTGTCCTTGAATCTGTGATCCTCCACCTCAGCCTCCCAAGTATTGGGATACAAGTGTGTGTCAGCACACCCAGCTGTATTTTAGGTTTAATTAGTAGCAAATCTCCAAAAACATACATCATTGTCCACTTGTAGAAAATATTAATTCTGTTGGTCACCTGGGAAAGTTGGGGAAGAGTAAAAGTATTTGAACTGCCCACAGTCAAGGGAAGCCTGGACTTTCTTGTTGTTCTGGAAGGATGCTGGCACCGCCGGGCTCAGGCTCGCTGGAGTGCTGGCGAGGCAGCAGCGCTCAGGGGTGGTGGCTCTTGGTCCGTTGTTGGCTCTTCAAGCCATCGGCTCGGAGTGACCAGCACAGAATGCTAACTCCTGGTTCTTTTTGTTAGCCCGAAGGGTGTGGAAAAACTACCTTCCTGCTATCAACGGCATCGTGTTTCTGGTGGACTGCGCAGACCACGAAAGGCTCTTAGAATCCAAAGAAGAGCTTGACGTGAGTTTCGCAGCTGACTGTGCGGTGTCAGCCGCTCTGGTGTGCAGGCTCAGGCTGGAGGCGGCCGCGCCCGGCCAACACCGCTCCTGGGCCGGCTGGCCTGCCGCCTGCCGCCTTCCTGGACGGGGCTGGGCTTGACTCTTTAGGAGTTGGCCCGAGCCCCGAAAGAGCATCCGTGCCACCCGGTCGCCACTTGAGACACAGCGGGCGCCTGCCCCTCCGCTCTTCTCCTCTCTGGGTCGGGTGCTCACACAGCTTGGGAGCAGCAGGCAAGGCCAGAACTAACTAGGTCTGGGGCCTCCGAGCTGACGGGCCGGATCTGACGGAAGCCTGCCGGCTCTGCGGCCGGGCTCCTGACCTTGCTTGTACAGCGCGGCCCTCCAGGAGGCTGGTCAGCCCGGCCTGCGCTCTCCTGGCCCGACGGCCCGCCGCGGCCGGCCCGCCCCTCCATCCCGCGGAAGCCCTGTGCTCCCAGGTCTGCCTGTCAGCGGGGCAGAGGACGGCCGTGGGCGGCTCACGGCAGCCGCCTGTGTTCTCTGCAGTCACTGCTGACAGACGAGACCATCGCCAATGTGCCCATCCTGATCCTCGGGAATAAGATCGACAGGCCCGAGGCCATCAGTGAAGAGAGGCTGCGGGAGGCGTTTGCTTTATACGGCCAGACCACGGGGAAGGTAGGAAGAGTGCGCGGCCACTTCTGCGTGTAAGTCTTTGAGTGACCGTGTCCAGCTACACAAACGCATCGTGTGTGTGTGTGTGTGTGTGTGTGTGTGTGTGTGTGTGTGTGTGTGTGTGACCGGGGGTGGAACCCAGGGGCCCCCAGCCCTGTTTTTAATTCTTTATTTGGACCAGGGCTGCTGGGAGGCAGGCAGGGGGGAAGGGTCCAGGGACAGGGCTGCCCTTTAGAACACAGCCCAGTGACCCACCCACCCGACTGGGCCCCACCCCCAGAAGTTCTGCCAGCTACCAGCCCCTCCAGCTCCGGGGCCTCCCACCCGAGCGCCTGCCTGCGGGGTTCCAGATCCCAATCCTAAGTGGCCGCGGGGAGTGCGGCTGGTTTGAAGGCTCCAGCTCGCGGCGCTCCTCTCTTCCAGGGCAGCGTGTCTCTGAAGGAGCTGAATGCCAGACCTCTAGAGGTCTTCATGTGCAGCGTGCTCAAAAGACAGGGGTACGGGGAAGGCTTCCGCTGGATGGCGCAGTACATCGACTGACGCCGCGCGGCGCTCCAGGCTTGTGCAGAGCCACCGCTCCACTGCGAGCCTGAATTCAATAGACTTATGCTGGTTTTAAGATAGTTGTTTTTAGATGATTAATATATCAGATTAGTGTGAGTGGAATGGGAAACTGATCCAGATAAGTTCGACTGCCCCGGCACTGGCTTTCTAACTCCGGGAGCAGGTTTACAGTCTGGCCTGACGTCCGGCACCGTGTCTTAGAGCACCTTGGCAGCATTACATTGGAAGCACTTTCTAACAATGTGAATCTACAACTATAAACCGTATTTAAGAGCTCATCATGTTAAATTTTTATGTACTTTTTGGAACTAGTTTTTAAATTTTAGATTAAATGTCCACCTCTCTTAAATGTACAGTTAATTATTAGCTTATCAAGGATTGCATGATGCCTTACAGTTTTCAAAACTACTTTTTCTTATGCAAACGTCGTGCAGTAAAGCAGACTAATGTTTGGCGTCCTTGCTGGGTGAGTGTCTCATTTGACTGTGTCTTACCTAGCTCGTGTGCTCTGAATTCTGAGTACCTACCTAATGTTACGTATGTGAGGGGTGTCGGGAAAGGAGGTCCCTTTGGAGTATTTAGAACAGCGGTTAATACCCTTTCGTGCTCTCGCGTTTACCACGCAGTGTGGGAGCTGGTAGCGCCATCGCGGCGTCCTCCAAGCCATGGACGCTTCCATCAGCACGGCCACGCACGGGGCCTGCGCCCCAGGCCCTCGGCACCTGCGGCGCGGTGCGGAGCCCAGCGGTCCACTGCGGAAGCGCCCGGTCTTATTGGCGCCCAGCCGGGGACCTGTGCCTCGCCAGCGGCTGCCGGTGGCCCTCCGTGGGCCTCGCAGCGTCCTCAGCGCACTCCCGGGCGGGCGCAGGCAGTGGCGTGGAGAGCTGTGCGTCCGAGGCAAGGGAGGTCGCTCTGCACGGCTCCACCATCCTGCCGCTCTGCTGGCTCCTTGCCATATTTCAGAGCCCAGTGGGACGAAAGTGGACGCGCGTCTAAGTTTCCATTTCTCAGCTGCTCCCAGCTCTTACCCCTCCGCACAGAGGCTTTTGTTTGAGGCTGAGGGAGGCGTGAGGCTCGCTCTGACAGGGTCTGCGCCGCAGTTAGACTTGCTAGCGCTGCTTAGCCGTGTTTTTAAGCATTATAATTTCCTAAGAGAGCTCTTCTTGTCTGAGACTCCCACTGTGAGTAACACGAGTGGCAAGTGTCAAAACTGTATTGCTAATTGTCAGGCTTCAGGCCTCCCTCTCACCGAGCAAGCTGCTCGAGGACGCCGCCAGGCCACGGAGCGCCCGTCCACGTGCGGGCCGGCGCTCCCCTCGCGCTGCCCAGGCAGAGCTGGCGCGGTCCCCTCGCCATCGACAGCGACCCTGAAGCACATGCCGCCTGAGGAGGTGCTGGAGGCTGGCGGAGCCGCCGCCCTTGCACTTGCTGGTAGTGAGCGGCCTTCGGCACCACCTCGGGCCAGGGGCATGGGAGCCGCTCTCCGCCCTCGGCGGCCTGCTGCCTCGGGCGTCCTGCCCACAAGCCCAGCCTCCGCGGCTTCTGTGCCCAATGCCCTCAGGCGGGCCTTTCCTCAGGCCTCCAGAGGAGCCCATAGGACACGACGTACTGTCTCCTGAGCTGGAATAAAGGAAGAGGCCTGCTGGGCTCGCAACAGGAGCAAGGCGTGCGGTGGAACCATCACTCCACCTCAGGCACGGGATCCAAGTCCCAGCCCACTGGCGGGCGTTTCCCAGTGGGCAGCACCTCAGGCCTGAGTGGCTAGAAGTGACCGTGCGCTGGCAGCAGCCGGCTTCCCGTCCTGCGCCTGGGCAGAGCGCCTGCGGGGACCTGTCCAGCTGGGAGAGCCCCAGCTCCGCTCCAGAGCAGGCGGCAAGGCGGCTGTGCACGGGGCGTGTGCCCTGCAGAGTGTTGCCCTGGACACGGGCCGTGGATCCACTCTGCCCACCACTGTAAAACATTAACGTGAGCTGGGCGTGGTGGCGCACGCTTGTAATCCCAGTACTTGGGAGGCTGAGACAGGAGGCTCCGGTTCGAGGCCAGCCTCAGCTACTTAGTGAAGCCCTCCACAACCTTGTGAGACCTTGTTTCCAAATAAAGAATAAAAAATCGGGCTGGAGTTGTAGCTCAGAAGTAAAATGCCCCTGGATTTCATCCCTAGCACCACCACCACCACCACCACCACTACCACACACACACACACACACACACACACACACACTTACTTTTAGTTATTTCAGGGGATTTATATTTTCTGAAACCCTGTACTTGGTATGTGTGGTTGGTTCTCTACTCTCAGGCTACGTTCCCAGCCTCACGAGGATTTATTGCCAAGTAAAATTTGACCAAAGCTCACTGAGAATACTAGATATTCTTCTAAAATCCCTGCTTATCTTGTGGAGAATGTGTTGTTTGGTCATTCTAGACATAGGTGAAAAGTTGGCGATGCTTCAAGAAATCATAGAGCATGAATAGAATAAAGATTGGCAAATATGAATTCTTTAATGCAATTAATGGAGAATAAAAGGAGTTTGTGTCAGTATCAGGAACTAGAAGCCGGGCGCGTCGGTGCGCGCTTGTAATCTCAGTACTTGGGAGGCTGAGATGGGACAGTCGGAGGTTGGAAGTCAGCCTCAGCAGCTTAGTGAGGCTCTCAGCAACACACTGAGACCCTGTTTCAAAAAATAAGACTAGCCGGGCGTGGTGGCCGCACTTGTCATCCCCGCGCTTGGGAGGCGGAGCCGGCCGCGCTGGCTTAAGAGACCCTGTTTCCAAATAAAAAAGTATAAAATAGGTCTGGGAGTGTAGCCTGGAGGTAGAAGGCCCCTGGGTTCCATCCCCAGGACCACAAAAACAACAAAACTAGAGGTTTTGCCATAAGTGGAATTGAGACGTGCGCTTCACTGGGACCAAGTTACCAAAACTGCGTAACAGCACATCTCATTCCATTCTTCTCTTGGGAATTCAAGTTAGCGCTTCTGAACAACAAAAGAGAACAAGCTCCTGGCTCCGTGTGACGTGGTCGGGGTTCCGTTACGACCACGCTTCCAGCCCGTAACCACGCCCGCACACGTCCCACTCCGCACCCGGCCTCAAGAGATCCCAGTGCGAGGGGTCTGCAGCCCGCGGAGGGTGCAGGTCTGACACTATGGACTGGCCCTCATCATGTGGAACCGTAAGTAGCGAGGATGTCCAGTGCCAGGGGTTGGCTGCAGCGACTTTGACCACACTTCAAAATACAATCTAAACTGGGCTAATCCCAGTACTTGGGAGGCTGAGACAAGGATCGCGGTCCGCGGACAGCCACAGCTACTTAGTGAGGCCCTCTGCAACTTAGTGAGACCCTGTTTCAAAATACAGAATAAAGCCGGGCGTGGTGGCCCACACTTGTAATCCCAGCATTCAAGAGGGCTTGGAATGTGGATATTTAGTTTTGAGTCATTATGGAAAAGAGGAACCCAAGGGCCTGGGGGTGTGGCTTGGGGACAGAGGGCATGCCCGGCATGGGTGAGGCCCGCTTCACCCCAGTATCCAGACAGACAGACAGACAGACAGACTGAAGAGTTTTCTTGCTTTATTTTATTTTAGGGACTGCTTTCTTGAGCTAGAGTTTCTTTGCAAGTCAGTGGAATCCGTCTTACAGTTTCAGGAATAGTGACATCTCAGAAGCCTAAGAGGACGGAGGTATCACCCAGCAACAAGCATTCGTGGCCCCTCGCCCTGGGGTTTCTGCTTGTGCTCTGAGACGGGGTGTCGCTATGTTGCCCAGGCTGGGATCCAGGGATCCCCACCTGTGCCTCCAGAGGAGATGGCTCGCAGGCGCCCACCATGGGCACAAGCTACTCAGAGAGCCCGGTTTCTACTTGGGCCAGGCTCAGAAGCCTCAGGCCTCTGCGGCCTTTGGCAGTCTGGAAGCTACGGAGCGGCTCTTGGGCCTGCCAGGCCTCGGTCCGGCTGTCCCCTTGGATGAGCTGTGCTTGGACCTTCCCAATTCGCCAGTGACTGGGCAGCCTCTGGGCACCCCATTCCTTGTGGCGTCCTGGGGCTGGGCAGACCGGGCAGCAGGGCCCTACTCAGCTCCTTTCTGTCTCACACACAGAACCTTACATAGGGAAAACGCTCCTTACCCTAGGCACTGCTCGAGTGGGTGCTGGGTGCTGGGTTCAGCCTGGTGCTTGGCCTCTTCTGTCTGCCTCCCCTGGGCAGGCCCTGGGAAGGCATTTTCTGAACACCTGCCTGCCATGTGGGGCCCCACAGCATAAGGAGAAGTGGGCAGGGATCTGCCAGGGCACTGTACGGCAAAAGGAGAAGGTTCTCAAACACTGTGGAAGCTTCTAGAAAAGGCACCAGAGCGGAGTCTTGAAGAATACAAACTGCTCACGGGGAGGAGGGAGAGGACATCCCAGGCAGAGGGACCAGCAAGACACAGGCGTGGGGGCAGGAGAGGTCACACCGATGTGCGGGCTGGCGGGGCTCAGTGCCTGAGATGTACCGAGTTGAGAACATTGGCAGGAGGCAAGTCGGGCGTGGTGGCGCACACCTGTAATCCCAGTACTTGGGAGGCTGAGACTGGAGGATCTCAGGTGCGAGGCTAGCCTCAGCGACTTAGAGATACCTTCAGCTTCTTGGCAAGATCCTGTTTCAAAACCCAAACCAAATAGGCTAGGGGTGTAGTTGAAGGTAGAATGCCTTTGGGTTCAATCCCCAGTACCAAAAGAAAAAAGGAAACACCAGAAGTAGCCAGGAGTGGAGGGTAAGACCAGAGCGCTTGCGGCCTAAGCTACGGCGGAGGCCGGGGTCAGGACCCATCCCCGTCTCCAACCTGTCTTTCACTTGGCATGGCAAGTTCTTTCTCCACATTGTTACATCCTGGTCCAACAAATACTTTGTGCACCCTGACTCCCACGTTTTCTAAGACGAGACAGGCGGGTGGCCGCCGGGACGGCCAGCTCGGGCCGGCCCACGGCCTGGCCGTGAAGCCCGCGCACAGCCACGCGCGGGGATGGCCACGGCGAAGATTCTGGAGTGAAGTCAAACTGAAACGCACGTGGGTCCGTCCATGCGGCGAAGGTGTGCTGGGCGTGGCGTGCCCTTGGGAAACCGGGTGGCAGCGGACGCAGCTGTCGGGGCGCAGGCTGGCGGCCGCCCGGGGAACCGGCTGGACGTGATCTGAGCCCGTGGCGGCCGAGTTTAAGGACGCGCTGCAACTCAGCTGTCCGGCTGTGGCTCGCGCGGCGAAGGACCGGCCTGGGATTCGCATGGCGACTCCTGGGGCAGGGAGGCTCAGGACGGTGAGGACAGAGCTGTCGGAGGCCCTCTCCCCGCCGAGGCTCTGCACATGAGGCCTTGCACGAGCCCCTCCCCTCCCTTTCTTTTTCCTCTTGTTTTTGTTTTAATCAGGACTGACCCCGGGGCGTTCTACCTCCGAGCTACACCCCCAGCCTTACTTTCTTCCTTTTTATTTTTTTGTGGTACTGGGGTTCCTGGAAATCCTTCTATTTCAGGCTACACTCCCAGACCTATTTTTATGCTTTTTATATTTGGAAACAAGGGTCTCTTAAGCCAGCGTGGCTGGCTTTGAACCTCTGTGATCCTCCTGTCTCCGCCTCCCAAGTGCGGCCCAGCTAGCCTTATTTTTTATTCTTTATTTTGAAACAGGGTCTCACTAAGTAGCAGAAGGCCTCCCTAAGTTGTTGAGGCTGTCCTCCAGCCTACGATCCTCCTGTCTCAGCCTCCCAGGTGCTGGGGATTACTGGTGTCCTCCACCACGACCAGCTCCATACCCTTTCTTGACTAGACGGAAGTGGCCCAAGGGGCAAGAGGTCTCCCGAAGGCTCACCTCTCCAATTCCTGGCGCCTGTGTGAGGCACGCTGCACCCCCAGCACTGGCCCCCCCGTGCCCGCTGGGCTGGACGTGGTAGAGGCCAGGCCCTCCCTTCAGCCCTCTTTGCCGAGCCTCCCAGGACTCTGCTCTAAGAAGCAGTCTCACCCAGCCCACCGAGCCTGGCCCGGGCCGCAGCCTGGAGGAGCCCTTGGCGCTGCGCGAAGGCCGCTTTGGCCGAGCCGGCCCCCGCGCTCCTGGAGGCCCTTTGCTCTCCTTCCAGGCCTCAGGTTGACCGCGGCATCCGATCTCCAGTGATGGAACGCTGCTTCTTCCAGAAAGGGAGGGGGGTGAGGGTGTCCATCTACAGGTGCGGGGTGACCACGCCGCGGGGAGGGTGCCGGCAGCTGGAGTTTGTGGACCTAGGCAGCTGGCTGAACAGCCCTGACCTCAGACCGCCATGGCTCGTCCAGGTTGAACTCAGGGAAGCCTGCGAGTGCTCGTAAACAACCGGGCTGACCGTTCAGATGCCAGGAACAAAGCCTCTGGCCACCCTGCCTGGTCAGCGTGTCCGCCCTCCCCATGCCGCGGTGGCTCGGCAAGCCTCCCAGTCACCCCGCGTGGTGGGCCGGGCAGGGCTCTCGCCCCATTTTACAAACCAGGAAACAAGCCCACAAAGAACCAGGTCCCCGTTCCCCATGAATCCCGCCCCACCTCCTCCTCCACGCTGCGCTCCGGCTGAACTCTCTGAGCCAGGGCCAGGTGCCGCTGGGCGTCAGCTGGGGGAGTGGGGCAGAGTGGGGGGCCCAGCCACGGACGCGAAGCTCTGCACCCACCTGGGGTGGGAGGAGGGATGGGTGCACAGCGCAGCCCCAGACCTTCCAGAGGCTGCAGGCCGCCGCCCGAGCCTGGCAGGCCCCGTGGGCCTGGCCAGCACCACCCGCCGCCCCGCGCCTGGCTCTCCTCGCCGGCTTCCTTTCTCTCCCCTCTCCCTCCCTCCCTCCCTCTCTTGCTTTCTCTTTTTGTAGCGCTGAATTGAACTCAGCAGCATTTTACTTTTGAGCTACACCCCCAGCCCTATTTTATTATTAATGAATTAATTAACTTAGTGGTACTGGGGATTAAACCCAGGAGCATTCTACTTCTGAGATACACCCTTATCCCTAGACTTCTTTTTTTCTTCAGTACTGGGGATGGAACCCAGGGGCTTCTACCTCCAAGCTACACCCCCCACCCTATTTTTTATTCTTTATTTTGAAACAGGTCTCACTGAGTTGCAGAGGCCTCACTAAGTAGCTGAGACCGTGAACCGCGATCCTCCGGCCTCAGCCTCCCGAATGCTGGGATGACAAGCGTGCCCACCACGCCCGGCTCCCTTCTTTTCTTTTCATTGTGTGTGTGTGTGTGTGTGTGTGTGTGTGTGTGTGTTGTACTCTGGATCACACTGTTGTGAGCACACAAAATATATGTCAAAAATGTTCTGAGTATATGAAATAATCAGGATATAGGTATAGCGTAGGGACAGTGGACTGGCCGGATATGCAAAGAAGATGGGGCAGAAGAAGGATGCAACCGACAGGCCACGATGATGAATGGACATGCTCCCCGGCGCGCATCCGCAGGCCGAGGCGACTGGAAGACAAGGTAAGGACGAAGTAACAGACACACACCCCGACATACGTCCATAGGATGACACAGCTGAGAAAGCAAGATGGCGGTCGAGCAATGAGCCGACACAACTAGTGACATCAGATTAGGGGATATAAGACCTAGCAAAGGGCTAGATCGGCGGCTCCAGCCAACCGTGGAAGAGGCTGGAAGTTAGCCCGGCCAGAAGAAACATCCCTCTGGCAGCTGCCGGACGATTCCTCTAAATGACAGCCGGGCTCGTCCCCGTCTGACTCCCCGGACACGGAGCATCTGCACCGCGGCCATCGACGACGGCTGTGACAGCCATCCTGAGCCCAGGTTGCCCGCGGAGACCCGTCTGCCTCAGGCAACCAAATGCTATCTGGCCAGTGGCTTAGTTAGAGAAGATGGGCGTGTTATGAGCACTGTCAAATAAACCGAGTATTCGTGAGAGACATTGAGTGTGACCCGCCATTCTCGCCACCGTGTCAGTGAGACTCCTAACACACACCCAGGGCCTCACACCTGTTAGGCAAGTGCTCTGCCCGAGCTCTGCCCCAAGCTACGTGCCCAAGCCCAGGCCCGCCAGGTCAGCCTGTGACTCCACCCAGCGCGAAGCCGATGTGCCAGCAGCCCTCACTCGCGGCGCCCGTCACATGGTGGCATCCATGTTCTGATGCCAAGGCCCCGGCCGGTGGATGAGCCCCGCCTCTCCCTCTGCCCCAGTCTCATCTGGAGGCTCCCGCAGCCCGGCTGGCCTCAGTTGCAGGCCCTGAAAAGCGCTCACCTGGGCAGGGCCTGGCAGTGGGCCTGTCATCCCAGGGCTTGGGAGGCTGAGACAAGAGACTCGCAGGATCCAGGCCAGCCTCCGCTCTTTAGTGAGGGCCTGTCTCAAAATTAAAAGGGCTGGGTGTAGCTCAGAGGTAGAGCGTTTGCACGCCATGCATGAAGTCCTGAGTTTGATTCTTAAAAAACTTTTTGTGTGTTTTAAAAATTGAACCTAAGGGCATTCTATCTCTGAGTTATACCCTCAGGCCTTTTTCTTTCTTTCTTTTTTTCTTTTCCCTTTGGTACTGGAGATTAAACCCAGAGGCATTCTACTTCTGAACTACACCCCCAGCCCTATTTTTATTCTTTATTTTGAAACAGGATCTCACTAAGTAGCTGAGGCTAGTTGTGAACCTGCAAGCCTCCTATTTCAGCCTCCCAAGTACTGGGATTATAAGCGTGCATCCCCACGCCCAGCTTGATTTTTTTTCCCCTGGTACTGGGGATGGAACACAGGGGCTTTTCTACCTCCGGGCTACACTCCAAGGCCTATTTTATATTTTTATTTGGAAACAGGGTCTCACTAAGTTGCTGAGAGCCACACTAAGTAGCTGAGGCTGGCTTCGAACTTGCGCGATCCTCCTGTCTCAGCCTCCCAAGCGCGGGGATTACAAGCGTGCGCCACCACGCCCAGCCTACCACACCTGGCATTGAAAACAAACTTAAATAAATAATTTACTCAACAATTTCCAAGGTACAGTACAATAAAGTCAACCACATGTACATGGTTGGAGGTTCCCAGAACCACCCCGCATCCTACCACTTCCCAAGGAACAAGGCCCCTTGGCCTCCTCCTCCTCCAGCTCCCGGAAATCGCTGTTCACCTTCGGTCCCGAGGATGCCGACTACCGTAAGTACCACATAGGAGCGAGGCCCGACCGCGCGCCCCATCCCGGTAACTCAGGACAGAGTGGGGGAAGTTTGATATTGAAGGTAGCTGGGCAGCAGACTAAGAGCTGTTTCAAAAGGCCAATAAGTACGCCATTTATCAGAACACTTGAAATAAATTCTAAGGAGAAAAGTAACGCGAGAGCTCACGTTGTCAGGGTTCGGCAGGGGCGGCTGGCTCCACTGCTTGGACCCTGTAGAAAGACAGACCCTCGTGGCGGGAGCACGTGGGAGCGCAGCTTGCTCGAGACAGGAAGGGGCTGGGCCCCAACATCCCTCTCAGGAGCACACCCCCATGACCTAACTTCCTTCCGCCAGTTCCACCTCTTAAAGAGCCCACCTCCTCCCTAGAGCACCTCAGGCTGTGACCGAACCTCTAACACATGGGGCTTTGGGGACAGAACATCCGAACTATAAGTGGAATCCTGCATGATTTGGGTTTTTGTTTTTGTTTTTGTTTTGTTTTGTTTTTGTGGTACTGTGGATGGAACCCAGGGGCATTCCATCTCCAAGCCATACCCCTAGCCCTATTTTTTTTTGTTTGTTTTTGGTGGTACTGGGGTTCCTGGAAACCCTTCTACCTCCGGGCTACACTCCCAGACCTATTTTTATACCTTTTAAAATTTGGAGCCGGGCGTAGTGGCGCACGCTTGTAATCCCCACGCTTGGGAGGCAGAGACAGGAGGATCGCGCAGGTTCGAAGCCAGCCGCCCACGCTGGCTTAGGAGACCCTGTTTCCAGATATAAAATGTAAAAAGAGGTCTGGGAGTGTAGCCCGGAGGTAGAAGGGCTTCCAGGAACCCCAGTACCACCAAAAAAAAAAAAAAATTGGAAACAGGGTCTCTTAAGCCAGCGCGCTGGCTTCGAAACTGTGATCCTCCTGTCTCCGCCTCCCAAGTGTGGGGATTACAAGCGTGTGCCACTACGCCAGGCCCTAGCCCTATTTTTGATTCTTTATTTTGAGACAGGGTCTCACTGAGTTGCAAAGGGCCTCACTAAGTAGTTGAGGCTGTCTGTGAACCAGGAGCCTCCTGTCTCAGCCTACAGAGTGCTGGGATTACAAGCGTGTGCCACCACACCCGGCTTCATTTTATTTACTTATTATTTATTTACTTATTTATTTTTAACATTTTTATTTTTATTTATTTTTTATTTTATTTTATTTTTTTGGTGGTACTGGGGGTGGAACCCAGAGGCTTTCTACCTCCGGGCTATACTCCCAGACCTATCTTCAGTTTTATTTGGAAACAGGGCCTCACTAAGTTGCTGAGAGCCTCACTAAGTAGCTGAGGCTGGCTGCGAACCTGCGTGATCCTCCTGTCTCCGCCTCCCGAGCGTGGGGATTACAAGCGTGCGCCTCCACGCCCGGCTATTTTTTAACATTTTTAAATGTGGCTACTAGAATAACTGTGACTCACAATATTTTATTTATTTATTTATTATTTGTTTTGGTGTTGGAGATCAGACCCAGGGCATTCTATCTCCATGCTATATCCCCGGCCCTTTTATTTTGAAGTGGGGTCCCCCTAGTTTGCTGAGCGTCTCAGTAAGTTGCTGAGGCTGGCCTTCCACGCGATAGTTGTCAGGCATGCAGCACCGCGTCTGGGCCCATCCTATTGCAGCTGAGCAGCATGGCCTGCCGCCACCTTCAGCAGCTGGGTCCACTCTGAGCTCAGGGCCTGGAGCAGGCTCCCGCATGGTCCTCCTGGGTCACTGTAGCCAAGGGCTCCCACACTGGGCCTTGTTTTGGGATGCTGTAGGAGGAGGGGGAGGCCAGGGAGGGTGCCTGCCCATGCCAGCTGGTCCGTGGGACTGCCAACCCTCATCTTAGCGGGGTGGCTGGCCCCCTCAGCTCGCACCGCAGCCGGGAACCCTGGTCCTTCCACACCCAGGTGAGTGGCCAGGAGCCCCGAGTCGGTGCAGGAGAAAACTCAGTCCCTGCACCCAGGAGCAAGGGGCCCACGGCGAGGGAGGCCCACCACAGGCACTCAGAGCGCTTGCTCCACCCCGCTTGCTTCTTTCTGTGACACAGACCCAAAGAACCTCGGGTCCGAGGCACCTCTGGGACCTCTGCTGACCCAGAGAGAAAGGGGGGCAGTCTACGTGACAAAGGGCCCCAGGAGCTGGATTCTGGGGGTCCCAGTTCAACCTCTTTTGCAGACAGCCGTGCCTAGGGCCTACAGAAGCCACGAGCTTTGCCTGGTCTTGAACCTGCAATCCTCCTGTCTCAGCCTCCCAATTACCACTAGGATCACAGTTGTGAGCCACCACACCCAGCTGCAGTCCTGCATTTTTAAGATTTTATTCTTAGTGGTACTGGGGGGTATTGAACCCAGGGGCATTCTACCTCCGAGCCACACCCTATTCCTTTTATTATTTTATTTATTTATATTTATTTTTGCGGGTCTGGGGCTGGAGCCCAGGGGCATTTGACCTCTGTGCCACACCCCCTGCCCTATTTATTATTATTATTATTATTCCTTATTTGGAAACAGGGTCTCACTGAGTTGCAGAGGACCTCACTAAGTAGCTGAGGCTGTCCTCAAACCGCGATCCTCCTGTCTCAGCCTCCCGAATGCTGGGATGACAAGCGTGCGCCACCACGCCCGGCCTATTTTTTTTTGTGTGTGTGGGTCTGGGAGTGGAACCCAGGAGCATTCGACCTCCGAGCTACACCCCTCCCCTACTTTTTATTCTTTATTTTGAAACCGGGTCTCACTGAGTATCAGAGGGCCTCACCAAGTAGCTGAGGCTGTCCACGAACCGCGATCCTCCAGTCTCAGCCTCCTGAATGTTGGGATGACAAGCGTGCCCACCACGCCCGGCTCTGTTTATTTAATTTATTTTGGTATTGGAGCTACATCCTCAGTATCCATCCATCCGTCCGTCTGTCTATCTATCTATCTATCTATCTATCATCTATCTGTGTGTGATTGTGTCTGTATGGTACTGGAAGTGAAACCCAGGGCAGGACATTCTACCTCCAGCTACACCCTAGCCCTATTTTATTCAAAGGGCCTCACTAGCTGAGGCCGTCTGTGAACCGCAATCCTACGGGCTCAGCCTCCCAAATGCTAGGATTACAAGTGTGTGCCACCATACCCGTTTCCTCCTCCTCCTCTTCCTCCTTCTTCTCTTTTTGGTGGTAGTGGGGATGGAACCCTTCTACCTCCGGGCTACACTCCCAGACCTACTTTTATGGTTTTTATTTGGAAACAGGGTCTCTTAAGCCAGCGTGTCTGGCTTCGAACCTGCACGATCCTCCTGTCTCCGCCTCCCAAGCGCGGGGATGACAAGCATGCGCCACCGCGCCTGGCTTTTTTTTAAAATAAGTTCTTGCTAAGTTGTGGAGACTGGCTGAGAACCTGCGATCTTCCTGTCTCAGCCTCCCAAGTACTGGGATACAAACATGCACCACCACGCCTGGCTGTTCCCACCACTTTTATAAATATTTGTTTTGAAACAGGGTCTCACTAAGTTACTGAGGCTGGCCTCGAACCTGTGATCCTCCTGTCTCAGCCTCCCAAGTGTACTGGGATGACAGGTGTGTACCAGCAGGCAGGCTGGACTCAGTTCTCACCAGAGGGGACTTTGGAAGCATTCCCATTCCCTCTGACTCCCAGGAACCACCCTGTGATGGGGAGTCCTGCCCTTGACCCATGAGCCCTGGTAGCCTCGCGATGGCCCAGCGCTGAGTCCCTCAGGAGTCACAGCAAGTCCCGCTGAGCCCACCAGACCCGCGGCCCCACCCACCCAATGCAGCGGAGCCTCACACCAGCCAGCACAGAAAACACTGTTTTATTAACTGCGTTTGCCAACACACGAGGAGTGCAGAGGGCTCGGACACACGGCGGAGCCGGAGTGAGGGGAGGGCGGCCGGGCTGAGCTGCAGCACAGCGCATGCGGGCGCGGCGGGCGGGGCCACGGGGCCGTACATTCTATTGCTCGTTAAGGGCTGCGAACGTGGACAATGTACAAAACGGAGAGATAGGTCTTTGCGGTAATGAAAAATACATTTTTCTCTACAAAGGAATCTTTTCTAATACAAGAAAATAAATATTGCAACATAAGCCAAAAATAATTTAAAATTGCTCTTTTCAATATATTTTCAATATTTCTCTTGTATAGTAACAAATGGCACATCACTTTCTTTGAAACAAAGACAGAAGGGGTCTCCTCCTGTGACATTCATATCACCCCCAGTGCCGCCCCCAAGATCTGGAGCACAGGCTGTGCGTCTGGGGACAGCGGAAGGAAGTATCCAAGCCACCGAGGGCCCCGCTCCAGCCCTGGCTCTCTGGCCACTGTGGCCAGCTGGGCCGAGGATGCGGGAGCGGGGCGCCAGGGCCTCGCAGCAGGGCTGGGGCACGGCCGAGCTGGCCACGTCTGGCAGTGAGCACAGAGGCGCCATCATGGCTGCTGCCCGCGTCTGTTAGGACCGGGCAGTCGAGACTCTAGGAGCTGCCCGGCGCCAGTCTCCCGGTGTGTACGCAGAGACACAGATGGCGTGCCTGGGCACACACAGCCATGGCCCTGCGCCGGAACCTGGGGTCTCCCCCCAGGAGGCAGAGGCCCGGCCATTTCAAACATTCACCAACCGTCAAGAAACCAGGGCTCATTCCATCAGGCAACGAGCAGTCTACCTTTCTTCTCCTTATCTGTTCCAAAATACATTTATGATACATAAAAATACTCTCTTCACACATTATCCTGTGTCACGTGATGAGCGGGGGTGGGGGCAGCCTGGACGGCCGAGGACGGGGCGGGGGGCCGGATGGGTTACGGAGCAGCTTCTGCGCCCCCGCGGGGGGCAGTGAAGGTGGGCAGATGTGGTCAACAAAAGGTCCGCCCCTGGCCTGGCAAGGGCCAGAGGCCTCTCGGTGGAGGGTGGGTGGCGGCCCAGGGGACCTTGGGTGGGGAGACCCGCATCTTCACCCTGCTGGACATCCCAAGGGTGGAGGCAGCTGCCCAAGTCGGCCCAGGGCCAGCCTGGGAGCAGGGGCTGACACCTGGGCCCCACCGAGGGGCCAGTCCAAAACAAGAGCCAACAGAGAGGAGGTGCTGGAGCCTAGGACCAGGTGAGCCCAGGCCCCACCACCCAGGGCACGCTCCCGGAGCCCAGGCCCCGCCCAGGATGGCGGAAGGGCCAGGCAAGGGTGGGCCTGGTTTCTCTCAGCTCACCCCTCCCTTTGCCCACTGCAGGGTCAAGTCCAGCAGAGAAGGTTGTGCCCCGAAGGACGGGGCAGGGAGGGGGTGTGCTCAAAGGCAGTAAACACGGGGCGGGGATGCTGTGCTGTGGAGGCGCTCCCCCAGCCACCCCTCGCCGCCCCACGCCCCGGAGTCCACGGGACTGGACGAAGCGTCCGGTCCGCTGAAGTCAGTATCTTTGTTTCTGGTTTTGCTAAGATTCACATGAGACCGAGTGAGTGTCAGGACAACTGCTCGGTCGTACCTTGATATGTTTTGGAGTGGGGGTGGAGGTCAAGTCGCCCCCGCCCCGCTTTCACAGGACACGGGGAGGGGACCACATGGTAAAGACGGTGTCCGCGCTGGTCTGAGTCAGGATCCCCCCGGGTCGCAGAG
The DNA here is from genome assembly GCF_963383645.1 of Muscardinus avellanarius. Lineage (NCBI taxonomy): Eukaryota > Metazoa > Chordata > Mammalia > Rodentia > Gliridae > Muscardinus > Muscardinus avellanarius. The sequence goes on from NC_137793.1 coordinate 1,544,681, forward strand.
ATGAGGGACGCTCACAGTGGCCCAGCCCAGGGCTGAAGCCCAACACCCGGGCACGGAGCAGAGCGGGCCCGGCTCCGTGGCGGCCGGCGGCGGTGCTTCTGTACTTTGTTGCTGAAGAACTCCATTTAAAAAGAAAAGTCCCAGTGTCGAGTTGTCAGGTTCAGACTGTGCTGAGGGTCAAAATATTCTTTGGCATCCACAGAGTGATTCGACGGATTCGCTGGACTCTTTGCAAGGTTCTTGGTGGAGAAGTTCTGGCTTTACCAGTGGCGGAAGTCACCCAGGAGGAAGTCATAAAAGAAGAAAAAAAACCCATCTTCACAGAATTTCTTTTTATGTTTTTTGGTTCCCTGAGCTGACACCCTGGGGCCACTCCACTGAAACTCTTCAGAGCAACTACCTGGGGTTTAGAGGGCCTGGGGGTGGGCGCGACAGGGCAGTGGGGAGCAGGGGCGTGGTCGGGAACAGGGCTTAAGGCTCCAGGGACAGAGGAAGGGGGGCACGTCCAACAAGACACCAACCGGCCCCAACAGGCCAACTCGGCCCACCCTGGGCCCCGGGACCCCACTGCTTATTGGAAGGACTGGTTTCCAAAAGGAAACCGAGGAAGCAGCTCGTCTTCTAGGGGCCGAGGGAACATAAAAAGGCAAACGGTCTGGCCCGGCTGGCCCGAGGAAGGAAGCTGGAGCCCGAGGGCCATCCTCTGCAGCGGGCAGTCTGCGCTCCACGCCCGGCCGCCAGGACTGGCCTCCCCTGCAGCCCTGTGCCCGCAAGGGCAGCTGGGAGTCCCCTGAGTAGTCGGCAGAGCTCAGGAAGAATTCTGAGGAGCCCCCAGCGCGGGCTGGGCGTGGCCGGGGCGGAGCAGCCCGGGAGGGCAGGGTGGCGGCGGGGCCTCAGGTGGGCGGTCGGCCAGGAGCCTGGCCCGGGCCCCTCAGTGCTCTCATGGAAACCCGTTGTGCTTGTGACAGTGAGCAGGCTGGCTGGTACCTATCGCGTGTGACACTTCATGGGGACCAGTGGGGTGCAGCAGGACCCCCGGGACCCAGTGCAATTGGTGGCAAGGCGGGGCACGCCCTGGGCGGCCCACCTGCCAGGAAATAATGCCCAAACGACGTCTGCCACCCAGTGGCAGCGGGCTGGGCCCGGGGCGGTCCCTGCGGCCCGCGTCACGGGAGGGATCCTGAGTCCTAGGCCAGCACGGAGGGAGGACGACGGTGTGGAGTTCAAACACTCTCTCTAGGAGAAACAAACCAGAGTGGAGCCTCGCGGGTCTGGGACACTCAGCAGACTGGAAACGGCAGTTGTGACGGGGCTGAGAACCGGCAGGTGAGTTAGGAGGCCAGGACCCCCATGCGGACCACCTCCTCGGCCCCTGCCTCCCGGGAGCCCCGCTGCACCCTGCTGTCCTCGGCCTCGACGTCCGAGTCGCTCATCTCTCCGTCCGAGAAGTAGCCATCGGTCTCGGTGTCGAAGTGGAGGCTGACCTTGGGCCTCTCAGCAGCGGCGGTGGTGGAAGGCTGTCCTGTCCCGCCATCGGGCCTGGCCCCTGGCGGCCTCCGGGCGACCTTGCTCTCCCGGGGTGGCCGCAGCCGGCCCGAGGGCTTGGGGCTCACTGCAGTGCCAGGCACTTGCGCGTGTGTGTCTGCGGCCATCGGGGAGGCCTCGCCCGGGCTCTCGGGAGCCAGCGGCGGGGAGCTCTTGGGTGCTGCGGGGACGGGGCAGTCCCCAGCAGTCGGGCTGGATGGCAAGTGGGAAGACGTCCGCCGCGGGGGCTTCCTGGCGGGGGGCCCGTGTGCGCCCTGGCCGCTGCCGGTGTCCTGGCCCCAGGGTTTCTTGGAGGCTCTGTCCGGGCCACCCCGGGCATCCGGTGGTGGCGGTGGCTTCTTGGCCGGCAGGCGAGTGCGGCCCCGTGCCTTCCTGGCAGGGTCCCCGGGCCGCAGCGAGGGGTCCCGCATGAAGCTGAGCAGCGTCTCCTCGTCCTGCAGCAGCTCTTCCGACAGCAGCCCGGGCACAGGGTCCTCACGGTGCCCGTTGTTGAGTGACCACTCGCTCCTGGCCATGTCCTCTGCCGTGATCTGCACAGACTGTGCCAGCCAGCTGTTGAAGAAGGTGCCGTCGATGGGGAACGAGGTGGAGAGGCCTGGGAAGGGAGAAGCGACAGGTGAGAAACTGGTAGGTGTGCGTCCGCCCTCCCACACCCTCGCTGGCCTCCAGGCACAGCTGGGCACCTGGTCCCGCTCCGTCCAGCCCCCAGCTGGCACCACCAAAGAGCGGGGCCACGTCATCCCCTTGCCCAGAAGGATGTCCTGGCCCCTTGAACCGGCTTCATAATTTGTGGAGTGACCACACACAAAAGGTATTTGCTCGAGTGTGACTAATTAGTATGACTAAGGGCAGGAGCCACTCAGGTTGCAAGCTCAGGAGGCGGAGGAGCGCCCTCGGCCGCCAGGGGGCGCTGTGTGCACGCCCTCCCAGAGCCTGCAGCCAGCGCCTGGACACAGGCAGGGGCTGGCCAGGCTTAGGGGTAAGCAAGGAGTGCGCAGGACCTCCCTTTAGACACTGAATTGTCCCTTTCTTGACACTGAGGGGCATAAAAGATACCAAGGGGAGGCCTGGCAGACATACTTGTCATCCCAGTACTTGGAAGGCTGAGACAGGAGGATCGCAGGTTGTTTTTTTTTTTTTTTAATTGGTGGTACTGGGGTGGAACCCAGAGGCTTTCTACTTCCGGGCTATACTCCCAGACCCATTTTATATTTTATTTGGAAACAGGGTCTCACTAAGTTGCTGAGAGCCTCACTAAGTAGCTGAGGCTGGCTTCGAACCTGCGCGATCCTCCTGTCTCAGCCTCCCAAGTGCGGGGATTACAAGCGTGCCCACCACGCCCGGCTAGGATCGCAGGTTTGCAGCTAGCCTTAGCACCTTATTGAGACCCTGTCTCAAAAACTAAAGGGAAGTTTGGCATGGTGGCACACACTTTGTAATCCCAGCATTGGGAGGCTGAGACAGGAGGATGGCAGTTCGCAGCCAGCCTCAGCTACTACTTAGTGAGGCTCTTTGCAACTCAGTGAGTCCCTGTTTCAAAAAATAAAGAATAAAAAATAGGGCTGGGGGTATAATAGCTCAGAGGTAGAATGCCCCTGGGTTCCATCTCCAGTACTGCAGAAAATAAAATAAAATAAAATAAAATAAAATAAAAGGGGCTGGGGACGTAGCCCAGAAGTACAATGCTCCTAAGGTCAGTCACCCCGTAACACACACAAAAAAGAAAAAAAAAAAAAAAAAAGAGCCCTGGAGGAGGTGTGCGGCGGGTAACAGCATGGGATGGGAGCCCAAGTCCGGGCCCCGGAGGGCTGCTCTGGCAGGCAGCGGCTTGCCAGGGCCAAGGGAGGCGCCCATTTGCGGGGATGTGGGCAAGCTGGGACAGGGACGAGGGTGCCGGGCAATCCCCTATCCCCACGGACAGAGTCTTGGGTGGCAGTGGGGCTGAGGGGTGACAGTGGTGACCCTGGGCGCAGTCCCTCACTCTGCAGCTGGCCCGTGCGGCCAGCCGCACTCACCCAGCTGCCCCAGGACCGAGTCGGGCCCCGCCTTCGCTTTCTCCTTCTCTTTCTTCTCGGGACTGCTGCCCTCGGGGTCTTCACGGCCCTTCTTCTTGGAGTCGCTCTTCTTGCCCTTGGCTCTCCTCCCAGACCGCTCTGCAGCAGGGGAGACGAAGAGGTCTGTCACTCCAGGCGGCCTCGGTCAGGATCAAGGCCCCGAGTGGCGCCCAGGCCTGAGTCTCCATCCGCCGGTGCTCACCCCCAGGAGGTCAGGGCGTAGCTGGTGTGAGTGGGGGGTAACTGCCCATGGCTGCCCTTGGGGGTCTCGGGGTGGACACAGGGTCCCGAGGACAGGCTCATGTGGAACGCGAGCTTCGGTGTGACCCAAACAACCGACGGGCCTCGGGAGAGTCCTGGTTGGTGGGAAGGAAGGCTGGAGGTGGGGGCTGGGATTCCAGGCCAAGGAGATGGACCCGAGGGTGCAAAGAAAGCACGCAAGAGGCGTGGGGTCCGGCCCTGACACTGCAGTCAGCCCGCTAGAGAACGCCTCCGCCTCGGGCCCTGTCTGCACCTGAGCTGGGAGGTTCAGGCCGCACACCTGGCCTCCTGTCCAGGATCATCCGCAGGTCTAGGGAGCAGGTCAAGAGTCGAAGGAGGCGGCTCCTGCCCTCCCGCTAGTTCCAGCTGGTTCAGACTGGGCCTCCCTCTCTTCGCTAACATAGGACCCAGGCCTGCTACTTTAGAGGGGCTCCGCACTGCCCTTGGACGGCCTGGACTCCTTCTCCTGGCCACAAGCCCGTGCATGTCCCACCCTGGCCACCCCACAGCCTTATTCTGGGTGTCTTCCTGGGCTAGACACGCCAGCATCTGTCCAGTTTCTCTGCCGGGACATGCTCTGGCCTCTAGGCCTCCAAATGCATGGTGTCCTCCTCTCTTCCTTCTCCCGGTTCAGATCAAGCCAGACAGGCTCGCAGCCCACTTCCCAGCCCGGGGCCATCGTGACAGTGGGACCCGTTCTGGACAGGGACAAACTGGCCTTCAGTCCAGATGCCCGCATGCTGAGGACAGAGTCGCCTGCCACTGCAGCTCGGGACACGGAGCTGCCAAACGTCCCCAGCCGCCCCATGGCCATGGAGACCCTCCTGGACGGTGGGCTTCTGCGGCTGGGCGTGTGGCTCCTGAGATGTCGCTCCAGCACCACCCGACACCTCTGACCCCGCACCGCCCGGGCTGCAAGCTCCAGCGCACTGCTCTCCCTGCTCTGGTGGTGAGCTCCCGGGGCCGCCTCCAAGCCTGCTCATCACTGCAACAGAAGGAGGCTGGGGCCTAGGAGGCTCCGAGCTCAGCATGGCCATCACCATCCCTGCCCAGTCCCTGCCCCGGCAGTGTTAGTATCTCGAGCCAGAGTGTGCATGGATCCCAAAGCACGATCGTGGCAGCTCGGCTTTTGGCCGGGATGGGGAGTGCCCAGTGCCCAGCACTTGCTGCCAGGGTGCCCAGCAGTCCTCCCCTCCGCTCGCCGGGCTCAGGCTGAGCTGGCGGTGGTAGCCTTTGGCTCAAAATCTTTGTGTCCAGCTGTTTCCACAGCCTGTAACTGTGACGTTTAGAGCGATTTGGGGTTAAGCATTCCACTTCTTCACACGCCCACCCTCTAAGAAGGGCCTGACAATGCCCACGACCAACCAAGGTAAGAGCTTCTGGGGCCTCTGACCCCGATCTGCTCAAGCAGTGATGGCAAGAGAGTGAGAAAGTCACAGCTGGGCGTGCTGGCCCACAGCGCGGGAGGCTCTGACAGGAGGGTCACAGGTTCAAGGACAGCCGCAGCAAATGTAGCGAGACTTAGCAACCCAGCGGGACCCTATTTCAAAAACAAAAATACAAACGGCTGGGGGTGTAGCTTGGAGGTGGAATGCCTCCCGGTTCAATCCTCGGTACCACAAAAAAATCAATCAGTCGCTCAATCAACAACAACAGAGAACAAGCGCTGCTGGCCCAGGGCCAACCCGCCCGTGGGTGCAGAAGGCCCTGGCCCGTCTCTGCGGCAGCTGCCTTCTGCACAATGAACTCCCAGGCGCACTGGGGTGTGGGGCGGCGCAGTGGCTTCTGCCTGTCCTGCCTCAGCCCCGGCCCGGAGCACAGCACTGCAGATCTGCGCCTGTTCACAAGCCCAACCCGGGTGGCCCAGCAGGACCATCAGCCCCCTGAGGGCAGGCCGCACCCAAACTCTGCTACTTATCTACCAAGCAACCAAGACCTTGGCAGGCACCCATCTGCCCCGAGTGACTGGATGGCGGAGACGGGCAGGGCTGAGGGCTCGGGCCCACCGCAGAAGACACCTCCTCGGGGCCCGCCCGGCTCGCGAGGGCAGAGGCGCCTACCTCGACACAGATCCTGTTCAATTAGTTTCATCTGCAGGTGGAACACCTGCTCCTGGAGCTTGCAGATACTGTGTTTCGTCCTCTCCCGCCTGGTCACCATGTAGCACAGGTTTCTAACCTGAGGAGACACAAGAGAGATTGCCCACTTCACCCCTGGGCAGCTGCGCCGGGCTGCCGGAGAACGAGGCTCTCCAGGGGCAGAGGCTGCCACGGACGCCCGCCTGCCTACCCACCCTGCCGGCACATCTGCAAGCCAGCATATCTGCAAGCTGACTGCAGGCCACGCGTCCTGGGCTGGCCCTGTGCTGGCCCTGTGCTGCTGGTATCTGGAACGAGGGGCTGCGTCCGGCTCGGGGCCCCCAGCGGAGCCCGATCGGGCAGCGGTTAGCTTAGATTGGCAACTCAGCCTTCCTCCTCTGGCCCCACCTTGAGCAGCCTGGCTGGCTAACCAACATGGCTGCCCTCCCTCCCCAAGGCTCTAAGCTCTCTGCCGCCTGTCCTAGCAAGGAAAACCAAAGACAGAAATCATGGCGGACACCAACGCCTGTCCCAAGGCACACGTGGCTCCGACGGAGATAGAGCGATGGGCAGAAGGGCTCTGAGCAGACGCACTGTCCCAGGCCACTGGTGCCCGGCCTATGGCTGCCCATGTCCACCTGCAGCACTGGGTCCCGGGCCAGGTCCCCGCGGCCGGCCAGGCTGCCCCGCGCTCAGCTGAGGACAGCGCCTCAGCAGAGTGCAGAGGCCTCTCTGGCCCCCCGAGCCACGGTCTTCCCGCTCAGCCTGTGGGGCTGGGGCCACCCCTGGGCTCCATGGCTGGAGCGCCCGTGGCTGTGGCTGGGCGATGTCACGGCCTGGCTCCCTCTCAGACGGCCCGCTCCCACGCTGCCTGGGGTAGAGAGTAGGCCCTCCCTTGGTCTGGGGTCCTCTTCAGCTCAGAACGGAGCTTCCAGAGGCCAAAGCAGCTTGGCTGGAATCCTGGGACCCGGGCCCGCCCAGAGGAGACCAGCCCCATCGGGCCAGCTTCGACGTCTGCAAAGCCAAATTCAGTCTCCCCATCCTTAAGCCACCTGGGGTGACCCCTGGTGCTGAACCCTTACTACACGGCAGGGCCACCACTTCCCCTGACCCCAGCTGGCCGTGACCGGACCTCTCTGTTGGCGCCTCGTTGCCAAGGAGATCCTAGAAGAAGGCCACTGCCGTCTCCAGCCTCGGCAGGATGTGCCGGGCACCGATTCCTGGCGCTGTGTGCAGGTGTGGCGCCCCCAGCCAGGGCCTCGACCGGCGCCACAGCCTACCTTCCTCTCAAACCCCGGGTCTCCTCAGCACCAGCCTCCTCCCCAGCCTACCTTCCTCTCACCCAGGGCCTCCTCAGCACCAGCCTCCTCCCCAGCCCCTAAGAACCGCTGCGCTCAGTGCTCTGGCGTTGTGTAGGAGCCTGCGTTTATAGTAACGGACGCCAGCAGGGCCCCTTTCTTAGGGCCTGGCACCGCAAGGCAGATGGACACTGGCCGATTGCTCTTAGGACTGGGCAACCCAGACCCAGACCTAGAGGAGGAAGCAGGACTGCCTGGACTAGGCCACGGAGCAGCTCAGCACACTCGGGACGGAGCGCGGTGAGGGCGTAGCAGAGCCAGGCCAGGCCAAGGGCGCTGGGGCGCAACGGCCTCTCCCCGTGCTCCCACAGCTGCCCCACGGTTGTCGCCCGTCTGTCCTTCCTCCAGCTCCCGACCTGCACCCTCATTTACTCTCACACAGACTGGAAGCCATCAGTCTCAACTGCTACCCCACAGCGACCCTGAAACACAAACCAGACCCTTCCCTCAGCCCTGACGACCTCCCAGGGCTCTTACACTGGGATGAACGCCGCCCCCCAACCAATTCATGTCTCCTGGGACTCTCAGAATGAGCCCTTGTATAGAAATAGGGTCTCCGTCAGGCGTGGTAATGCACACCTGTAATCCTGGTACTTGGGAGGCTGAGACAGGACCGCAGGTACGAAGCCAGCCTCTGCAACCTAGCAAGACCCTGTTCCAACTAAAGAATAAAATCGGGGTGGGGTGTGGCTCAGAGGTAGAATGCCCCTGGCTTAATCCCCAGCACCACAAAAAAAGAAAGAAAGAAAGAAAGAAAGAAAGAAAGAAAGAAAGAAAGAAGAGAAGAGAACATAGGTCTCTGTGGTTGTACCTAGTTAAAATGGGGCCTACCACCAGGCGTGGTAGCCCACACTTGTAATCCCTGTGCTTGGGAGGCTGAGACAGGAGGATCGCACAGGTTCGAAGCCAGCCTCAGCTACTGAGTGAGGCTCTCAGCAATTCAGTGGGACCCTGTTTCCAAATAAATTATAAAATAGGGCTGGGGTATAGCCCGGAGGTAGAAAAGCCCCTGGGTTCCACCCCCAGTACCACAAAAAATGGGGCCACACTGGATTGGGGTGGGCCCTTAATCCTACGTGACTGGTGTCCTTATAAAAACCAACTAGAAGCCGGGTGGTGGCGCACGCTTGTAATCCCTGCACTTGGAAGGCGGAGACAGGAGGATCATGCAGGTTCAAAGCAGCTGCGCTGGCTTAAGAGACCCTGTTTCCAAATAAAAATATAAAATTGGTCTGGGAGTGTAGCCCGGAGGTAGAAGGGCTTCCAGGAACCCCAGTACCACCAAAAACAAAAAAGCAGCCAGTAGACACAGGGAGGGACACGGCATATTTATTCAGAAGACTCTCAGTGTTGGCAGAGGCTGTCTGCAGTGCGGTTTGCCCAAGACAAGGAACCACAGGAGTTTCTGGACCACCCGAAGGTAGGAGAAGGTGTGAGGCAGAGCCTCCCTGGAGCCTCCAAAAGGAACCAGCCTGCCCTTTTTTTTTTTTTTGCATATGTGGTACTGGGGATTGAACCCAGAGGCATTCTAACTCCGAGATACATCCCAGCTCTATTTGATATTTATTTATTTATTTTGGTGGTACTGGGGTTCCTGGAAGCCCTTCTACCTCCGGGCTACACTCCCAGACCTATTTTATATTTTATTTGGAAACAGGGTCTCTTAAGCCAGTGTGGCTGGCTTCGAACCTGCGCGATCCTCCTGTCTCTGCCTCCCAAGTGCGGGGATCCCAGCCTGTGCCCACACGCTGGCTTTGTGACTAGCAGCGCTGCACCACTGGCGAGCTGACCTCCTCTGCCCCGAGGCTGCTGGGCGGGCTCCTACCCCTTCAGAAGCTGACCCAGACTAACGGCTCCTAGCGTTGCCATTTCTTTCCCTCACTGTAGAGTGAAAACATTCTTATTTAACAACAGCAACAAACAAAAACTCCCAAATTATTCAAGAAGAAGAGTAAGAAAGCTCCCGGTGACCAGGGCAGGGCCTGGCAAGAGACGCGAGTTTGACTGGTCTTTTCTTTTCGAGTGCTGGGATCAAACCCAGGGCGCCGCACGCGCGAAGCAACGTGCACTACCACCGAGCCGCACTCCCAGCACTGGGCTTTCTTTCCTTGGTGGTACTGGGGATCGAACCCAGGGACACTGTCGGTGAACTACACTCCAGCTCTCCCAAACCCCTCATTTCCTGGTGGCACTGGAGAGAGAGCCCAGGGCATTCTACCTCTGAGCTACACCCCCTGCCCTATTTTTTATTCTTTGTTTTCAAACAGGGTCTCACTGAGTTGCGGAGGGCCTAAGTAGCTGAGGATGGCTGTGAACCCCGATCCTCCAGCCTCAGCCTCCCGAATGCTGGGATGACAACTGTGCGCCACCACGCCCAGCTTTAGTCTTTATTTTAGAACAGGGTCTCACTATGTTGCAGAGGGCCTCATAAATTGCTGAGGCTGGCCACGAACCTGTGATCCTCGTCTCAGCCTTCTAAGTACTAGGATTATTTAACACATACTACCAGCTTCCTGTCTCAGACTCCCAAGTACTAGAATTACAGGTGTACAACACAGCACCTGGCTAGGTTTTACACTTTTTTTTTTTTCGGTACTGGAGATGGAACCCAGGGGCATTCTACCTCCAAACTACACCTCCAGCCTGATTTTCTAATTTCTTATTTTTATTTTTTATTTTTTTTGGTGGTACTGGGGGTGGAACCCAGAGGCTTTCTACCTCCGGGCTATACTCCCAGACCTATTTTATATTGAAACAGGGTCTCACTAAGTAGCCGAGGCTGGCTTCGAACCTGTGCGATCCTCCTGTCTCAGCCACCCAAGTACAGGGATTATAAGCATGTGCCACCACGCCCCGCTCTAATCTTTTATTTTGAAACAGGGTCTTGCTAAGTTGCTGAGGGCCTCACTAAGTAGCTGAGGCTGGCCACACACCTGGGATCCTCCGGTGTCAGCCTCCTAAATACTAGTATTACAAGTGTGTACCACTAGACCCATGCATCACCACACCCAACAAGGTTTTACTTTTTTTTCCCCGGTCCTAGGGATGGAACCCAGGGGCATTCTACCTCCGAGTTACACCCTTTGCCCTATTTTTTATTCTTTATTTTGAAATAGGGTCTCAGTGAGTTGCAAAGGGCCTCACTAAGCAGCTAAAGTTGTCCCTGAACCGTGATCCTCCTGCCTCAGCCTCCCAAATGCTGGGATTACAAGCGTGCACCACCACGCCCAGCAAAGTTTTACATTTTTAACTCGTTATTTTATTTTTGAAGCAAGGTCTCGCTAAGCTGTGCAGGCTTCACCTCCAAAGTCGCTAGAATTACAGGCTTGTACCGCTGCGCTGGGCTAGAATTTATATTTTGATGGCATTTTATTAACACATCTCAGGGAAAGGCTGGCCACGAGGGCCGAGGAGCAGGAATGGCTCCTAGCCAGGTGTGTGGCCGTTCATGGAGCCGGGAAGCAGGCGTGCCAGGCATGAGCTGCCTGAGGGGCGGGGGTGGGTGGGTGCTGCAGATCAGGTGCTCAGGAAGATGTGGGCTGGAGCGGGCGCCCTGGTGTGGGCACGCTGTGGAATGTGCGCTGAGGAGAGGGTGGCAATGGGCTCCGGGGCCAGGAGCAGCTGCAGGGGGAGCAGGGACCAGGACATTAAGGTGGACCCTGGAGAACCCCAGGAAAAACTGTCAAGGCCAAGGGCAGGCTTGGAGCCCGGGATGAGGCCGAGGGGGAGGTAGAAGGGGTGATTGGGGGCTCTGGGCTCTTGTGGCGGCTGGGGGCAAGGGAGCAGGAGGAACCTGTGACTGCAGGGAGGAGTTGGAGAAAGGCAAATGGGCAGCGAGGTGGGGAGCCAATGGGGCGCTGGCAGGAAGTGGGAAGTGTCAGGCTGCACAAGAGCTGGGAGGCCCTGGGTATGGCTGCCAGGCTCCCGAGGGACCGCTCTGGGGCCCCACGCCCTTGGGCCAGGTGGCTTGTGCTGCAGAAGGCTATGCCAGGATGGGCACAGGTCCGGACGGGCAGCAGGCTCATGCCCAGGGGCGCAAGAGAGAAGAGGGGGTCAAGCAAGGATGGCGCTGGGGCGCGATGGTGGGAGAAGTCAGGAGCTGGGGGGAAGGGCCGAGGGCCCAGGGTGGGCACTGCAGGGCTCTCTTTTGTGAACTCCAGGAGGCAGCTGCGGCCACACTCTCCTGACTGCCCGGCGGCCGAGGCCTCCCGCTGAGATTTCATTTATTTATTTATTTATTTATTTATTCATCATTGATTTTTGCGGTACAGGGGGTGGAACCCAGGGGCCTTCTCTCTGAACTACACTCTCAGACCTATTTTATATTTTCTTTGGAAACAGGGTCTCACTAAGTTGCTGAGAGCCTCCCTAAGTAGCTGAGGCTGGCTTCGAACCTGTGTGATCCTCCTGTTTCAGTCTCCCAAGTACTGAGATTACAAGTGTGCGCCACCACGCCCAGCTTTATTTATTTATTTATTGTGGTACCAGAGATTGAACCCAGGGGCATTCTATCTCTGAGTTACACCTCCAGGCCTATTTTTTCCTTTTTTCCTTTTTTTTTTTTTTTTTTTTTTTTGCGGGTCTGGGGATGGAACCCAGGGGCACTTAACCTCCGAGCTACACCCCTGCCCTATTTTTTATTCTTTATTTTTATTTATTTATTTATTTTTATTGGTGGTACTGGGGTTCCTACCTTTGGGCTATACTCCCAGAACTATTTTTTAACTTTATGTGGAAACAGGGTCTCTTAAGCCATCAAGGCTGGCTCCGAACCAGTGCGATCCTCCTGTCTCTGACTCCCAAGCACGGGGATTACAAGCGTGCGCCACCACACCCGGCTTTTATTCTTTATTTTGAAACCGGGTCTCACTGAGTATCAGAGGGCCTCACTAAGTAGCTGAGGCTGTCTGCGAACCACGATCCTCCGGTCTCAGCCTCCTGAATGCTGGGATTACAAGCGTGCGCCACCACGCCCGGCTTACTCTTTATTTTTGAAACAAGATCTCACTGAGTTGCAGAGGACTTCACTAAGTAGCTGAGGCTGGCTTCGAACTTGTGTGATCCTCCTGTCTCAGCCTCCCAAGTGCTGAGATTACAAGTATATGTCGCTGCGCCTGACTTTATTTATTTTTATTTATTGTGGTACCAGGGATTGAACCCAGGGGCACTCTACCTCTGCGTATATACTTCCAGTCCTATTTTTAAATCTTTATTTTTGAAACAGGGTCTAAGTTGCAGAGGACCTCACTAAGTAGGTGAGGCTGGCTGGGAACCTGCGATCCTCCTGTCTCAGCCTCTCAAGTACAGGGGTCACAAGCATGCCCACCACACCTGGCTTTTAATTTTGAGACAAGGCCTCACTAGCTGCTGAGGTGGCCTTGAACCTACAATTCACCTCAGCCTCCCAAGTCCTGGGATCACAGGCACACACCACCATACTCTGCTTATTTATTTTTTATTTATCTTTTTGGTACTGAGGATTGAATTCACAGGCACCCTAACTCCTAGCTACAACCCCATCCTTTTCTTTAATTTTATTTATTTTGCGGTATTAGACATGGAACCCAGGGGCATTCGCCCTCTGAACTACACCCCAGCGCCATGCTTTATTCTTTACTTTGAAACAGGACTTGCTAAGTTGCTGAGGCTGGCCTCCAACCTACAATCCCCCTGTCTCAGCCTCCTGAGTACTGAGATGCCAGGCAGGCCGCCGATCCTGCTCACCTAGCTATTATTTCTGTTGTAGAATCCAGGACACTGAAACTCAGGTGGAGAATGAGATGAAGACAGCACAGAGCTGGGAGTGCTGGGGCCAGAGCAACCCAGCCCGGCCTCGTGGGCAGCCTCGCCTGCACCGCCCCGCTGTCCTGGCCTGCGCTGGCCGGTGCCCAGGCCCAGGTGGGCACTCAGTGCTCCTGGGCCGTGGTCAGGGGCTGGGCCCGCTGGCCAGGCCACCTCAGCACTGGGTTTTGCTGAAAGCCTCCCGGCGGCAGAGGGCTCAGTGCTGCCCCTATGCTGGGGTCACCTAGGCGTGGCCGAGGTGTCTGAGGGGGCGCTGCACAGCCTGCAGAGTTGGCCTGACTCCGCTTCCTGGAGGGCCTGGCCGGGGCGCTCGCCTGAGAGCCGCCTCCCTGGACCCTGGGGCCCGCCCAGCCGTGTGGGGCATCTCGGCCCAGCAGCCTCAGGCCTGCTGCTCCTGTGCCAGCCGGCACGGGGCCGGGGGAGGAAGGGGGAACACCACCAGGGAAACGGACAGAACAGAGATGAGCCGACACCCTGTCCCACCCCGGCCTCCATGCTTCAGCTGCGTATCCAGCCCTTCCCGAGGGAAGGCAGCCGTGTGGCCTCCCTGAGCTGGCTCCTTCACCTACTCAGGACGCTGGAGGACCATCCTCCCGTCTCCTTTTTGGTGAGACAGTCCCCCAGCAGCCCGGCCAGGGCCAGACGCAAGGGCTGGCCTCGCAGCGCAGGCCGGGGACAGCCGGAGCCAAGCGCCGGAGACCCTGGGGCAGGGACTCGGGGTGGCCTCGGGACAGCTATGGAGGACTTGGACCTTATGACCCTGGCCACGTGAGCAGAGGCTGGCCGCCCAGGAGGCGGGGGCTGAGGGCAGGTGTCTCGGCCTCTGCCCCGGCTGGCGTGGGGTCATGTGATCATTCCTTCCCACCCACTCTTCCTTCTGACTTGGTGCCAGCTGGCAGCTGCCGGGCAGCGAGCACCTTCCAGGCCCTGAGGGTCACTCCCCTCACCCAGGCCGTGGGGAGATGAGAAGGAAGAAAGGGAACGGGAAGTGGGTACTGTCACCCTCTGGACACCCTCTCCTCGGAGGCTTGCCCTACTTTACGCACCTGCTCACAGAGGCAGAGTGGAGAAAAGCAAGCTGTGAGCAGCGGTGCAGGCCTGGAAGCCCGGTGCTTGGGAGGCCAAGACCAGAGGACCACAGGTTTGAGGACAGCCTCAGCAACTTGGCTGAGCCTGTTTCAAAATTTAGATGCTGGGCGTAGTGGTGCGTGCTTATAAACCCAGGATTTGGGAGGCTGAGACCAGAGGATCACGGTTCAAGGACAGCCTCAGCTACTTAGTGAGGCCCTTTGCAACTCAGTGAGACCCTGTTCCATAACAAAGAATAAAAAATAGGGCTGGGGGTGTAGCTCGGAGGTAGAATGCCCCTGGGTTCCATCCCTAATACTGCAGAAAAAAAGAAATTAATAAAAGGAGGCGAGTGTCTGTGGGTACAGCGATCACCAGGTCCACAAGAAAAGAAGAAAGAAAAGATAAAGAGGGAAAAGAAAGAAAAGCAGCTGCCTCCGGTCACGCACAGCTCCTGGGGCTTCCACCTGGACTGTTTCCAGCTCACACCAGCCCACTCTCCCTTGCCAGTCCTGTAACTCCGCGGGGAGGGTGTGGAAGTCCCAGGGCCCCAACAGTCCTTGTGTAAACGGTCTCCGCGGCGCCACACACACCATGGCTGGCCAGCCCGCCTCTCATGACCCCCGGCCGCACCAGCCTCCGTCTTCACCCTATGCAGCCTCTGCGGAGCCTCAGCACCCGGCCCCATGACTGCTCCGCATCTCTGCATGCCAGGCACCCATGGGAGCCACGTCCACACCTGTCTACCCGGTGCTGCCCCGCCCAGGATGGCGGCAGCCAGGGAAGCACCAGCCCTCCTCTGCCTCAGGCTAGCCAGAAGCTCCCATGCTCCGACCAGTGGGGCCCACGGTGGTGTCGGAAGCCGGGGTCCCTGCCCCAACTCCGCTCGAGGGCTCCAGGAGGCGAGGCTGACCCTCCGCCGCCCTGTAAAGTACCAGTTGCCACGCTGTGCAAGCCCCGGAAGCCCCGGGCCCCTGGCGGTTCCGGAGGCCGGAGCTCAGGGCGGCAGTGCTGCGTGTCCGGTGGCCGCGGGCCGGCGCTACTCACCCGCTCCAGGTCCTGGCGCAGGTGAGTGAAGAGCCTGAGGCGGCGGTACAGGACGTCCTGCTCCTGCTGGGCCAGGTCGTCCACCTCGTCCGTCTTGGGCGCCAGCAGCGGCTGGTTGGCGTTGGCTTTCCTCTTCAGCTTCCAGTACTGGTAGATGAAGTCGACCGGCGCCTCGGCCAGGTCCAGCCGCTCGGCCACCTCGGCCGGCTCCACCAGCTCGTAGAAGTCCTCCTCCAGCTGCTGCAGGCGCTGCTTGCGCAGGGTCACCTTCTCCGCGTCCTCGCCCGCCTGGCCGGGCTCCGCGGACTCGGGGGTGGGCTCGCAGCGCGGGCCCCCGTCGCTGTGCTCCTGGCAGAAGGACTTGAACTTGACCTCGTCGTTGTCGGCTAAGATCGTCCGCATCTCCAGGCCGTGGTCGAAGGCGCACGTGACGTGGAACGCGGTGACGCAGGCCGGCGTGGAGCACTGGCGGGAGGAGCGAGAGCAGTCAGCCGTGAGAGGTGCCGGGGCCAGGAAGGACCGGGCTCCCCAGGGCTCCACAGAGGACACAGGATGCTGGACGGGCTCCTAGCAGCCCGTGAGGAGCGCTGGGGCGCCCGGCAGGGTGGCGGGTCCGCACCACGCACCCGGGGAGCCGGCAGTCGGAATCTGCCCGTGCAGCCCCTCTGAAGACAAGCTGCATTTTGTGGACAGACTGACTTTGGAATTACAAGGCCTCAGAAAAAAGGTTGCCTGCTGATAGGTCACCGCCCCTCTGCTCGGCCACGTTAGCGACTGCGGGATCTCCGAGCGAGCGGCCCCTGGGAGGAGGGGCTGCGGGCAGTCCCCTTCCTTCTGCCCAGGCAGCTCAAGGCCCGAGCCTCCCTCGCAGCCTGGGATGAGGACCACGGGCAACCACAGCCAGTTCAGCAATAATGCGCCCAGCTGCTGGGAACCACTGGCGCTGCACCCACACACCTCTCCGAAGGTCTTACAAACGAGCGCACATGTCGTGTTTGCAGGGACAACTGGAGAGATGAGAGGGTGACCCTCACCCCCAGAGACTCTCAAGCCAGGCGTGGTGGGGCACGCCTGTGACCCCAGCACTCAGGAGGCTGAGACAGGAGAATCGCACAGGTTCGAAGCCAGCCTCAGCAGCTTAGTGAGGCTCTCAGTAACTTAATGAGACCGTTTCCAAATAAAATACAAAATAGGTCTGGGAGTGTGGCCTAGAGATAGAAAACCCCTGGGTTCGACCCTCAGTACCACAAAAAGTAAAAAAAATATAAAAATGGGGGTGTAGTGAGGGGTAGAACACCACTGGGTTCGATCCCGAGTACAAACAAAAATCCAGCAGCTAGAAAGGCCAGTCCCCAGCTCCACTGCAGCCCTCCATCGTGCCCAGGGAGCAGGCCGGCCAGTGTGCACCACGCCCTCCTGGGCTCTAGTGCACGCCACCTTCTGGGCACCGCTGTCCTGCCGGGGCGCAGTGGAAGGACATGGAGCCCCGCCCCTCCCGCAGGTCGAGTCTATGTACCCGTGAAGCTGCAAGACGCCCGCTCTCAGGGAAAGCCCGGCGCCACAGCTCCCTCAGCCCGTCCCCTCCCAGGCGGCCCCAGCCCCACACACCTGGATGCAGGTGCCCGTGCATTCCTTGCAGAGGCTGCAGGACAGAGCCCAGCGGCTGGCTGGAATGTGCGAGATCTTGGTGATGGGCTCCATCTTCTCTGGGCAGCCAATGCTGACCTGGGCAGGACACAGGGGCCTGCGTCATTCCCAGTCTGCCTCCAGGGACCCCCAAGTGGGGGATATCTGTCAGAGCCAGGCAGTGGGCACCCAGAGCCCTGGCGGAGCCCCCAAACCCCAACTCCCTCCCTCGGTACTGCTCAATCTCCGGGTCCCCCTGGAGCTCCCTGCAGCTGGGCCAACATGCGCTCACAGCGAGGCCCAGACCGTGGAGTGGAGGGCGCTGGACCACTGTGCACGCCTGACACCGTGTAGGCCTTGACAGACAGAAACGAGCACTCGGTCCCCTTCCCTTCTGTGCCTCAGACCTTTGTCCAAATAGCACCTGCAGAATTCTTGTGACAATGTGATTTCTCTTTGTTATTTTTCCTGGGCACCGAGAACAGGCCTCATGGCGTCTCCTCCTGGGGTCTCAAGGCCTCTTCTAGCCACAGGGGAAGTAGCTTTGCTAGGCCCCTCCTACAGAGACAGGCCCCAAACCCTGCCCGTCTGACGCAACTGGCCATCAGCCCAGGAGGGAGGACTCATCCTCAGGGTGGGATGAGGGCCTCTCACCAAGGGGCTCCCGTGGTGGGTCCTTATTGGTGACTCTGCTGTGCCCAGCCCAGGGGACATCAAGAGGTATCCCAGCCTTCTGCTGCTGATCTGAGAGCCGGTGACTGGCTGACACACAGGACCGCCCTCCCAGAAGCCTGCAGTGCGGGGCCTTTAGTCTGTGCACCCAGGAAGGGAAGGGCTGCGTGCTGACATGGAAACGTAAGGGAATGTCTGTATTTTAACAAAAAGCAGTGGCCCTGCAGGAGCCTGGGGCCTCTGCTCATGCTGTAGACCCAGCCTGCTGCCCAGGCCTTCCCAGCGGGCACCAGCCAGGGACCAGCCCTCCATCGCAGCCGCAGCCCAGGTGGCTGGAGAGAGAGCCTGTTGTAAGCATGCAGGCTGCCTCTGGGGGACGCTGTGCGTTGGGGTCCGACAGACCCACGCCTGCTTCCCCTGGAGGTGGGTGCCTGACTTCTGTGGCGGCCTTGACCCATGACCCCAGGTTCCTACCCTGACCCTGCGTGCCCACATGCAGTCCCCACGGGCTGCTGCCTCGGCCCCTCAGAGGCCTGTCGCCCGAGAGCCTCCCGTCACATGCCTCGAGCCCTCCCAGCCCCTTCTTACCCAGAGTTCTGCTAGGATCTACCCAAGTTCCACCCGGGCCCAAGTGCTGAGCTGCTGCAGGCCGCCGCACCCCACTACTGCCCACCTCAGGGATCCACAGGGCGCAGCTGACGTGCACCCACTTGGTCCCACTCCGGGTAGGCTTCAAGGCCCCTCCTCGCTTGGGGCAGAGCAGGCACTTGGGCTGGACTCCCAGGGCGCATGTCCGGCACAGCCAGCTGCCCGTAGGCACCTTGAGGATCCCGTAGCAGGCCTGGGGAGAAAGCGGGGTGGTCGTGGGTCAGAGGCACTGTCCATCTGCACCCAGGCCGCAGTCAGCTGCCAAAGTCCCGAGCTGCCGGCCTCCTTGAGGGGACTGCCGAGGGTTCACAGCACAGGCACCTGGCGGCTCTTCCAGGCACATTTCCCGGCCTCTTTGGCGCTCAGGCCTGCGCTCTGCTGGGAAGCCCCTCTAGCTGGAGGTCTCTAACCAGCATGGGCCGCCGGGGGAGGGAGGCCTTAAGCATGCCCTCTAGTGTGGAACACACAATTGCTTCTATACTTCCTAGGCGTGGGGGCCAGAGCTTTCACTCTCTATACGTAGGAATCCGTAGCGGGCCTCCTGCTGCTCATGCCTAGGGCTGAGGAGTGCTGGCGCCAGCAGCTGCCGGTGTAAGGGATGTGGATGCAAGAGGAACGCACCGCCTACCCACCTGCCAGCCAGCAAGCCCGGCCTCTGCGTGCCCGGGGTCTAGTCCAGCCACAGTGGGCACAGGTGGCCTCAAAGCAGGGCCAGAGTGGGTGCAGCAGCCCCAGACAGGTATGTGGAAATGAGGCTCCGGGCTGCCCAAGGCCGAGAGCCTCGGGGGCCAAGAGAAGAGAGAGCGGGATCCCAGTAATGGTAACAAGTACTTCTAGTGCTTATACACTGTACACGGCAAATAACTTTAATAAACAATCAATCCTTTCAACAACTTCCTCGCCTCCCCAGTGCTGGGGATGGAGCCCAGGGCCTCAGGTAGGCTCTGCTAGCGCTCTAACGGTGAGCTGCACGCCCTGCCCCACAACTCACTTTCCCCCCCTTTTTTTTGGTGGTGGTACTGGGGTGGAACCCAGAGGCTTTCTACCTCCAGGCTACACTCCCAGACCTATTTTATACTTTATTTGGAAACAGGGTCTCACTAAGTTGCCGAGAGCCTCACTGACTAGCTGAGGCTGGCTTCGAACCCGTGTGATCCTCCTGTCTCAGCCTCCTAAGCACGGGGATTACAAGCGTGTGCCACCACGCCTGGCTCAACTCACTTTCACTTTTTTTTTGCATATTGGATATGGAGCCCAGGGGCATTCTACTTCCAAGTGACAACCCAGTCCTATTTTTTATTCCTAATTTTGAAACCCGTTCTCACTGAATTGCAGAGGCCTCACTAAGTAGCTGAGGCTGGCCGCGAACCGTGATCCTCCGGTCTCAGCCTCCCGAATGCTGGGATTACATGCGTGCGCCACCACGCCTGGCTTCACTTTTACTTATAATTAAAGAAAAAGAGAGACCAAGAGAGATGAATAAATTTGCCCCAAATTCTGCAACTTGTGAAGGACTGAACCCTGCTTTGAAAGCAAGCAGCCTGGCTCCAGGCTTGGCCCTCAGCCAGTATGGCACCGAGGCTCCATGGGGAGGGCGTGGTCCTCAAGGGGCGGGGTCTGAGGAAAGGACAGAAAGACTTTTAACAGGCCTTCGCTCAGCCTCTGCTCGGCAGCGCAAGCCTGTGATCCCAGGCCTTGAGAGACTGGACAGGAGGACCGCAGGTTTGAGGTCAGCTTCAACAACTGTGAGGACCTCAGCAACTTGTGGCAACCCCCTTTCCAAACGAAAAACAGATCTAGGCAGGGTGGCGCACACTTGTAACCCCAGTACTTGGGAGGACTGCAGGTTCGAGTCCAGCCTGGGCAAGTAGCAAGACTCATCAAACTAGTGATATCCTGTTTCAAATCCAATAAAGTAGGGCTGTGGAGGTAGTTTGGTGTTAGAATGCCCCTGGGCATCATTACCACCTAAAGAAAAAAAAAGAAAAACAGAACCGGCTGGGTGCAGCTGGAGGCAGAATGCCTCAGGGTTCAATTCCCAGTACCAAAGCCGGTGGCATTTGCTCAAGCCTGGCTGGCAGGGCTGAGCCAGGGGGCCCCGTGTCCCTGGCACTGCGAGGCGCCGGCCATCGCTCCCTCCCTGCGGTGGCCCGGCCTGCGGCGCTGCCCACCTGGTGCACACACACGTCGCACTTGTCGCAGAAGACCATCTCGTTGCCGTCCTCGCCCTCGGGGGAGCGGCAGACGTCACAGACCACGTCCTCGTCGTACTCAATGCCCAGCCCCTCCTGCGTCTCGATGGCCCGTGTCATATTCTGGTTGCACAAAGTCTCCAGCTCCTCCAGCACCCGCTCTAAGGTCAGCTCGTCCAGCTCAGGCCTCTCTGTGCAGAGAAGCGCGGGGCACAGCGTCACAGGCCGGCGCAGGAAGCCAGGGCAGGGCTCTGCGGGGTCTGCTCAGCCACTGTGCGCCTGGGGAACAGCACACTTCCCTTGGGCCCGGGCTCCATGCTGTGAGGACCGAATGGGCATGGGGTCTCACTGTAGACGGGGGCCTGTGCGCACAGTACAGGTGTGTCTGCGTACGTGACACGGGGCACCCTGGAGACACAGCCAGCTCCGTGGAGGATCCGCTGCTCGTGCTATGCGGGGCCTCGGACGCTGGTCCTTCCTGGGCATTAGCAAGGCCCCCGGTGCACTCGCTTATTCTTACGGCGCTGGCACCCCAACACCTCTCCCAGGAACCCGCGGGCCCCATGCTATACTGCCCCACCTGCCGGCTGCAGAAGCCCAGGATGCAGTTATACCCATCCTCCCGGCTGCCCTGCGGGCTGGTGGTGAGCGCGCTGGGCCGAGGACGGAGCTGCCCTCTCCGCCGGGGCACGTCCGGGCGCCCTGCTGCCTACGGGCTGCTGGTGAGTGCGCTGGGCCGAGGACGGAGCCGCCCTCTCCGCCGGGGGCGCGTCCAGGCGCCCTGCTACCTACCCATCTCCCTGAGCTCCACGTTGATCAGCTCCAGCCAGCAGGCGTCAATCTCGTCCAGGTCGTAGCGGCTGCCCTCTGGCCACTCAGGCTGCGAGCCCTCACCCGGGGCAGGGCTGTACGCCTGTGGCATGGGGCCTTCCGGCGGCGGGAGGAGCCTAGGGGACCAAGAGGGGTGTCGTGAAGGGAGGCCCCAGGGAGGCCCCAGGGAGGGGCGACCGAGCGGCGGAGCTGCCGGTGGCTGAGTGTGCGGTGTGACGCTTTGAAGCCCCGCAGGGCCCACCTCCTCCATCTACTTGCCAACCCTGCAGAGACACGGAGGGCTCTGGGGCAGACTGCCCAGGCTCACTGCACACACCCACCCTGGCCACCTGGCACCCCCACGGCCCTCCCACGAGGGCATCTGGGCCGCAGCAGCTAAAGCTCCCTGGGTGGGTGCGTCCTGCCTGAGCCAGCAGGAGGTGCCTGGAGTGCTGTCCTGGGCAATGCCCTGTGCCAGCCACTTGGGGATAAGTGGGACAGAGCCCGCTGCATTCTGTGTCCGTCAACATAAAATCACCCTCCTGGCTGGGGAGGAGCCAGGGATGGACACACCTTCAGAATCCCTGACCCAACAGCCTGCGGAGAGCTGAGCCTGCGGAAATAGGAGCCCTAGCCAGTTCCAAGGCTTCAGCCAGGGCAACGCGTCCCAGACAAAAGGCCACTGCCACCGGAACTGCCCGCGTGCCTGCCCCTCCCCGGGTACAGTACACGGGGACTGCAAGCATCTCACTGGTGTTACATGCCTGACCCCCAACACCAGGGGCTGCATCCCCAGTACGCGAAGATACACCTGCTATGGTAGTAGGAGCGCCCCCAGCTCCCTTCCCTGGGGGCCCTGGCCCTGCCTCTGAGCAGCCTGCAGGGGTCCTGGCTGCAGGTGCAGACATGGCCCAGCCCGCCACCAAAATGTTCCCTCTACGGGCTAACAACAACAGTACCTAGTCTATAGGGCTAGTGAGAGGACCCCCAAGGACCACTGTGTGCGAGCTCAGAGAAGCACCTGGCACATGGTGAGCAGTGTGTGTGTGCGTGTGTGTGTATGTAGACCCTGGATGTCACCTCTCTATTCCTGAAATGGAACCTAAGGGGCAGTCTTGCCTCAGAGGGGGCGGCATCCGCCCAGCTCAGCTACCCAGAGCCTCTCGGATCCTGGTGCCCATTCAAAACACCAGCTCTCAGCCAGGCGTGGTGAGACGCCAACTTGCCCAGATGCCAAATACTTGGGAGGCTGAGGCGGAAGGAGCTCATGTTTGAGACCAGCCTCGGCAGCTTCAAGAGACTTTGTCCCAAGATAAAATGCAAAGGCCCGGGGGTCGCTCTGAGGTGGGCCTGCCTAACGCGCAGGGGCGCTGGGTTTGATCCTCAGCACCAGAAAGAAGAAAGAAAAAAAACACCACCTACCAAAATGCCAGCTCCCACCCCCGCCGGTTGTCATGGTTACCGCCAGGGAGCCTGGCCTCCATCTGGCCAGCCCTGCCAGGCCGAGAGGCCCCTCACTTGCCCGGGAGGCCTCCTGGGGTCGGAGGCAGGCCTGCCAGGGGCCATGACTCAGCGCGGGCTCTGCGGAGGAGGGCAGGGCCCGAGGTGGCGCAGGGCTGGCACCGGTCCCTGACCAGGGGCCCGCAGCCCCGGGTAAGCAGCACTCACCCCGATTCCGTCAACACGCTGCCTCGCCCCAGGGGCTGCCACTCGCATTCCACCTCCTTTCCGAGCGCAGCCTGTCACTTTGTCACGATCCAGCTCTGTTTGTGCCCTAAGCATACGCTGCGCCGGGGTCTGGCCGCTCTGCACAACACCACCCACACCTGCCTGCCCGCCAGACCTTTGGGGCTGAGCACGGCCCTCCCTCCGGGAGCCGGGGCGTGTCCGGGGCCAACAGCTTTTCCCTGGCTCACAATGGGGGAGTTCTCTTGCCAGGCGTGGACTGACCTTACAGCTGGAGCCACAGACACAGCTGCAGCAGCTGGGAGGGGAACAGCTGGGCTGAGACCCACTGGGGAGGAAGGGCTCGGCCCTCCATGCTATGCCAGGGTGCAGCACAGGTCCTCGCCCAGAGACTGGCACCACAGGCCGGGAGGGAGCAGCAGAGGGCACTGGAACCGTAGGTGGGGGAGGGCCGAGGGATATCCCTCACTCAGGGGCAGCCCAGGGCCTGCGATGTCTGGGCCTGGCCCACCAGGCCCCAGGGGCCCTGCAGGAAATGCCCCAGAATTTCCCAACTTCCTCCTCTGTGAAACGGGGGCCGCGCTCTGTGAGACTAAAACATGAGCAGGCGAATGTCTGCGGCTCACGCAGAAACCCTAGGGCCAAGGCGAGGGGCTGCCGCAGAGCTCGAGACTGTGGGAGACAACCAGGGCCAGAGGAGGGGCACAGGGAGCTGGGCTAGGAAACGCCCCTCCCAGTAGGGCATGGTGGCACACACCTGTAATCCCAGTACTTGGGAGGCTGACACAGGAGAATCCCAGGTTCGAGGCCAACCTCAGCTACTAATCCCCAATACAGCCCCCCACCCCCCCCAAAAAAAAAAGAAAGAAAAAGTAAAAGAAAAAAAGAAAATGCCCTTCCCCACCCCGGCATAGCCTCTCCAACCACAGCCAGGCCGGAGTGCCTGGCTTGGGTCACCCTGCACAGCCACACGTGAGCTGAGAATGTGGCTCGGGAGGCCATGGTAGTCAACAGAGCGCGCAGCATGGGCCGTCTGCAGCCACGCTCCTGGTGCGGGGACATCCGCAGTTAATAACCCAGGCTCGCGGAAGTTTCTGGAACCACCTGACATTGACTCCAAGTGCAGAGGACAGGCTGCCGGGCCAGGCCGGAGAAGGACAGTCCTCTTGGTCCAGCAGTGGCCCGCTCCTTCCCGCTGCCTGGGTCCTGGCGCCAGTGGCGACAACGTGGGGTATGTATTATCCTTTAGTCCTCACCACCGCACCTCGGGGCAGGCGCTGGTGTTGCCCGGCTTCATGGAGGAGGGACCCAGCCCAGATGGTCCAGGAGGGGATTTCAGTCTGCCTCGGCGAGGGTGTGAAAGTGGCCAGAGTCTCAGCCATGTCGCTGGCCCCGCGCGGGGTGTGGAGAATAGCCAATCCAGCCTCCAGCTGGCTCAGGCATCAGGCACACACGCCCAGTGGGGCCGGGCATCCCAGAAAGGCTCAGGGCAACCCTGATTCTCAGAGAGCCCCACTACAGCCCTCTGGAGCCACAGCAGGACGCAGGGCCCACCCCTACGTCCAGTGCCCAGAGTGAGACAGGGCCAAGCCCACCTCGGCCGGGAGCCCTTGGCCAGCACAGGGCTGGCGTGAGGCAGGCTCCTGGTGTCCGTGCCAGGGCTCAGGTGCGGTGGCAAGTGTCGAGAGGGGACAGCTGTGACCTTTGCCCCAAGCCTGGCCTGCATAGTGCACAGCAGCAGCAAGGGGAGGCCCGGCCAGAAAGGAGCGGCCGATAACCCAAGGTGGAGGGCAGGGGCCCAGGGCCAGGCCCCTGCCCTGAGGGGCCTCCACGGTGCAAAAGGCCTGGAAGTCTGCAGTGGAGGGAAGATGCCTACGGCAGGGCCATGTCCTAATAGGAGCACCCAGGGGTGTCTCTGCTCCACGAGACCAGAAGGTTGTGAAGCCCGGCATGGACTCCTTCCAGCACGGGCACTGGCAGAGCAGCCTCCTCGGGCTGGGGACAGCTGCTTCCTGAGAACCAACCGTGCGGGGCCGCCAACTCTCCCCATAGAGCTCAAGCCGGGCGTGGTGGACACGCCTGTAATCCTGGTACTTGGGAGGCTGAGACAGGAGGACCACAGGTTCACTGCCAGCCTCAGCTACTTAGGGAAGCTCTCTGTAACTTAGTGAGATCCTGTTTCAAAATAAAGAATAAACGATAGGTAGCTCAGATGTAGAATGCCCCTGGGTTCAATTCCTAGTACCGCAAAAAAGAAAAAGAGTAAGAGTTCATTAAAAGAAGCCTGGGGAGGCTGAGACAGGAGGAGCATGGGCCGGAGGCCAACCTCAGCAGCTCAGTGAGCCCATTTCAACTTGAAAAAACAGGGCTGGTGGCGTGGCTTCGAGTGGAGTGCCCCGGGT
Organism: Muscardinus avellanarius; assembly: GCF_963383645.1. Taxonomy (NCBI): domain Eukaryota; kingdom Metazoa; phylum Chordata; class Mammalia; order Rodentia; family Gliridae; genus Muscardinus; species Muscardinus avellanarius. The sequence goes on from NC_137793.1 coordinate 1,569,930, forward strand.
TGCATCCTCAGCTCAGCCGCTGTTGTTGCCGCCGCCGCCGGGCGTGACACCTGTCATCCCAGACCTTGGGAGGCTGAGACAGGAGGGTGGCAGGTTTGTGCTAGCCTCAGCAATTCAGTGAGGCTCCCTGAAACTTAGAAAAGCCCTGTTTCAAAATAAAAAAATAAAAATAGGGCTGGTGTGTAGCTCAGAGAATGTTCCTAGGTTCAATCTCCAGCACCAATAAATAAATAAATAAATAAACAAACAAACTATCTAAAAACAGATGGAGTTTAAGTGGGAGATGGGCATGGCCCTAGGCGAGTAGAGGAAAGACCTACAGAGAAAGGCCAAACCAAAGAAGAAAGGAAGGAGAGAAGGGCGGGCATCCGCACCCCAGGCTCAGGGGCAGTGACGGTCCGGAGCCTGCCTCTGCTGGACTGCGTCAGTCTCCCGCGAGGAGCTGGCGGGGGCTGCAGCCTAGAGGCCGCTCTCATACCCGCGGCGCCAGGCCTCGTCTCCCTACGCCCTCCCCACGACCACTCGAGGCAGGTACCATGGGTGCCATTCCCGTTTCAAAGACCAGGAAACAGAGGCCCAGATACTGCACTTCCGCCCCAAGGTCACAATGGACAGGGTGATGCCGGCCCAGAGCCTCACAGCTGAGCGGCCGCACCTCTAGAGCACTCAATGGTCTGCTCGGCAAGAGAACTGAGCACGCGACAGGCAGGCGGACGGAACCCAGACTGCAGGCCCCTCCCCGGGAGCGGCCGCCTAGCTCACCTCACCACGGGCTCTGGGATGGCCTCGGCCCCGGCCGGCACCTGCACGCCTTTCTCCCATTCCTGTCGCCACGGGTCCGCCAGGATGTAGTAGTCCTCCGGGCTGAGCTGGTATGAGTCCGGAATCTTCATGGCCGTGATCAAGTCTGTCCGGAACACCTGCCAGGGGCGAGAGGGGGGACTGGTCCGGATTGCCTGGGCGTCTGCTCTCGGCCGGGAGGGGAGGAGGGGAGGAACTGTGCCCCGAGCGGCCCTTCTGCAGGCTCACTGAGGAACAGGACGGAGGGACCGACACAAGGCCACGAAGGACAGCACATCTGGACACCGCACACGTTGTGCACGCCACACACGTCGGTCCAGGGAGCTGAGGCGCTGAGTTTGCCCTGGCCTGGCCTACAGAAAGACACAGGCCAGCAGGGCGCCGTGGCGCATGCTTGGAACCCCAGTCCTTGGGAGGCAGAGACAGGAGGCGCACAGGTGCCACGCCAGCCTCAGCAACTTAGTGAGACCTTGTTTCAAAATAAAAGAAGGCAGGGAGTGTGGCTGAGAGGTAGAACGGCTCTGGGTTCAATCTCCAGTACCAAAACAAACAAAGACCGGCAGCCGGGAGCGCAAGGAGGTATAAAAGAGCATAAGGTACCAACCCCTCGAGAGCGGCTTCCCGCGGGGCAGGCCCCCCAAGTCCCTGGAGGGCCGGAACCCCACGCCCCACTGGGCAGGACCCTGCGCTACAGCCGTTGGAGTGCGAGGGGCGGAGGGGAGCCCTCTCGGTGGAGCCAGCCACCAGGCTACCCCGACGGGCTCCCGGGTCCCTGCTCACTCGGGGGCAGCCGCTTCTCTCCCTGTTCAGTCTGGCGCCACTTCACCCAGAACCATCTCCAAAGCCATTGCCAGCAGGCACCGGCCATGCCTCCCGCCTCCGCGGCCGGCCCTGAGGGCGGCCCATGAGACGCCGCACCCGGGGGCCGCCTCCCCAGAGCACCACGCCAAGGAAGAACTCACACAAGCGAACCAGAGCAGCCCCTTCCAGGAGCACGCCAGGAGACCTCCAGCTCCCGCTCCTGCCTGAGGTCGGCAGGGCTGCCCTGTGCCGGGTACAGCAGGCTGCGCCCATCATCCCATCCCGAGCTCCTGCTAGCCAGCGTCCGCGGACCCGCCCCGTGCGCCTCTGGAATTTAGGACTAACCGAGTGAGTGGAGCGCCCACGGGCCTCCGAGCATCCCGCCGAATCTAATTAACGGCGGCATCCAGCAAGAGGCCCCGGCTTGGAAAAGGTCAAGTTTCTCGAAGACTCTATTTGCCAATATAATTTAATTGTTAAGACTAACACCCTAACATTTAATTAGGGTGCCAGTGTGAAAAAAATTAAAATCAGATTACGATTAAATGCTAATTAAACAGAAGATGGAAGGTGGCTGAGACTTCACAGCCCTGATAATTTGCATATCTTATTAGCAAGCGGTAAGAGCTCATCTAGAGTTCGTGTCAGGCGCAGGCGCCGTGGGGGTTCCCTTCGGCAACCCCCTCTTGCTGGGGGAGCCTCACCCTGCTGTGGCCGCTGGAGACTGTGAGGCCCAGCAGGACAGGGGCTGAGTTATTACTCTACGGGCCCCGCAAAAGGACCGGGCCCCGGTGAGGGGCCCCCAGAGTGGCCTGGAGCCGGGGAGACTTGGGAGAGACAAGAGTCTGGTTCTAAGAGCGGCCCAAGTTTTGTCCTGGGTCACTTGGGGCACAGGTGACTGCACCCTAATGGCCTTCAGGGAGGAGCCTCACAAGCCCACGGAGGGTAGCGGTGTGGCACCAGTTGTCGGAGACCACGGAGTGGCCAAGAGTGTCAGAACTGTCCTCTGTGGAGGGAGGGTACTGAGAATTGAACCCAGAGGCATCTACCTAGAGCCACACCCCCAGCCCTACTTTAGTTTTACTTTATTTATTTATTTATTTATTTATTTATTTATTTATTTATTGTGGCATTGGGGATGGAACCCAGGGGCATTCTACCTCTGAGCTACACCCCCAGCCTGATTTTTTATTCTTTATTTTGAAACAGGGTCTCCCTGAGTTGCAAAGGGCCTCGTAAGTAGCTGAGTCTCTGCGAACCATGATCCTTCCGTTTCAGCCTCCCAAATGCTGGGATGACAAGTGTGTGCTGCCATGCCCAGTCCTATTTTATTTTATCTATTTATCTATTTATCTATTGGTGGTACTGGAAATGGAACCCTTCTACCTCTGGGCTACACTCCCAGACCTATTTTATATTTTTTATTTGGAAACAGGGTCTCTTAAGCCAGTGAGGCTGGCTTCGAACCTGCGCGATCCTCCTGTCTCCGCCTCCCAAGCGCGGGGATTACAAGCGTGCCCACCACGCCCTGCCCTATTTTACTTTTAAACAGGGTCTTGCTAACTTGCAGAAGCTGTTCCTGAAAGCTGGGATCCTCCTGTCCCAGCCACCTAAGTACTGGGACTACAGGCATGCGCCACCATGCCTGACTTAAGAGTTGTTCTTAAAATTAACTTATTAGTCGCTACACTGACTCTGGGCGGTAGATACTATCTCCACTCTCATTCAGAGCTGAGAAACCTAGAACTGGGATTCGTGACGGCACACCAGGTCTCCAGGTCGGAAGTGGTAAGAGTGCAGGCCAAAGGTGCCCTGGCCCCAGCAGGTGCCTCCCCTGGCCTCCCTTGGGCCCTGGGCTGTGGCCCGGTGCCCTACAACCAGTCTGCAGCCAGTCAGGTGGCGTCCCCAAGGGGAACCTGCAAATCTGAAGCGCCTTGGCAAGCTGCATGCCTCTCCAGAGCTCGCAGCTGAAGTCCAGGGCCCGCTGCGCGGTGTGAGCCCCGCGGTCTCCAGGCACTGCGCACACGGGTAGAAGACCCTGCCTGGGGCCTTCCCCCTCACCTGAGGGGGCCTTTAAGTCTCAGTCCTGCCTGTGCCTGCTCCAGGAAGCCTTGACCAAGCCTCCGCCTCTGGCCTGGACTCCTGCTGTGTCCTTCTCAGCGGAGAGCGAGGACTGCCACTTGGGGAGGCCGTGGTGGGGCCCAACAGTACGCACAGGCTTGGTACTAACGTGTTGCCGGACTCGAGCTCTAGAGTGTGTATGTGTGTGGGGGTTTCTGGGGATGAAACCTTGGGGGTGTTCTACCTGAGCTACACCCCCAGCCCTGTTTTACTTTCTGTTTTGAAACAGGGCCTCACTAAGTTGCTGAGGCTGTCCTCGAACCTGCAATCCTCCCATCTCAGCCTCCCAAGTACTACAATTCCAGGCGTGCCCCACTGTGCCTGCCAGACTGACTCAAGATGTCCCCACACATCAGCCAGGTCCCCTTGTGGTACCTGTCTGCCCCATGGCACAGCAGCTGGGCACTGGTACCTTCCCAAGGCAGTCTCTGTGCACTGATATAAAACCTGACCGCTTATAGGGCAGTCAGTCCATTTGTAACCTAAACATCTCTTCGTTTTGAATGGCCGGGGATTAGGTTTGGAAAAGACTTCATGATTCTCCTAAAACTCCTCTGAATGATTTATGAGAACTAAATAGAGAATAAAATGGACACTGGTGAATGGGATTCGTGCCGTGGCAGGCGAGCAAGGAGCTGGAAAACAGGCCGTTTCCTTAGAGCGCGAATGTTTACTACTCCTCTCTCTTTTGGCAGAAATCGACAAATTGTCTTTAAAGGTCCGCTGCCTAGCAACCAAGTTCTGTTGAGCTACTTGGGAGATATTAATTGTAACTTCTCCCAACAGTAAGAAGGATGTTTAAAGGCCACAAACTAATTGGATAACTAGCCTGAGTGCCAGGGAGGCTGGCACAGGCTTGAAAAGGCTGAGGGCCGGCTCAGCCCAGAGGCAGGGATATCCCGGGACACATCTGGGTTGGCCTGCAGCTGTTTCTCCCAAGATGGAAGACTTCCACCATCCACAAGTCTAGCTTTCTACGCCTATCTCCCCAAGAAGAACTGAAAACAGGCTCTGTAAGAAAGTAGTCATGAGCCTGGCGTGGTGGTGCACGCTTGTAATTCCAGCACTTGGGAGGCTGAGACGGGAGGATCGTGGTTTGCGGACAGCCTCAGATATTTAGTGAGGCCCTTTGCAACTCAGTGAGACCCTGTTTCAAAATAAAGAAAAAAATATAGGGCTGGGGGGTGTGGCTTGGCGGTAGAATGCCCCTGGGTTCCACCCCAAGTACCACAAAAAAAAAGAAAAAAAAAAAGGGAAAAGAGAAAAGAGAAAAAAGAAAGTAGTCATGGACCCCGTGCTCTCCAAAAGCTGGTGACGACAAGAGGCGATTCCCCGTGTGGCTGCACCTCGTGGCCAGGCGGGCAGCGGGTGGAGGGTCAGCACGTGACGCTGTGGCCGGCGGCTGCTGCTTGGGCACCTCATCTGGGAACCTGAGTGATCTCGGCTGCCTTTGCTCAGAGCCCTGACTGACAGGCACCAAGAGGAAGCTGGGTTGTTGAAGGAAAGGCCCAGGCCCTCATCCCAGTCACGATCTGATCATGGCTGTGACTCTGCTTAATGTCCATCTCCTCTAATAAGCTGCACAAAGACCGACACTACATATCTTACACGTCTCTACCGTCCATACAGCGCCCAGCTGGGGCACTGCGTAACGCACACACGGTGGCGCCTGCAATCCCAGCTACTCCGGAGGGCCAGGAGGACTGCAAATTCTGGGCCATCTCGGGCAACTTGGGAAATCCTAATTCCAGGACTTGGGAGGCTGAGACAGGAGGATCAGCCTCAACAACTTAGCAAGCTCTTCACCAACTCAGTGAGACCTTGTTTCAAAACTACAAAAAAGATAAACAAGGGCTGGAGGTGTAGCTCAGTGGTAGAATCTGCCATCCTCCTGCCTCAGTCTTCCAGGTCGAGGTTACGGGTGTGTGCCACCATGCCCGGCTGCTGGGTGCCTTTTGTACAGTCTCCCCGACTGGTGCTGCCCTCGGCGTTCAGATGTAGAGACTGAAACTCAAAGAGGTTAAAGCACTGGTCCGAGGTGTCCTGTTCTTAACCACAGCAGCTCTTCTCTGCAAACCAGCCACATATCAATCTTTTAAATAAGCTTCTCTGGGCTGCAACATGATAAAGAACGTCTGAGCCAAGAGCAGACCTGTAGTTAAAACCAGATCTGGAATGGCAGAGGAGGGCCCTGGGCGCAGACGCCGGTGCCGTTTCACGCTCCCACTAGGCTAGTTGGTCAGATTCTTAAAAAGAAAAAGAAAAACCCCACTCAACTTTGCTTTCTTTTATTTTCATGAGGAGAACAGCACCTCCTGCTCTTAAAGAGAACTTATTACACACATTTCTTTTGCAAGACAAGTCCCAGAGGCTGGGCGTCCTTTCCAGCCAGCGGGCGCAGCTGCGAGCCGCTGAGGTGGCTTCTGCCCCCACGCGGCCGGCTCAGAGCAGAGGCGCTGCCCCCAGAGGCACCCTCCCCCAGCGGCTGGAGGTCAGGCCGCGGAGGTGCAGCACCTGCCTGGGGAGGCCCCCGAGTTCTCTCCCAAGTTTCGGAGTACCTTGCACATCACTGCAACATACCCAGCACTGTTTTAATACGGACCTGTTGTCCCAAACCTCTGGGTGACACCTCCAACCTTCCCGGAACGCCTCCTATTTTATCCTGTGGTTCTGAGCCCAATACAAGCCAGCCAGGCTCTGCCTTCCCCTCCTCCCAGGGTGGAAGGGCTCAGATTTAAAACGTGGAGGCACACGCCTATAAATCCAGTACGGGGAGGCTGAGACAGAAAGGACTGCAGCTTCGCTGGACGCCTCACCTGCTTAGTGAGGCCCTCTGTAACTTAGTGAAAATAAAGAATAAAATATCAGGCTGGGGGTATGGCTTGGAGGCAGAATGCCTCTGGGTTTAATCCCAAGTACTGCAAGAATAAATGAATAAATGAATAAATGAATAAATAAAAAGAAAGCATGGGGAGGCTGAGAATGGAGGATCACAGTTCTCGGGCACCTCAGCTTCTTAGCAAGGCCCTTCTCAACTTAGTGAGACCCTGTTTCAAAAATTAAAAGAAGACTAAAAAAATAGGGCTGGGGGTGTAGCTCGGAGGTACAACATCCCTGAGTCCCATCTCCAGAACCAAATAAATAAATAAATAAAGATTAAAAAATATGGCTGGGCAAGTAGAATGTCCCTGGGGCCCCAGTACCAAAATAAATAAATAAATAAATAAATAAATAAATAAATAAATAGCCTGGGTCTTGCCAGGAGTCACTGCCAATTTTGGAGGGACATCTGTATCAGAAGTGCGGGAGGACGCTGGGTCTGGGGACACCCTTGCGCTGGCAGCTGAGGCTGCTGCCACCTTTCCCCCAGTCCCTGTCCCTGAGGACAAGGAGCTGGGCATCTGGCAAGGCCCTAGAGGGACATGCAAAGAACCCACGTATCCCCTCCAGAGGGACATACCAATTTGTCACCAGGGCCCCAACAGCTGGACCCCGACTTCCACCCTGCCTGCTCCGGGGTCAGCCAGGGCTCCCCCTCAGGGTGGTCCCAGAAGGGATGGTCACATCTGCAGAGCAGAAGTTCCGTGGCAGGGCCCAGGAGTGTCTACAATGACGGTCACTTGCCAAGGCGCACAGAGCCCCACGGTGGCAAGGCCTGAGCTTTCCAGGACGCGGCCGGGCAGGGCATGGGCTGGGGCGCTAAGCTCGGCCTCTTGGGCATTCGCAAATGCTGGAGGATCTCAGCATTGGCACGTCTCTGCCCACTATGACTTCTGGGGAGGCTGACTTCCTGAACACGCAGCCCTCCCTCTCCAGGGGCCTACGGGGAGCCCCCTGCTGGCCTGTCCTCCAGCAGCTTCTCTGCCCAGGCCTGAGGGAGACACAGCCTCCAACAGACTGAGGCTGGCTTCCTCTTCCCAAACACTGCTGCAGGCCTCGCCGGGCTGGGCAGAACCCCCAAGCGCCTAGCACCTACAAGAAGGGCAGGGTGCCCACGCTGGCTGCCTCTGCTGAGGTCACAGACTCAGCCAACTTCCTGAAGGGAACCTCAAGCCAGCAACGATGACCTAAGGCAGATGGCGGGAACCCAGACCCCCAGCCGTGTTGGCAAAGTACAGGTGCCTGGGCCACACTCCCAGATTATCTCATGGTGGGATCGGTAAGGCCCAGTGTTGGTGGTATCCTCTATTTATTTTTGTGATATTGGAGGTTGAACCCAGGGAGCAGGGACATTCTACCTCTAAGCTATACTCTCAGCCCTATTGTTTACTTTTTTGGTATTGGAAATGGAGCCCAGCAGCATTCTACATCTCCAGCCCTATTCTGAAACGGGATCTCACCTGGTTGAAGAGTCAATGGCTACTTTATTATTTTGTAAGAGCGGCCAGGCCAGAGACCCAAGCCGCTAGCAGAACTTACACACTAAAGCCAGCTCCTCGGGCCACGACCCTGCACTTCCTTCCTATCTCAGCTTTGTAGGGACCCCAGAAGCAGCAGAGGAAAGAGAGGAAGGCAGCCCTGGCACGGCTCACCTCACCTTTCACGAGGCCAGGGGGTCCTGTCCCAGGGTCAGGGGCAGGTTTCAGTCCTGAGCTCAGCTTCCTGGGCTGAGGCAGGGGCTGAGTAAGGCCAGAGGGGATGCTGGGCCCTCAGATCACAGCCCTGTCCAGGGTCCTGACTCCCGGCCAGCACTCTTCGGCCCTGGGGTACCTCACAGGGTGCTCAGGAGACTCCCTGATGGGCACCCAGGGAGCACTGGTAAGGGCACCGTTGATGGCAGCTCAGGGTGCCCTGTGTGTCTTGTGAAGCCCAACCCCAGTCACGACCCAGTGATGGGTTTAAGACGGCGGCCTCCAATCCTGCCCATCACGGTCCACACTTAGCGAGGAGCCCAAGTGCGCCATGGCCCTGGGGCTCTGCAGCACGCGGGGCTCTGCAAGCCTCCCACCAGGGACCAGCCCGATGGCTGCCCCAGGGGCACTGTGCTTTCTACCAGCGTGCCCAAAGCCCTCGGCCCCACGCCGGGAAGCCCATAAAGGCCCTCCCCTCGCAGCCCATTAAGAAAAAAAGAGCAGTCCAGCGAGCAGATTTAGTGCAATTTAGTGGAAAGGCGCTCGCAGCCAAGTCCTCGCATTCCTCTCTGCCCTCTCCTGAGCCAAATGACTTGGAAGCTTTCATTGACGGCTCTTTCTCTGCCCCGCGATAACTGGGGATTTATGCCGGCCATGGCTCAACCTCCTCACTTGGGGGAGAGGAGACCTCGAGAGCTCCAGCCAGCTGTGGGTGGAGGCGTGGCCTGGCCAGGCGGCCTCCTGCTGCCCAAGGGCTGGAGGGGGAGGTGTCGCTGCACGCCCCCTGCAGAGGCTCCAGGTCTGGGCCCGCCCAAGCAGCCAGGCCCCAGCACAAAGGCTCTGGGCTGGGAAACCCAAGAGGCAGGGGAATTTTCTGCCCCATGCAAATCGCCTTCTTCTCAGCCTTGGCGGGACACCTGTTTCTCCCCAGCTGTGCCAGATCCTGGTGTAGATGGCAGCCGGGCCCCAGGAACTGGCCCTCCTCCCACCCAGGGACGGCCGCCTGGGCTGCAGAGGAGCAGGGCGTGGGCTCACCCTGCCTGCAGGGGAAAGAGCCAGCCCTGAGCGCTCCCCAGCTCACCTGGCTTACCCGCCTGACCCAATCGATCGGCCTCAGGGCGCCTGCCTCCCCAGACTAAAGGGTGGTGAAGGCGGCTTCAGCCGTCCTAGTCCTAACTCAGCCGCAGCAGCTGGGGCCCTGGGTCTCCAGCTGGGGAGACCACACACCCCAGAGGCCAGGGTCCCCCCAGGCACTAAACTGCATTAACCTACCCACCTCCTCACTGAGAGCACTCCCAGAGACAACTCCGCCCATCCTTACCCACCCCCACCAGGGTGGGCCTCACAAGGACACGGGTGGGGGATGGGGCCTCAGGTCTAGGAAGATCTCACCCCACCTCCCAAGGAGAGTTCTATGCCAGGCAGCTCCTGGAGGCGGGGTACTTTTTCAAATGCAAGCCACTGCGGAAGACCCCCCAGGGGACAGCCCCTGTAGGGAGGGGCAGGAGGCAAGGGGGATGGGCTGGGAAGGACGTCCTCCCCCACCCAGGCCAAGGCCCTTCTCGCCTGGGCACCCCGCCCTGGGGTCTCCAGCCGCAAACACGTGGTCCGGCTGTGGAAGCTCAGCCTCCTCTACCCTACGACAGAGGGCTGAGACCGCGCTCTCAGAAGTCCCGAGAATCCAGGGCCAGTGTTAATGATAAAAAGTGCTTTTTGCAAATGTGCATCTGGGGTGCTGGGGATGGAACCCAGGGGCATTCTAACTCTGAGCTACAACCTCACCCCTATTTTATTTTTATTTTGCAACAAGGTCTCCTACCTTGCTGAGGCTAGCCTCGAACCTATGAAGGTCTTGTCTCAGTTTCCCAAGTCCTCAGATTACAGGTGTGCTCCACCACACCTGGCTTTGTTAATTGGGAGGATTTGGATTTGGGTTTGAGGTCCACACATGGTAACTTAGACCCTGTTTCAAAATAAAAAAATAAGCCGGGTGTGGTGGTGCAAGCTTGTAATCCCCGCGCTTGGGAGGTGGAAACAGGAGGATCGCGCAGGTTCGAAGCCGACTGCGCTGGCTTAAGAGACCCTGTTTCCAAATAAAAAAGTATAAAAATAGGCCTGGGAGTGCAGCCTGGAAGTAGAAGGGTTTCCAGGAACCCCAGTACCACAAATAAATAAATAAAATAAAAAGGGCTGGTGGTGTAGCTCAGTGGTAGAACACCCTTGGGTTCCATTCCCAGCACCAAAGGCTGGGGGAAGAGCCAGGTCTGAAGTGCCCACCTCGCAAGGTTCTCCCTGCCCATCCGTGCCCAGTGGCACCAACAGTGAAGACCCAAGGCGGTGGGGACCCACAGCGGGCCTTCTCGGGGGCTGCAGCAACAGGACTTGATGCCACAGATGCTGAGGCCAACACACATCTCTACTTGCGGCAGAGCCAGGAAGGCCAGACGTGCAGGGACTTGTCAACCAATGGCTAAGAAACTCCTCGCACGACCTGAGGAGCCCGACTCCAGCTCAACACAGCACATCCCGGCTCCAAAATACCCCCAATCCGGCAGCGCACAGCGGCACACACCTGCCATCCCCCAGCACTTGGGAGGCTGAGACAGGAGTGCAGGTTTGAAGCCAGCCTCAACAACTCTGCAAGGCCCTAGGCAACTTAGTGAAACCATTTCAAAATAAAAAATAAAATATGGCTGGGATGCAGCTCAGAGGGAGCATCCCACAGGGCTCAATCTCCAGGAACACACACCACTCCCCCCAGATCCTCCTGCCTTCCCCTGCTACCACCCAGCCCTAAGCCACCGAAGTCCCCTTTGCTTGGGAAGAACTGCAAATAGCCCCCTCTCATACAGCAGCAGCTGGTGGGGCCTTTTATTAAAACATCGGCCCGTGTCATTATCCTGTTTAAGATCCTAGAAAGCTCCCCTCGCAGATCAACGCCGACAGCTTGAGGTCGCGGGAGGAGGGGCAGGGAAGTGACCAGGCTCCTCCGGCCAAGGCCCCTCGCCACGCCCGCCCACCGCACCACCACCCACCTCGGAGGGCTTCTTCTCGTTCTGCCGGGGCCAGCCCGGCTTGATGTTGCCGGGCAGTTTGGAGCATCGCGCCGCCGGCGTGGACGTGGCGGGGCCTGTGGAGAGAAGAGGCAGTGAGAGGCCCTGCGGGCCGGGGGGCTCTGCCTTCCGGACCTCGGGCACCAGCTGTCCCTGCCCAGAGCTCGGCTTCTCCACTGAGCAGTGGGCACAAGGCCCCCTCCTCTCTGGTGGCTGCCAGGTCCCGCGACCCCTTACGGCCCTCTCTGGGACTCTCTGCCTTGGTCATGTCCTTCCCGCCTCTCTCCAGCCTGTCCCAAGTTACAGGCTTCGTGACACTCCGCGATGGCACCCAGGGAGTGCTCAGAGAGAGGACAGGAGGGAGTGTTGCCCTGACGTGGACTCAGAGGCCACCAGGCTTGAAACCTATCCCAGACTCTTGACCAGCTTGTCACCACTGCAAACGCCAAGGTCCCCAGGGTGGGACCTGTGAGAGGCGCCGTAGCCTGTAAAGAGATGGAGCCTCCCAGTAGGTCTTTAGGTCACTGGGGCCAGTCAATCAAGAACTGAAAGCTCCTGTAATAAACCTTCCGTCTTAAAAGCTAATTACCTCACGTGCTTTGTTACAGTCCCGTGAAGCTAACACAGGGGCAGAGGTAAACTGTCTTCCAAGGGTTGACGGAATGCTATAATGTCTGTGAGTGAAGGCCCCACATACAGCGAGTCCTCAGAAACACTAGCTTGTACTGCTAGGATCCAGGGCTCTTGCTAGACCACAGCACTACAGCACTGTGACCTCTGTCCTATGTGTCAAAGAAACTGGAAGAAAGGCCATGGGGAGACCCGAGGCTTTGGCCAAAACGGAGCAGTGGTCACGGCTGGGCACAGCGACAGGGCTGGCCCAGTCCCTCCCTGATGCAGCCACAGGACACCCTTCCTGGCCAGTGCCGGCCCTCTCCAAGGGCTCCTCTGCCTACAGTAACGTTAGAAGCAGAGGACGTGGCTCTGGTTTCTACTGAGCCAGGTCGCGCGGTGTGTGGCGCCGTGTGTGGCACCGTGGAAGGCCCGATGCTGTGACCTCCTGTCACAGAGCCAGGCCCGAAGGCCAGTGAGGCCTGGAGGTGGAGGGGCTGGGACCTGACTGACCATCCTAAGGCATCACTCCGTGGGCTCTTGGGGGACTGTGGCGCTTTTGGAACTAGGAGGGGCCTGGCAGAGCCCACTAAGCCCACTCGTTCACCACATGCATGAATGCACAGGTCTAGCAGTGCAGGCCCGGCGCCCTGGCAGAACGGCCTCTTCCTCGGCTGGGCCTCCCGCAAAGCAAGCGCTGCGGGTGGGATCCTCCTGGCGGCTACAAGGTAGCTGCGTCTCCTTACTTCAACAGACACGGGCAGGCCTGGCTTCCTGGGCCATCTGGGACGAGCTGCCCGGTGGCCTCACGCCGCAGACGGAGGCACGCACCAACCTCCCTCCTTTCTCGGCTCCAAACGTTCTCAGGAGGCCCTCTAAACCCCATTTCCCCTGCACATGACGCCCCACAAACAGGTCAGCCTGAGGCCCTGCCAATGGCCAGTGAAGGCTGGGCTTCTTCACCCAACATTCACTGAGCACCTGCTGCCTGCCTGCAGTGATGGGTATGCGTCCTCTTACCACTCCCACCAGCTGGGCAGTGGCGCTACGGAGGCACCAGAGCAATGGGAGCAGCGCTGGCTTTGTCTCTGCCAGGCACAGGCTTTGAAAAGGCCCCAGAGGCGACGGGAAGGCCAGGGCAGAAGCGGGGACAGCGGCGCTAAGGCGCAGGGCCCCAGGCAGCCGCGGTGCCCTCCGCAGCTGGAAGCCCAAGTGGAAGGACTCACAGTCACTGGTGTCGGAGTTGTCGCTGCTGACGGAGTACTTTCTCCTCTTCTCTTCCATCTGCAACAAGAGGCGGGCGGGCAGGTGGTCACGCACGGACGCTGGGGACCCTTCGCTCCCGGAGCTCCCCGCCATCACCCACCTCCCCAAGACCCTCCCCTAGCCAGCCTGAGAGTCGGCCCAAGGGACAGCGAGCACGTCGGGGGTCAGCAGCCCCGACCTGAACAGTGGCCACAACCTGCCAGTCCCCGTCTGCTCCAGGCAGCTCAGGTGCCCCAGAGAGCCTTTGCCACTGCAGACCGCGGCCGAGTGCCCGTGGGGTGAGGAGGCCAGGGAAAGGGCCTGGCCCTTCAGGACAGTGCTGGCGGAGGGCAGGGACCACCCTGAAAATGGTGGCCAGCAGGGCGGGGCAGCGGGCTGGGCCCCTCACTGAGGACAGCGGTCCTCAGATTAAAGAGCAAGCCAACCTTCTGTCAAGCGGGGCAGGCTCTCCCGAGCCGACCTCACACCGAGCCCTCCTTCACCCGGGGTCCTGGGGACCTGCGTTCCTGACGGCGGGGCTCTGCGCGGTGCCCTCTGGGAACTGACTGAACTGCACTTTGGACTCAGGTCGGAGCCCTCAGCCCTCAGCCTGCTGGAAACCTTTCCCCACCACCCTTCCGCTGAGCCTGCGGACTTCTGGGCGGCAGGGCCAGCTCCCATCCCCCTGGGGGACGGTGCTTGATGGCCTGACACCCCACTCAGGGTCCCACAGCCGGTCTGTGGCCCCAGCCCAAGCAAAGGCCCAGGGCGCTCCCCACCATGTCCCCGCTGGTCCCGAACGGCCACAGCCGAGCACAGGGAGGGGCCTTGTCCTTAGGGAGAGTAGTGGCCCGCCACCCTGTCTGCCTGTGGGCCACTTAGCCTCCCCAGTGCAGATGGGGTCCTATCCGCTTTCTCTGACCGTGGCCACTTCCCTGGTATGATCCTGCCCAGCCCTGGGGTGCCATTGGGCTGAGACAGGGATCATTGGCTGGGGAGGTGGGCGTGACTACCGGGGTCTCTGAGGGGACCAGGATGACCCTCTGCCTCACACTGACCTCAGCAAGGAATGCCTCTCCACCCCAGGGCCCCGCAGGAAGGCTGCGTGGGGCTGCAGCTGCCCCACTCCAACTGTGCAAGGCACTGGCCAGAGGGTGAGGGACGGGACGCCGGGCGGTGCGCGCAGATGCCCGGGAGGCAGGGGCATCCCTGTGGCGGGCGGGAGGGGATGCTCCCGAGCTCCAGAAAAGCCCCTGGGTGCAGGTGGAAATGCTGGCCGCCTCTCTGTCAGTGCGAGGAAGCCAAGCCTCAGAGGCAAGCACCTCGCTCACAGCCACATGCTGGTGTCCTGACTCAGGGACCCGGCTGCTGACCTCAGCCCTCCTGGCAGCCTGGCCACACAGGTGCCGCGATTCCTGCACCCCTGGGTGTGAGGGCAAGAGGGTGAGAAGGGCTGGCCACCAGCACTGTCCACACAGTGCCCACCCTGCCCAGCAGGCCGTCACCAGCGGGTGGGGGAGAGGCGCCGTCAACCCGCCACCCGCGACATCCCCGTGATCCTGGGTAGGAACTATATTCTCAGCCAAGAGGGCACCTCCAAGCAGGGGCTCAGAGCGCAGTGCTTAGCTTGTGCAAGGCCCGGCGTCCAAGCGCCACCCCATGAGGAAAGCGAGCTGTGGATTCAGGGGTGCTGTGTTCAAATCCTAGCCCTACCACTCACTACACTGGGGACACCTTGGCAAAGACCTGCCTCCGAGGATGTAAACCGGATCTGGATTTTTACATAAATCTCCCGTGAACTTACAATGTTGGCAACTGAGTCAGAATTTTTAAAACACGTTGCGCGGGCCAAAGGAAACATATCTGTGGGCCAGAATCCGCCAGGGAGACCAGATGAGAGCAGTGAACGGCCATGGCACGGCGGCCAGAGCACCGTACGGCACGGCGGCCGGGGCCAGGGTGGGCAGCGACCTGGGCAGGAAGGAGTCCCGGAACGGACTCGACTCCCGGCTCCACCCTCGGCGCCTACTGCCCAGAGCCAATGGGGCCTGCCAGCACAGACCTCCACCAGGCTGCGAGTCACCCAAGGGGCCCAGGAGCCATCCCCCTAAGGCCACGCGGCCGCTGGAGGCCGTCATGACGGCAGACCCTGTGGTGGTTTACTAGGAAGAGTAACAAGGCTTACTCCTGTGTGTGAAGGCGCTTCTTTCCTTTGAACTAAGTCCACTCCAAAGGCTTCCCAGCCCTTCAAGCGAGTCCCCAGTCACCGTGGCTAAGGAAGCCCCAAATGAGGCCTGTCCCTCCCCCATGAGGCCGCCTGGCCCCACAACACCCCCCAACAAGAGGGGGGTGTCCTTTACCACAGCTCAACTCCAAGGGGGAAAACGTGGGCGGGGGTGGAGATGCCGGCTTCACCTTGGCCTCTGGATTTCCCTCCCCACCAGGATCTCCCAAGACAAGGGCTGCTCTGGGAAATCCCCAGAATCGGGGGCAAGTGTTTCTGTAGCCCTGTCCATACGGGAGATTCTAGGGAAGGGGCTCGCCTGTCCCTGCCGCTTGCCCAGCCCCTCTGTGCCTCCCATCCCACCTGCCGCCTGGAGACGGTAGGAAGCTGTCCTTGGCTCTGTGGGTGTCCCAGAGTGCTCTTAGGGAAGTAGCACCCACAGACCCTCCGGAGGGCCCTCTCTCCATTCCTTGGTCACCGGCCCTCTCCCTTAATCCAGGATCCTCGAGGCAGCCGCAGCACTCTAGAAAAGCATAAATCAGCTCACTGCGTGCTCCCACTGACAATCTCTCAAAGGCTTCCTGCCTCGCAAGTCCCTGACCACAGGAACCGACACGATCCGGCCCCTGCCCGCTCAGACAAGTTTGCGCTGACCACGATTCCCTTCCCCATCACCTGACAGCCCCACAGGCCTCTTCTCATTTCCTCCAGCAACAGAAGACTTCAAGGCCGGGTCCAGGCCCTGCCGCTGCCTGGAATGTTCTATGTGGTCTGTGGGTATCTGATTCTTCATCCCTTGGGTCTGGGCTTAGAGTCACCCTGTCACGCCAATCCTGGATCCGTTACCGGGTTCTCTGTTGCCTCCTCCCTGGGAGCTCAGAGAGGGTCTGTCTAGATCCCTGCAGGGGCCCAGCCACCGCTGCATGCACTTAGAACAGAACAGGACAGGGGCATCAAATGCGCTCTTGTCCCTTCACCCAGAAGCGTGGGGACCACACAGCCCAGCCGGCCTGCCCGGGGCTCGCAGGAACAGACGCCCAGCCGAGACCCCGGCCTGTTTTCACAGCCTGTCTTGACCTCACACGTCTTCCACGAGGCTTTATTTGGTTGGGCTTCTGGCTGGGGACCATGTCAACTTGGTAATAGGGCAGCAATTTGGTGGCAGATGTTTCCTTGGCAGTCCTGGCCACCAGTCTTCGTGGGGGCCTTGAGGCTGGCCTCGGAACACCACTGCCGATGCCAGCCCCCTTTAAAGACCTCTCTGCAAACAGACTCAAATAAACACTCTGGGCCTCCATTAACGCCCTGCCAGCTGACCCAGGAACAGTGGGCCTTTCAGACCTGCTACTGCAGCCCCTCCCTGGGTAGTTAAACACCCCAACCTGGCCTCTGGCCTCTCCTCCCCAGGGGCCACCAGGTCTGGCCTGCCTGCCACCACACACAGCAGGATTTGGTCGTCCTCCTTAAAAAAAGGGGGGGAAGGGGCTCTCAAGCAGGCAATTTACCATTCCAGACACAATCTTTGAAAGAGAAACAAAAACTCTCCCTGTCTGAGGCAGCCCGCTACGGCGTGAGCGTAATAAGATGCTAATACAATTTAATGATATTTCGGCTGGAAACCTGTCCTCAGAGCCTCCTTGTGTGGGGAGGGCTAGACTTTGGGAAAACAAGCACCGCACACTTGTAAGCCACTTGAAACCGGGGTCGCGGCCCCGCGCTTTCCTATCTCTCATTAGCTTTAATGCCTTCTTGGGGATGGTCACTGCAGCTGCAAAACATGACTGTGTGCACACAGGGTGGAGGGCCGCTCCTCCAAGCCCAGGGAGGCCGGGCCCTTCCAGCACCACCACCACTCACCTGAGTGGTCAGGTGTGGCAGGGGACCAGGCACCCGGCACTCGGCCCCCACCCAAGGCCAGCTCTGGGGCACAGGAGGGGTCCAGAGAGACCTCGGCGGCTCTGTCCACTTGCGCCTCACTGCACCGCCTCTTTTTTGTTTTTGGCACTGGGGATGGAACCCAGGGCCATTCTACCTCCGAGCTACACCCCTGCCCTATTGTTTTATTCTTTATTTTGAAACAGGGTCTCACTGAGTTGCAGAGGGCCTCACTAAGTAGCTGAGGCTGGCTGCGAACCACATTCCTATGGTCTCAGCCTCCCGAATGCTGGCATTACAAGCCCTCACCAACTCTACTAGAGAGGGTGGGGCTTGGCCCGCCAGCCCCCTCAGCTGGCTGGCTGCCGGCTTGTGTGCGATCCTGCTGATGGAGCTGGCTGTGACCTGGCCTGCGAGTGGGAGAGCGAGGTCAAAGCTGCTCTGCCCTCCCCAGGTGAGCACGTCAGAAGGGCCAGCGCCCACCAAGTGCTCACCTGTGCCCAGTGTGGGGCTTGTGCTTTGGGTTCTTACCAGAGCTGGGGACAGATGGCTGGGCCTTACACCTGCAAGGGAAGTGCTCTACCACTCAGCTCCATCCCTGGCCCTGGTGTGATCTTTATTAATACAGTTCTCAACTATTATGAACCCCACTGGCAGAGAAGGAAACTGAGGCCCACAGTGATCACCACAGACGGTGGTACCTAGTGAGGATTCAGCCCTAAGCTGTTGGACCCCAGAGGGTGTGCTCCACCCCCAAAGAGCTAAAGTATACTACGGCCTGCGATTTCAGAGTGGCGAGGAGTTTGGAATTCCTGTCTGAGAAGCGCTAGAACTCAGGCTCTAAGAACAGCGTTCCCCAGGTCTGCGAGTGTTTGGCTGGGACCTGCGATCCTAAGCTTGTGCGCCACAGGGTCAGGTCCTTATGGGGGGCCGTGGCAAGTCAGAACTCTCCCCTCCCCAACTCTGACCTGGCCCCTCACATCCAGCAGGAACTGTAGAGCTGGGCATGACAGTACAAGCCTGTCATCCCAGTGCTTCAGGAGGCCAGGGACAGGATGATCACAGGTTCAAGGCTAGCCTCAGCAACTTAGTAACACTCTTTCAAAATAAAAAATAGCAGCTGAGCCCGGAGTGGTGGTGCAAATCCCATGCTTGGGAGGCAGAGGCAGGAGGATCACGCAGGTTCAAAGCCAGCCACGCGCGCTGACTTAGGAGACCCTGTTTCCAAATAAAAATGTAAAAATAGGTCTGGGAGTGTAGCCCAGAGGTAGAAGGGCTTCCAGGAACCCCAGTACCAAAAAAAAAAAAAAAAAAAAAAAAAAATAGCAGCTGAGCATGGTGCACACTTGTAATCCCAACACTTGGGAAGCTGAGACAGGAGCCTCAGCTGCTTAGTGAGGCCCTCTACAAAGTAGTGAGACCTGTTTCAAAATAAAGAATAAAAAATAGGGCTGTGGGTGGAGCTTGGAGGTAGAATGCTCCTGGGTTTAATCCCCAGTACTGTAAAAATAAATAAATAAATAATAAAAAGAGCTCAATGGGGGCCAAGGGGGTGTGACTCAGAAGTAGAATGTCCGTGTCCCCGGTTACACACACACACACACACACACACACACACACACACACACACACACCTGGGAGGTCCCCAAACAGCCTTGCCTGCTTGCTACAAGGAAGTCTCTGCACTGGGACCCGAACGCAAGACGACCAACCATTCCCCTGTGGGCAGCAACCACATTATTACAATCGCTTCCCACCCTCGGAGGTGCAGGAGCCAGGGTCTGGGCCCGGGGCCGCTGGGTCTGGGAGCAGCAGTCCCCTCACCTCACCTGTCACTGAATGCAGTGGAGATTCTGACCGCCTCTTGGATCCATGCTACTGACCGCTTTGCCAGGGAATTTAAGAAAAGTTAAAGCGTGCTGGGTGGGAACACAGGCTGGAGACATGCTGCATCCAGAGCCCAAACAACTGTCCTTAGACACTTCATCTCCAAGAGTGCTGGGGAGACCCTTGGCCAAACACTCTCAAGACCAACATTCACTCCACGACCCGCTGCTGGGACCAGGACTGCCCTCCGAGAGGCGTGTGCTGGGAGCCAAATGCCTTCCCACTCCAAACAACAGCCAGCCGCTCTGGGGACGACTGACAGGGCTCCAGATCAAACAAACATCCTCCCCCCTCTCTTTCCCTCTCCCATGCAAACTTTCTCAGTAAATTATTCGCCCACTTCGGATCAAAGCCTGTTTTCGCAGCCTGCGACCTAAAAAGCAAATAGCCTCGCTTAAACGTGAAAGCCCCCCTCGGCCCGGGTCGGCTGGTGGCTCACTGCTTCCCCTAACAGTTATTCTGTTGTTATCTTCCTCCTCGGCCTGCTAGGTCGCTCTGCGAGTCCCGACCCGCCAGAGGGAGCCGGGACCGGCGGGAGGGCGCGCTCCTCTGGGGCCCTGGGGCGCGAGAGGAAGTCCGGGTAGGGGCGCACTCGACACCCCGGGGCCCAGGAAACGGGCAGGCCCGGCGGGCAGCTCCCGGCCGGGCCCTGGTGCCCAGTGTCCTACTGGGAATTTGACCAGGGCGAGGAGGACGGAGCCGCCCGGGAGGAGGGGCCGGGAGGGGCCTGCCAGGCTCCGGCCCCGGGGGCCGACGGCAGTGTCCGGGGGCATCGTCCTCCTCGCCGCAAAGGCGCTCCGCAGCCCCAGGCCCGGTGCCCCCGCGACGCCCCCTACTCACGGCCCTGCCAGTCCTGCCCCGGATAAAAACTTTGGGCCTCTGCGCCCCGCACACGAGGAGTCAGGGTGCTGGCGCAGAGGCGAGGCCAGGAGACCCCTGCCCGCCCCGGGCCCGCGCGAGCCCCGCGCCGGCGGCGGAGTGCGGCGGCGAGGGCCCCTCCGGCCTGCCCCTGCCGGCGGCCCGCGGGAGCGCAGCCCGGCGCCGGCGCGGGGCCGCGGGGGCGGAGGAGGAGCCGGGCGCGGGGGGCGGCGGGCGGGGGCGCGGGCCGGGGTCGCCGCAGGCCCGGCCGCCGGGGTCGGAGCCGCGCGGGCGCGAACCGGCAGTCGGCGCGGGCACAGGCCACGCCCCCGGCCCGCGCCCCCGCCCGGCCGCCGGTACATTTCCACTGCCCCCCCGCGCCCGCCGGCGTGCGCGACCGAGCCGAGCCGAGCCGAGCCCGCGCCCGAGGCTGCACGTGAGCGGCGCGGGTCTGCACCGGCCCTCGCCCGGCTCCCGCAGCCCGCCCCGCGCCCGCCCCGCGCCCGCCCCGCAGCCCGCACCCGCGCCCGCAGCCCGCGCTCACCTCGCAAAAGTTGCGGGCGCGGCCCCGCACCGGCGGCGCGGGCTGGGCGGCGGGGGTCGCCGCGTCCCCGACCCCCCGGCCGCCGGCCGCGCGTGCTTCTGTTTCTAAGCCGAGACTTGCGTGTGATCCCCAGGAAGGAGGCGCGGGGGCCGGGGTCGGGGCCGGGGCCGGGGCCGGGGGCCGGGGCCGGGGCCGGGGTCGGGGCCGGGGCCCACGCTCGCACCCGCCGGCCGCGCACCCGCGCCCCGCCCGCCCCGCCACCTGGAGGAAAAGCCAGCTTACACTTAAAAAAATCTTTTGGCGCCATATTAATGACGTACTTAAAATTTGCCATTTCTCCCTGCGTCAAAAAGACGCTCCTCGCCCGCAGCAGCCTGGAGCCCGGCGCGGCCCGGCGCCCCCCGCCCGGACCCTCGCGCCGCCCGGCCCGCGGCGTGCGGGGGGCGGGGGGCGGGGGCGGGGGTCCCGCGCTCCGGCCGGCGCCCCGCGGGTCTGCGGGTCCCCCCCGCGCCGGCCCCCGCCGCCCCGAGCCCCCCGCCCGAGCGCCCGGCGCCGAGGCCGGCCGGCCGGCGCCCCCTCCCCACCGCGCCCCGCCCTGACCTTGCGCGGCGCCGGGCTCCCGCGGCGGCTGCGGGCGGCTCGCTGGCGGCGGCGATGGCGGGGCCTGGGCCGGCTCCCGAGCCGGGAGGACCACACCCACCCGGCCGCCGCGCCCGCCGCGCTCACCTTCTCGCCCGCGGGAGCCGGCCGGCCGGGCGGGCGGGGAGGCGCGGGCGCCGTCCGCCTCCTGGGCGCCCCCGCCGGGGCGGGCCGGGCCAGCACCCACCGCCTGCCCCGCGGGGCCGGCCTCGCCCGCGCACCTCCGGGCGGTGCGGGAGGCACGTGGCGGGCTGAGCATCCCTGCCCTCTCCAGGACTGAAGGTGGCTCATCCTTCCTGTCCCCGCCACCCCCTCCCCGGAAAGATAAATATTCCGTGCACACGAGATGACATTTATGTGACAATTAAGAAGATTCCCCGATGGAATGTTGTGAACACATTTGCTTATAGGAGAAATAAATCGAATAACCAACAAACTCATAACAACAGCGCAAATCCTCCGCCCGGGCGGACTGTCTGCACAACAAAGAGTGAGCTGACGGCTGCTAAATAAGCACTTTTTGCAACGAGGAAGAAATATGAGCTCAGAGGGAGTCATTGTGGACCGCGGTCCTCCGCTTTCATTCACAAAGTGCGAGCTGGGGCCGCCGGCCTGGGAGCTGGACCTGGCTGGGCCGCCTGGTCAGGGAGCTGGACCTGGCTGGGCCGCCGGCCTGGGAGCTGGACCTGGCTGGGCCGCCTGGTCAGGGAGCTGGACCTGGCTGGGCCGCCTGGTCAGGGCCCAAAGCAGGTGCGGCGGGAGCGCCAGCCTGCGCCGTGAGGGGCTCTGCACTCCCGGCCGTAGGATGGGCGGTGGGAAGATTCCCAGGCCGGCCTCTGTGGGGATGCAAACGTGCGCCTGGGCGACAGGGAGGCCGGCCAGACCCCAGCGCCGGGAGGGCTTTGCCTGCCCCCTCTCGAGCTGTTTTTGGTGCTGCGATCCAGGGCCTCGCGCGCTATGGCAGCGCTGCCACTGAGCTGGCACCCCTGCCTTCGTGCCTGCTTTTTCTGGGGGAGGCGAAAGTCCCACCTGAAAGCGCTCAACTTGAGAGCTGCGCAGTGCTCGCTTCAGCTTGTCCTCGTGGGGACGGTGCAGGAGCTCCCAGGGCGGCAGGGCAAGCCCAGGAGAAGGAGCGTCCCGAACCGTGAGTGCACAGCTGCACGGCCAAGGCCACGCTCGGCAGGGCAGCTGGAGTTGGAGCAGGGCACCCATGCTTTTTTTTTTCTTACCTTCTTCCTTCTCTTCTTGTTATTGCTCTCCTCCTCCTCCTCCTCCTCCTCCTCCTCCTCCTCCTCCTCCTCCTCCCCCTCTTCTCCTCCTCTCCTTCTGTACAGGGGATTAAACCCAGGGGCATTCTTCGCCCAAGCTACACCCAGCCCTATTTTTATTTGGAAGCAGGGTCTCACTAGTTGCTGGGAGCCCCACTAAGTTGCTGAGACTGGTCTCGAGCCTACGACAGGCCTGACAAGGCCACCGCTTTCTGAGGCGGGTGTGAGGGAGCGCTCTGCTTGGTCCCATGGCAGGGGCTGAGGGCCCAAGAGGACAGGACCAGCCCCTCCCCAGCCGTCAGGAGCCCCTGAGGTGGCGTGGTCACTGCTTTGACAAGTGGTTACACAGTGGCCTGCAGGGCAGTGCCGCGGCCCCGCGCCACTCCATTCTGTCCTCAGAGACCCCAGCCACCCCTGCAGAAAGAGCTGGGGGCTTGCCCACAGTGGTGCAGCTCAGAGGTGGTGGCGGAACGGCCCGAGTCCAGCTGGCCTCGAGACCTGTGGGGCTTCCATTGTACCACACTGCCAGAAATAAGGAATTAGGATTGATTTCATTGGGGCCGGGAGAGGGGCAGCAGCTCTCCACAAGAAAGACAGGGTTTTATGGGTGGCCCTCTGCCTCCTGTGGTTCCCTGCCCCAGGCCCCATAGTGTTCTTGGACAACACTTACTTGCGTCTCAAAGCCCCTTCAGAACCCACAGCACCCTGAAACTCTCGGCTACTTTTAAAAAGTTAATTATTTATTTATTTAATGTGTGTTACCAAGGATTGAATCTGGGGTGTTCTGGTTAGAACACTGGGGGTGAGCTATACCCCCCAGCCTTATTGTATTTATTTTTATCTTGAAACAGGATCTGTCTAGGATGTCGAGAGTCTCACTCAGTTATTGAGGCTGGTTTCTAACCTGCGAGCCTCCTGTCCCAGCCTCCCACGTACTGGGATTACAGGTGCAATCACCATACCTGCTCTGCTCTCTCTTTTACTCTGAAACAGGATCTCAAAAGTTGCTGAGGTTAGCCAGGTGTAGGGGGTGCATGTTTGTAATCTCAGTACTGGATGGTACTAGGCTCAATCCCAGTAACACACACACACACACACACACACACACACACACACACACACGTAAGAAAGAAAAGACTTGCTGAGGTCAAACCTGAGACCCTCCTGTCTTGGTCTCCCAAATATTGGGATTGCAGGAATGTATCACCATACCTGGTTTTAATCTTACAATTGTTAATAAAATGATAACTATAAAGATAATTATAACTCCTTTATTAAAAGTCTCACAAATCATTGACTATTTGCAGGAAAAAATGAGAAGAAACAGTTTGTGGAGATGTAAGCATTCATTTTCAAGGAATACTTATTGAGTGACTTCTGTATGCCAGGCACCATTCTAAAAATGTGTCCCTGAGCCGGGCGTGGTGGGCACGCTTGTCATCCCCGCGCTTGGGAGGCTGAGACAGGAGGATCGCACAGGTTCCAAGCCAGCCTCAGCTACTGAGTGAGGCTCTCAGCAACTCAGTGAGACCCTGTTTCCAAATAAAATATAAATGGGTCTGGGAGTATAGCTCAGAGGTAGAAAGCCTCTGGGTTCCACCCCCAGTACCACCAAAAAAGTAAAAAATAAAAATGTGTCCCTGTAGCCAGGCATGGTGGCATGTGCCTGTAATTCCAGTATTTGGGAGGCTGAGACAGGAGGATTGCAAGGTTTGAAGATAGCCTCAACTACTTAGGCCCTGTTTCCAAATAAAAAATAAAATAGGGCTGGAGGTGTAGATCAGAGGTAGAATGCCCCAGGTTCAATCCTCGTACTACAAAAGAGAGAGAGAAAGCCGGCGTGGTGGGCACGCTTGTCATCCCCGCGCCTGGGGGGCGGAGACAGGAGGACCGCGCAGGTTCGAAGCCAGCCGCGCTGGCTTAAGAGACCCTGTTCCCAAATAAAAGTATAAAATAGGTCTGGGAGTGTAGCCCGGAGGTAGAAGGGCTTCCAGGAACCCCAGTGCCACCAAAAACGAGAGAGAAAGAGAGGAAGCGCCATTGTTTGGCACATGACAAATGAAACATTCACATGCCTAATCTCATGGAACTCACTTTCTAGTAGAAGGTATACCAGTTAAAATAAATCATGTGTGTAAACATGAGAAAGATATTTAAAGGTAAGTATGGTAGAGGAAAATTGAGTAGGGACGGGGGCATATACTGTAGGTGTGTGTGTGTGTGTGTGTGTGTGTGTTAGTGGTACTGGAAATTGAACCTAGGGCATTCTACCTCTGAACTACACTCCCAGACCTATTTTATTTTTTTATTTTGAAACAGGGTCTTGCTACATTGCTCACAGGCTGCCCTAAGTTGCTGAGGCTGACCTCGAACCTGCAATCCTTCTGTCTTATCCTCCCAGACGCTGGGATCACAGGCACATGGCACCACGGCCAGCTAAGCAACTTCTTTTTCTTTCTTTCTTTCTTTTGGTAGTGGGATGAAACCCAGGGGCCAATCTTCTGAGCTACACCCTCAGTCCTACTTTTTATTCTTTATTTTGAAACAAGGTCTCACTGAGTTGCAAAGGACCTCACTAAGTAGCTGAGGCTGTTCAAGAACCGAGATCCTCCTGTCTCAGCCTCCTGAACACTGGGATTACAAGCGTGCCCACCACGCCCAGCTCAACACAACTTTTAAGGATGTAAAGATCTCACACGCAGGAGGCCGATGGCCTCACAGGCTTCCCTGAGAATCCATGGCACACACACAAGGCTAGCACTCTGTCTCTGCACACACCAGCAGGCCCACACCAGAGGCAGGAGCGAGCCTGCTGTGTCCACGGGAGAAGCCAAGCGGGCAGTGCTGGGGACCTGGCTTTGGGCAGGGTGGCACAGGGTGATTTGAGCAGGGGGGTGGTCACCTGGTGTGAAGGCCACTGGCCATCAAGAACAGACTGAACTGGGCGTGGTAGTGCACACTTGTAATCCCAGCATTTGGGAGGCTGAGACAGGAGGATCACAAGTTCACGGACAGCCTCAGCTGCTTAATGAGGCTTTCTGCAACTCTGTGAGACCCAGTTTCAAAATAAAGAATAATAATTTAAAAAAAATAGGCCTGGGGCTGGGTGTGGGGGCACATGCTTGTAATCCCAGCATGTGGGAGGCTGAGACAGGAGGATCGCAGTTCATGGCCAGTCTCAGCTGCTTAGTGAGGCCCTTTACAACTTGGTGAGACCCTATTTCAAAATAAAGAATAAAAAATCAGAGCCGGGCAGGGTGGCACACGCTTGTAGTCCCAGCATTCGGGAGGCTGAGACCTGAGGATCGCGGTTCATGGACAGCCTCAGCTACTTAGTGAGGCCCTCGACAACTTAGTGAGACCCTGTTTCAAATTAAAGAATAAAAAATAGGGCTGGGGGTGTATCTCAGAGGTTGAATGCCCCTGGGTTCCATCCTCAGACCCGCAAAAAATAAAAAAAGAATAAAAATTCAGGCTTGGGGGTAGAGCTTGAAGGTAGAATGCCCCAGGTTCCATCCTTAGTACCCACAAAAAAAGAACAGACCGCGGGGGTAGGGGCCAAGGCAGGAGGGAAGAGTGTGGGTAGATGCAATAGTAGACAGGCGGTGAGTGCTCTTGCCCGGGCCCGGTGGTGGCAGCTGAGCGTGGCCGGTGGTAGGCGTGTTGACACACTTGCTGGTGGAGGGCGGGAGAAGGAAGCCCCAGGACAACTAACCGAGCGTCCGCTGCCTGAGGGGCCAGGAGGAGCAGGTCCGGGAGCACCGGGGCTGCCTAGGAGACACGCCAGCCTTGAGGCGCCTCTTTGCCACCCCGGAGGCAGCTGCCACTCGGCTACGCGAGCTATTACTCGAGAATTATCAGCAGATGAGTGGTATTCATTTATTTATTTCTTTATTCATTATTTATTTTGGGTACTGGGGATTGAGCCCAGGGACATTCTACCTCTGAGCTATACCCTCTGTCCTATTTTATTCTTTATTTTGAAACAAGGTCTCAGTAAGTTGTGGAGGGCCTCACTAAGTAGCTGAGGCTGTCCGTGAACTGCGATCCTCCTGTCTCAGCCTCCTAAGTACTGGGATAACAAGCATGCCCCACCACACCTGGCTTTATTATTATTATTATTATTTTTTTTTTTTTGCGGGTCTAGGGAAGGAACCCAGGGGCATTCTACCTCCGAGCTACAGCCCCTGCCCTATTTTTTTATTCTTTATTTTGAAACCGGGTCTCACAGAGTTGCAGAGGGCCTCACTAAGTAGCTGAGGCTGTCCGCGAACCGCGATCCTCTGGACTCAGCCTCCCAAATGCTGGGATTACAAGCATGCGCCACCACGCCCGGCGTCTTTATTATTTTATTTTGAAACTGGGTCTCACTAGGTTGCAGAGAGCCTCGCTAAGTAGCTGAGGCTGGCCTTGAGCCTGCGATCTTCCCATTTCAGCCTCCAAGTACTAGGTATTACAAGGCTGCGCCACCATGCCTGGCTAGATGGGTACTGTTTAAAGGCGTGGGGCTGTGTGAGATCAGCAAAGGACCAAGTATAGGAGAAAGAGTCATGGATGGAGCCCTCAGGTGCTGCACGGTAAGAGGGGTGGAAGAGGCCGGGCGTGGTGGTGCACACTTGTAATCCCAGCATTTGGGAGGCCGAGACAGGAGGATGGCAGGTTCAAGGCCAGCCTCAGCAATGTAGCAAAATCCTATTTGAAAATACAAAATATCAAGGGCTTGGTGGGTGGGGGAGCTTGAAGGTAAAGTGTCCCTGGTTTCAATCCCCAGTACAAAAATAAAATAAATAAATAGTGTTAAACTTTATAGTTGCTGCAACTTGCTCCAAGACCGTCATAAAAATGAGACGTCTGTATATCTGCCTAGCTGCAGAAATTCAACTTAAACAACTTTTGTTTAGGATCTTCACCGTGTTAAGCATGGTGAAAAGTGCTACAGATACTCGAAGAAAGAAAACACACGGACTGGCTGCCAAGTCTAGGAAACGTTGTTGACAAATGAAATATACATTAAGCCGCATATCTGGCTAAATACATAGAGCCCCTACATCGATTTCGCTAGTATAATACACACTCTGATTAGAACTGTGGTTCTACCAGGCGTGATGGTGCACACCTGTGCTCCCAGTCTTGGGAGGCTGAGACAGGAGGATCGCAGGCTCAAGGCCGGCCTCAGCGACTTAGCAGTACTCTCAGCAACTGAGTGAGACCCTGTTTCAAAATAAAAATAAAGTCGGGGAGAGATGTAGCTTGGAGGTAGGATGCCCTTGAGTTCAATCCCAGTACCACACACACACACACACGCACGCACACGCACGCACGCACACACCCCCCTCGGGATTCCTGAGCCAGCAGTCCTGCGTGAGTTCTTTTATCAGCTCCAGTCATCAGCTCTACGACTGCACATGTCGGTTAGCCTCTTTCCTCCCTGTAAACGAGGAACCCAATTATGTTCAAAGGGCAACGTGCCTGAGGTACTTGTTGAAAGTGCAAATTTCTAGCCGGGCGTGCTGGCGCACGCTTGGAATCCCAGCACTCGGGAGGCTGAGTCAGGAGGATCGCACAGGTTCGAAGCCAGCCTCAGCAGTTTAGTGAGGCTCTCGGTAACTTATGACACCTGTTTCCAAATAAGATATAAAACAGGTCTGGGAGTGTAGCCTGGAGGAAGAAAGCCCCTGGGTTCCATCCCCAGCACCACACACACACACACACACACACACACACACACACACAAGCAAAACTCTGGGCCTTATCCCGCAGGTTCCCAATAGGCAGGATGCACATGGTTCCAAGCGCTGCTGGCACTCAGGGGCTGTTCCTGAGACCCAGCCGTGGCAGCCCTCGCCGCGATCCCGTACTTGAGAAGCTGCGACAAGAGGCCAGTCCCAGAAACTAGTGAGACCCTGTTTCAAACTGGAAAAACAAAAAAGGAAAATAGAGCCGGAGGTGTGCCTCAGAGGTAGGAGCCCCGGCTTCGATCCCCAGTGCACACACACAAAACCCTGCTCATCAGCCAGGCGTGGTGGGCACGCTTGTCATCCCAGCATTCGGGAGGTTGAGACCGGAGGATCGTGGTTTGTGGACAGCCTCAGCTACTTAGTGAGGCTCCCTGCAACTTAGTGAGACCCTGTTTCAAATAAAGAATTAAAAAAAAAAAAAAAAAACAGGGCAGGGAGTGTAGCTCGGAGGTCAAATGCCTCTGGGTTCCATCCCCAGACCCGCCCCCCCAAAATATTGCTTATTAGACAATACCTGTTTTTCTAGGAGGTCTTCTTGGGAACAAAAAAGCCTTTTAAAGATTTTTCAATTGATGTCCAGAAGTAGAAGCCCAGCATACCTTAAGCAATTTAATTGAAACACTCTCCCAAGATTTGTTCAGCATTCACGCGTTGACTATTAACTGAGTGTCTGCTACATGCCAGGCGGTCTTCCAGGGCTGAGAGACCGGGAATGTCTGACTCCATAATGCGGCTGCATGGAGCTGGGCAGAAGCCCAGATGTGCTCAGCCAGGCCAGAAGGCCGCGTGTGGGCTCAGGGCGACATCCACTCACTGGTCCAATGACGGGTCGCGGGATCCAGTGGGAGGACAGAGCGATGCAGGAGGTGCAGGTGGGGCTCACGACTGCACCTGTCCAGCCCCCTGCTGCTGCTCACGCTGCCGGCCCACGGGCCACACTTGAAGTAGCATGGGTTTACAGGTTAGGAAACGGAATCGAAATGCCTGCCCTCAACCCTAGGGCTCCTGGAAAATTCTTGGGAACCTGAAGGAAAGAAATGGAAACTGGGAGCCAGGCGTGGTGGCCCATGCCTGGAATCTCAGGCCTTGGATTGCAGGTTTGAGGCCAGCCTCAGCAACTTAGCAAGACCCTGTTTCAAGATAAAAAATAAGCTGGGCATGTTGGCGCATGCTTGTAATCCCAGCACTTGGGAGGTTGAGACAGGAGGATCTGGGTTTTCAGCCAGCCTCAGCTACTTAGTGGGGCCCTCAGCAACTCAGTGAGACCCTGTTTCAAAATAAAGAATAAAAAATAGGAATTCCAATATTTGGAAGGCTGAGACGGGAGGATCACAGTTCGAGGACAGCCTCGGCTACTACTTAGTGAGGCCCTTTGAAACTCAGTGAGACTCTGTTTCAAAATAAAGAATAAAAAATAGAGCAAGGGTGTAGCTCAAAGGTAGAATGCCCCAGGGATCCATCCCCAGTACCCCCAAAAAAGAAAAAAATATAGGGCTGAGGGTGTAGCTCAGAGGTAGAACACTCCTGGGTTCAATTCACACACACACACACACACACACACACACACACACACACAGATTTAAAAACAAATAAGGACACACACACAGATTTAAAAACAAATAAGGGCTGGGGATGTGGCTCAGATAGAATTCCCTAATTTCAATCCCCAGTATGAAAGATAAATAAATAAATAAAGGGGCCCTGGGAAGCCTGGCTAAAGCACGTGCGGGTGAGTTTAGCTTACACACCCTCCGTGTCCGCTGTTTCTGGAGCCCAGCCCTTCCCCTCGTGCTGGGCCGCATGCAGGGCCTCATTCAAGGGAGGGGGAACGTCCCATTGGCCGTCTGGTATATTTTCCTGAGTGGCTACTTGTGCCAAGACCTGTGCAGAACACCTAATTTTGGCATTCAGGAGAGGTCAAACAAAACCCAGCAGCCTCTGCCTCCTGGGTTCCAGGTAGAAACTGCAGCTGGGCCCGGGGCCGAGGGCAAAGCTGCCCGAGCCGTGTGTGGTTCGCTCTCCCGGGCAGCAGCCGGACGTGGCTCCAACTCGGTGTGCCACCGTGCTCAGGAGAGGCCCTTCTGGAGCCCTCGCCAGCCAGCTCAGAGATGGTACTGACTAGTCCCGGGAGACACGGGAAAATGTGCCAGCCAGGACACCTGTCCCTCCTTGGACTTTCAGAGCTGCCCGTGGACCGCAGATGGCAGGAGGCTGGACGGCTAGATCCCTGGGGTCCGCAGATGCCTCCCCAGAAACGCAGCGGCCAGGAAGTCCAGCCAAGCCCTGCCCGACCGAGGCAAAGTGCGAGACGGCCCACTCCGCGCCGAGGGCCCAGCCCGGTCGGAGCGCCACCCAGAGCCCCAGGCCTTGGCTCACCGTCAAGTTGAACTGTGTAAGCATAACCTCTCACCTTCCCGCGGATTCTGATAAGTCAGAGCAGACCTCCCCCATCTGGCAGCCTTACAAAGACGCCTTTTATGTATCTCCTGGAGGCAATGCGGCCTTCCTAGACACACATTCACAAACACTCCGGGACCAATGCGCCACGGACCAGGACGGTGAGCTTGGGATTTAAGCAGAACTTAGCAAGACCTTGTCTCAAAATAAAAAATAAACAGGGCTGAGGGTGTAGGTCAGTGGCAGAGCACTTGTCCGGCATGTGCAGGGATCACAGGCTCGAGGCCAGCCTCAGCCACTTAGCGAGACACTGAGCAATTTAGTGAGACCCTGTTTCAAAAATTTCAAAAGGGTAGGGTATAGTCCTAGATTAGGAAGAAAAGTCTTTAAGTATATGTACGGTTGCTGAGGTAGAACAAGCTGTTTTAGGAGTTAAAATGGCGGAGAAAGTTTCTTGAGAAAGCCCTGGAGATGGACCTGTGCCATGCAGATGGTATATTATTTATCCGACTTTCATTACTATACCAAAATACCCCAGGCCAGATACCTTTATGAAGAAAGGAGGTTCCTTTAACTTACACTGTTGAAGGCTTGAGTGCAGGGCCCCAGCGTGAGCTCAGCTCTGGTGAGGACCTAAGTGGTGGGTGGAGGCCCTGTGGTAGGAGGGGGAGTCACATCTCCAGGTGGGAGGCCAGCTGGGTGGGGGCGCACCCCGTAATCCCAGCTACCCCGGGGAGGATGAGGTGGGAGGCGGGAACGTTTGAGGTTAGCCTAGCAAGACCCTGTCTCAAAATAAAGAATAAGCTGGGTGTGATGGGCAACGCTTGTAATCCCCGTGCTTGGGAGGCGGAGACAGGAGGATCGCGCAGGTTCGAAGCCAGCCTCAGCTGGCTTAAGAGACCCCGTTTCCAAATAAAATATAAAATAGGTCTGGGAGTGTAGCCCGTAGGTAGAAGGGTTCCATCTCCAGTACCACCAATAAATAAATAAATAAATAAATAAATAAATAAATAAAATAAATAAATAAAGGGTGGGGCAGTAGCTCCGTGAGAGAGGAGGTGTCCGGCATCTGTAAGATCCTAGGTTCAACGGCCAGTGCTGGGAGGAGGGCAGGAGGGGCAGCCAGAAGCAATTTGAGGTCTAGATCAAGCTTTTGTGAAGACACACACCCTCACTTTTGTTTTGTTTGGAGTGTTGAGATTGAACCCAGGGACATTCTCTCTAAGCTCTACTCCCAGCCTGATTTTATTTAAAAAAAAATTTTTTTTTGGTAGGTCTGGGGATGGAACACCCCCTCCCAATTTTTTATTCTTTTTTTTTTTTTTTTGTAGATCTGGGGATGGAACCCAGGAGCATTTGACCTCCGAGCTACCAAGCTACACCCTCTACCCTATTTTTTATTCTTTATTTTGAAACAGGGTCTCATTAAGTTGCGGAGGGCCTCACTAAGTAGCTGAGGCTGGCCATGAACCGCCATCCTCCTGTCTCAGCCTTCCGAGTGCTGGGATCACAAGCGGGCGCCACCATTCCCGGCTCATAGGACATGTTTTGATGTGGGGGTGACGGACCCTTCAAGAGATGGGGCCTGGTAAGAGACCCTCAGGGCACGGGGTCCCGCCGTGTGCCGGTAATGCATCTCCTGAAGAGAGTTCTCAAAAAGAGAGAAGCTGGTGTGATGATCCATTCCTGTAGGATCCCAAGGTCGCAGCCAGGCTCAGCAACTCAGCGAGGCCTCTGCAACTCAGTGAGACCCTATCAAAATAAAGAATAAAAATAGGGCGGGGGTGTAGCTGGGAGGTCGAATGCCCCTGGGTTCCATCCCACAAACAAACAAACAAAAACATGTCCTGTGGGTTCCAGAGAGAGGAGTGTCGTCTGCCTGGCTCACCGTGGCGCGGGTACAGAATGGCGTGTGTGAAGCCCTGGAGGCCTCCGCAGGAAGGACCTGCCCTTTGTGAGGAATGTCCGTCCATCAGGAGCCACCAGAGGTAAAGAGGAGGTCCCACGGTTGTACCTAATTAAAAGGAGGACTCTTGTTCTTGGGAGGCTGAGACAGGAGGATCACAGGATCAAGGCCAGCCTCGGCCACTCAGCAGGACACTCAGCAACTCAGTAAGACCCTGCTTCAAAAACTTAAATAGGAGCCGGGCGTGGTGGGCGCGCTTGTGGTCCCAGTACTTGGGAGTCTGAAACAGGAGGATCTGGGTTCCTGGACAGCCTCAGCTACTTAGTGAGGCCTTTTGCAACTCAGTGAGGCCCTATCAAAATAAAGAATAAAAATAGGATGGGGGTGTAGCTCGGAGGTAGAATGCCCTTGGATTCAATCCTCAGTACCCAAATACATACACACACACACACACACACACACACACACACTAAAATGGCAGTCCCCCTTTTGTGCCAGGGATGGAACCCAGGGTCTAATGCTTGCTACACAGGAGCTCCGCCATTGAGTCACACGCCAGTACCCCAATCCGGGTTTTATTAATGGTGTCCTGGCCTAGGAAGCCTCCCGCAGCAAGGTGGCCATCTTGGGACCCTCTCCGGGCCCCAGTGAAGTACTTGTGACAGGGTGGTCCTGGGTGCTGCGGCTACTGGACATCTGGACCCACAGGTCTAGAGATGGCGAGGGGCCTGCAGGATGCTTGGTCTGCAGCCGGGGCCAGGGAGAGCCCTGGACTTGACTCGATCCCGTGTGCTGGCACCCCAGTGTGCTTGGAGACAAGGGGGCTCTTTGGGGACTGCCCTCCAGCTCGGCCTGCTCCAGGCAGAATACCTGCAAGTTCTGCAGAAAGACAGGCCTGTGTTGCAGTGGTGAGGAGGTTGGCAGGGCGGCTGGCCCGTGGCAAGGCAGAGGGACTGTGGGGCCGGGGGGCCTCCCACCGCTGTGACCCTAGCTGCCCACGGAGCCCAAGGAGAGGCCCCTGCCGTGGGGTGGCCAGTCCTCTGGCTGGCACCACCCTGACCCCAGGCGACGTCACAGCCAGGGGGAGGCGACATTCTTAGGTAGAGACTTCAGTCCTGACGTGCCTGCCGTGGTGCGAGGAGGGGTGCCGGAGGAAGGGGCAGGGTGCACAGGCGCGTGGGCCGTGTGTGCCCACCGTGTGTCGGATGCCCACCCAGGCCTGGGCCGCCTCTCAGGAGCGCCCATCTTCTGTGCTATTTGCCCAGACAACCTAAGAGTAACTTCCACTTCATGCCAGGTTCTGTTTTTTGATGGATAGGACGCTGCCCAGCAGCTACCCCCACTTCATCTAGGACCAACATCAAGTGGGAATGAGTCGGCATTGCTATGCACACACGGTACAGTGACCAAAAGAGACAGGAGCCACCTCCACTCGGCCGGAAAGTCTACAGAAGAGCGGTCCCCTGGGCGAGGTGGCGCACACCGTGAGCCCAGCCTTAGGAGGCGGAGATGGGAAGAGGGCAGCTTCGAGGCAGCCTCTGCAACGCAGTGAGACCTCAGCCGCTTAGGGCCGCCCTGTCTCAAAACAAAAATAGGCTGGGGCCGGGCGTGGTGGCACGCTTGTAATCTCAGCATTTGGGAGGCTGAGACAGGAGGATCGCGGTTCACAGAGCTTCAGCTATTACTTAGTGAGGCCCTCTGCAACTCAGTGAGACCCTTTTTCAAAATAAGGAATAAAAAATAGGGCTGGGGTGTAGCTTGGAGGTAGAATCCACCTGGGTTCCATCCCCAGTACTGCAAAAAAAAAAAAAAAAGGACTGAGAGTGTAGCTCAGAGGTAGAACACCCAAGTTCAGTACACACGCGTGCACGCGCACACACACAAAGGTCCCTATGTGGGCGACACAGTAGACAATGGGCTGGCGAAAGCGGCTTTGGTGGCGATGAGTGATGACGAGACCGTCTGTGGATGCCGGGGTGCAGCCCCTGTGGGCGCAGCCACGACAGGGCGGCACTGGGCAGCCCGGTGAACTGTCACTGAGTGACAGGAAAGGAAGCTGACCTGTGAGACGGCAGAGCTCGCCTCGGAGAGTGCAACGGAGCCGCAGGCCGATCGCAGCTGAGCCGCCAGGTGCGATGGTGCACGCCCCTAACTGTATGCCTGTGCGCCAGCACCTGGGAAGCTGAAACAGGAGGCGCACGACTTCGAGGACAGCCCCGCAATTTAATGAGACCCTGCTTCAAAATAAAAAATAAAAAGGCCTGGGGGTGTAGCTGGGAGGTCGAATGTCCCCGGGTTCAATCCCCAGTACCCCTTCTCCTCCTCCTCTTCCTCCTCCTCCTCCTACTTTATTATTATTATTATTATTATTATTATTATTATTATTATTATTACAGAGAGACATAAAAGCCTGTTCATTAAGGCCTGGGGATGTGTCTCAGTGGTAGAGTGCTTGCCTAGCACGTATGAAGATCTAAATTCTGCCCCTAGCAAAACACACACACACACACACACACACGAGCTTATGAGATGCTGAGGGGTTACCATATATGATGCAATTATCATATAGAAAAGTCAAAGCCACGGAGGGATGACTGATAAATGGCTTGCTGATACCTGATAAAGGATTAGGACGAGCGGAGAATCGCGGCCAGGTGACGGGTGACAGGCCCACAGGTCGCGGTCAGACCCGAAGAGCTGGGTAGGTAGAGACCCGAGTCGGGCACTAGAGCTGGAGGGTCGGGAGGAGAGAAGGTCTGCGGGTGCTCCCGGAGCTGCGGCTGCGCCCTCACGGCGGATGCACCAAGGGCCGGCAGGGCGCGGCTCTCCCGGTTTGCCTCACCGTTGGCCCCGGTCTCTGCCACCTTCGCTTCCGTGCTGGGTGGCGCCAGCACCCCCCAGGGACCTGGTACTCGCTCTCAGTGGGCTCCCTTTTGCCGGTCAGATCTGTCAAGCAAGAGCTGCCTCCCAGCTTCCAGGGTTCTTGTCCTGAAGCTCTGAGTACACGAGGTCCCTGGGGACCGGGCTGGGGCAACAGGATGCGCAAGAGCCTAGCCTGAGCCGGCTGGCACAACCCCGTCCCAAGTCCCGCCCGGGGCTGCGGGATGGGGTGGCGCGCGTGAGTCATCGGGCCGCAGGCGCAACAGCCCTTGTCGGAGGGGCCCGAGTAGTGGTGCTGTGGCTGACCCCAGGGCCAAGGCCCCGCTGAGAGGGAGGGATAGGAATTTCCCCAAGCTCTCCAGAGCCTCACAGGGCGGGACCTGGATTGTGGCGGCGCGGAGGGCGGCCTGCGGACCGATGCTAGGAGCTCTGAGGACCGCTGTGTCCCCAGCCGGGCGGCCCCCGGCCTCGGCCCCAGCCTCCCTCCACATTTAAGGAGCACTACTGTGTGCCCGCCCCGACTGCAGGCCAGGCCCTGCCCTCGGAGCCTGTGTGCTGGTCAGGGAGTCCGTCTGGCCAGCAAATGTGGCAGACCTCCTGTTTAAGCAGGGTGGGGTGGGCCGTCTGGGCCACCTGCGTGCTCGGGCTCCAGGACTGCTGCAGCAACGCGTCACACACAGGACGGCTTGCAGTGGAAGCTTGCTCTCAAGTCCTGGGGGTCGGAAGTCTGAAATCAAGGCGCCGATGAGGCCACCTCCCTCCAAAGCCTTCGGGGGAGAACCTCTCCCAGCCTCCGGTGTCCCAGCTAGAAGCAGGACCCCTCCGCAACCCTGCCAGGAGCCTCAGCTGAGCTTGGGTGCCCCCATGACAGGGTCTTGGGGGCACTGGACATGAGCAGCCCCACCGAGGGGCGGTCTTCCTTGCTCTGGGCCTCCCTCTGCCCCTTGGCCCCCTGCACCCCTTGAGAGAGCAGCAAAGAACCCTGACCCAACCTCTGCCTTACCCGCCTTCCGGTGGCAGAAACCCCGCCTTTAGTGAGTTCAGCAGTGCTTGCCCCTGTCCCCGGGACTCTGCCAGGAGGACGGTGGTGGGCAGGGACTTGCTGCCAGGAGCCTGGCGGCATCTCGGCAAGTCCTACAGAGCCGGGTGGTGGGCGGCGCGTGCCTGTCCTCCTGGTCCTTGGGAGGCGGAGACAGGAGGATCACAGGTTTGAGGACAACACCAGATAACTTAGTGAGGCCCTATTTAAAAATAAAACATAAAAAATAGGGCTGAGCGGTGTAGCTTAGAGATGGAATGCCCCGGGTTCAATTCTCAGTACCACAATTAATAAATAAATGAATAAAGCTGGGCGTGGTGGCACACGCTTGTAATCCCAGCATTTGGGAGACTGAGACAGGAGGATCGCGGTTTATAGCCCTTTGCAACTCAGTGAGACCCTGTTTCAAAATTTTAAAAAATAAGCCGGGCGTGGTGGCGCACACTTGTCATCCCCGCGCTTGGGAGGCTGAGACAGGAGGATCGCACGGGTTCAAAGCCAGCCTCAGCTACTTAATGAGGCTCTCAGCTACTTATAGCCCGGAGGTAGAAAGCTTCTGGGTTCCACCCCTAGTGCCAACACACACACACACACACACACACACACACACACACACACACACACACACATATGTATGTATGTATGGGCTGGGGATGTAGCTTGAAGGTAGAATGCCCGTGGGTTCCATCCCCACTACTGCAAAAATAAATAAATAAATAAATGAATAAATAAATTTAAAAAAGCCTGGGGTGTTGCTCAGAGATAGAAGTCCCCTGTTCAATCCCCGATGCATGCATGGGTATATACGTACACACACACTCACACACATACACTCCTTCAGGAGACCTGTCACCCAGGCCCAGGAGGAGCTATTCTATGGGGCTGTACTGTGAGGCTGCAGGCCACGGGGTGAGGGGAAACAGGCAGCCCTGCATGTGCAGCGGCCTCTGCCTCTTCCTCTCCCGCCCACCCTCGATCACCCTGTTCCTCCAGGCGGCACGGCTCCTCCAGCTCCTCCGAGCACTGGCATCCATGGCTGTTGGCGGCCTTTGGACTGAGAAAGCTGGGCCTCCAGGGAGCGGGGAGAGGCCAGACCGCTAACTCCCAGCCGGCGGGCGGGCTCACACGCAGGGCCCTCACCCAGACAGCCCCATCCTGCCCTCTCCCTGGGGGATGGCCTGGCCGGCTCTGGGCCCCGCGAGTGCCCACTGGGGTGTGCCGGGGTGGAGGCCCCAGAGTGCTCCTCCTTTCCTGCCCGAGGGGCTGGAGAGCAGCCTGGGGAGGTGTGCCCACCCCAGACCTCCAGGGACCCAGAAGACGGGTGCAGGAGGGGGAGCCAGCCATGTCTAAGAAGGAGCTATTTGGGGTTGGCAGTAATCAAGTCTAGCTCCAGGTGGCCCCAGATAGCCTGATCATGGGAGCCAAGCGTCTGCGAGGCCAAGGGGCCAGGGCAGTCCCCGGCAGGGATCGGGCGGCGGGCCTCCAGCCCTGGACCTGACTTCCAGCCCCTACTCCATCCTGGAGCGCCGTCCAGGCCTGGCCCCTCGCAACTGCCCGGGCTGACGCAGCCTGCAGACCCGCCCTCACCAGTCCCAGTGCGGGCCCACGAGCAGACACGGA
The DNA here is from genome assembly GCF_963383645.1 of Muscardinus avellanarius. Classification (NCBI taxonomy): domain Eukaryota; kingdom Metazoa; phylum Chordata; class Mammalia; order Rodentia; family Gliridae; genus Muscardinus; species Muscardinus avellanarius. The sequence continues at coordinate 1,608,009 of NC_137793.1, forward strand.
GAGAGGCTCCTCGAGTAAGGGCTTTGCGGAGATTTTATCACGCGCCAGAGGAGTAGGGAGAAGCCAGGGGTTTGGCTAAGCCTGGCTTTGAGCCCATTGCTCGGAGGTCAGGACTCCTCCAGGCTTGGCCTGAGCCTCTACTGGGGTCCAGTTCCTGGCCCGGGCCGCTGGCTCGGCCTCCTCTTAGGCTCACCTGCCAGCTGCCTCGCTGAGGCCAGCCTGCGGGCTTGCCACCGAGGCCGGCAGCGCGCCCCGGGGTGCACCTGGTGACCCTTGGCCCCACCCTCTGCTGAGCTGCTCATATCTGGCTGAGCCCCCATGGTCCCCTCAGAGGGGAGGGAGGCCAACGGGGCTTTGGCCCACGCTGTGGAGCGCGAGCAGGGCTCCCGCGCCAAGTGGGGATGGAGGTACAGACACCTGATGCCCTGGAGGAGGGGGCTGGTCACCTCTGCTCAAAAGCCAACGTCTGCTTGCGCTGGGCACCAGGATCCTGCCGTGTGCCCTGTCCTGAGGAGGCCCTGGAGCCCATCTGGAGATCGGCCGGGCATGGCCTCCTGTCTGGGGCGCGGTCCCTAAGCCCAGCAAATCCAGACTTGGGACACTCAGTGTCCTTGGGCAGCAAGAGGAATGAGAAGCATCTTCTCCCAACCCTCCCCTGCGCGGCTCTAGGGAGCCCTTGTCCCCGCCTACCCGCTACCTGTGCGCTTCCTGAGGCCCCCAAAGCTACGGTCCAGCACGGGGGTCATGCGTTGCCGGTATTCGGTGTTTGGTAGCTGTGTTACCGTGGGCAAGGTATGTGGCCTCTCTGGGCCTCATTTAACTTACTTATAACATGGAAGCCATGATAATTCTTACCTTCAAGAGTTGTGAGGGTCAGATCCCGGCGAGCACATAGGGAGCGCTGGCGTGATTAGCACTGGTATTTGTGGGTAGCTGGCTTGAATCTGGTCCTCCTGCCCTCTCCTCCATCCCCTGCCTCCAGACTTGTCTCAGTCCTAGCTGGGTGGCTGGTCAGGTCCGGGGGGACCAGCAGGCAACGATGTGCATCTGAGCATCCGGTACGGAGGAGCCTCCAGACCTGCACTCTGGCTTTGACCACGCTTTCTGTTTTGGGTACTGGGAACTGAACCCAGGGACTTTACCTCAGAGGTATTTCCCAGCCTCATTTTATTTTTTATTTTTAAACCTGGTCTCGCTAGGTTGCCGAGGCTGGCCAGGAACCGGCCATCGCCCTGTCTCGACCTCTCCAGTCCTGGGATGACAGGCATGTGGCCCCACGCCCGGCCTGCCCACCACTCTTTATGCTAGGGGATTTCAGGAATCAGCATTTCTGTGCTAGAAGTCAAAGTCAGGAAACACAGAGGGCCAGGGAGTCCTCAGAGGCCACAGAGCAGAGACTAGAGCCGGCCACCTGTGGTCCGGGCCCTCTCCCCACAGGGCTCCACAGCTCGGCTCCTTCAGAAGCTGCGCTCCAAGTCTTTCCTGCTCAGAGAGAGCAGCAACCAGCCACAGCCAACCCCCTGGGCCTGGAGCCCCAAGCCCTGCCGACCCACAGGCCGCGGAGACGTTACCGGAGCTGATGATTCAACTTCCTGCCTTTTGAGAGCGCCCAGACCACAGAGGTTTTTCTCTCTTGGAGGACAGGCTGCCTCCCTGGGGAGGGCCAACCACAGTGGGCCAGGGCCCAGCCACAAACAACAAGGCCCAGGCAGTGACGGGCAGACCCAGGGGGCCGCACGAGGCCCTGGCTGGCTGCCTCCGAAGCCTGTCTCTCTTCCGGTTCCTGACGCTCATCCTGGCTGGGCGTGGGGTGGCGCATGCCTGTAATCCCGCGATTTGGGAGGTTGAGACAGGAGGATCAAAGGTTTGAGGCCAGCCTCAGCAACTTAGTGAGACCCTGTTTCAAAATAAAAAATAAAATAGGGTTGGAGGGTGTAGCTCAGAGGTAGAACGGCCCTGAGTTCAATCCCCGATCTCACACACACACACACA